>NC_083411.1:34953057-35260766 GCF_020745735.1 Hemiscyllium ocellatum | reverse complement strand
CGGTGAAGCAATAAATTCGCTGATTTCTATTTCCTCAATGTGTATTTATCTTGGATCTACAAATGGCAGCAATAGAAATTGAATGACTGTGTATTCCCAGTGCGTTTACTAAGTAAGAGAAGTGAGGAAATTTCAGCTAGAACATTGTATAGTGTATGGAGAAGATAACTACAAAGACAGTCATTGTAATTATTAACATACCTTGCCACAAAAGATCACTTCCCTAAATAACAATGCTAGTTCATGGATGGAGATTAGGGAACTACTCATAATCAGGAATCCTGCATAAGCATCTCATCTCCTGCCTCACAATTTACAAGACCCAAGCCTGTAGTGTGATGGAATTGTTTTGTTCAATTGTTCAGTGTTTGATTTTGTGTGTCTATTGACTGCTCTCTTTGTTCTCTGTTGTAGCCTTGGGTGTGGCTATAGAGATTTAATAAGTTTAGCTTTGGTTCAGCTTGAACAACAAAGTTGTTTCACACTGGTATAAATTTGCCTTGAGCAGCATGTTTTACCTGAATGGCAATGCTTGTATTATCTCACATAACATAAATAGGGATTCATGGTATATCACTGTAGATCATTGTCACATATGGTATTGAAGAACCTTACAGACATCTATTACAACTAGCTGTTATATATGAACATTATGTTCCTCAGGCATTTAAGTGTGTGAGCTAATATAATTAGGGTTGTCAGTTCAATAATTATACACAGGGAAATCATGACTTACAAGGTGAACATTTCAAACATCATACTTGGGATGGGGTAATACTGACATATGAAGGGAGGTTGGATTGGATGACTATTTTCACTTGAGTTTGGAAGAACAACAGGGAGCCTCATAGAAAGCTATAACGTTCTACTAGGATTAGACAGGGTAAAGATATAGGAAATATCTGGGGAGTCTGGAACCAGGGATCACAGCCAAAGGATATAAGGTAGATCATTTATCACTGGGATGAGGAGAAATTTCTTCACCCAGAAAAGGGTGACCCTGTGAATTCCCTGCTACTGAAAGCATTTGAGGCCAAGATAATGCCATTGAATGTTTTCAAGGAGGTTTTAGGTATAGTTCTTAGGGCTAAAAGGATCAAAAGATATGGGCAGAAAGCAAGACTTTGGACAATCAGCCTTGATCATAATGAAAGATGGAGCAGACTCAAAGAAATAAATGGCCTACTATTGATCCTATTTTCTATGTTGCTTTGATGTCACCCTTGGAGGTTTGACAACATGCCCTGACCTGGTGATTGCACACCCATCTGGATACTTACAGACTCACTCTGTAAGAAGTTTCTCCTCACCTCTGTTCTAGGTCTTCCCTATACTCTAAGGCTGTGTCCTTGACTCTTGGTCTTTTCTGCCAATGGAAACATCTTCCCAACGTCCACTCTATCCAGGCCATTCAGTATTCTGTAAGTTTCAATTAGATTCCCCCTCATCCTTCTAAACTCCAAAGTCCTCAAACGGCTCCTCATATATTAAGGCTTTCATTTGTGGGATCATTTTCATGAACCTCCTCTGGACCCACACCAAGGCCAGTACATCCTTCCTGAGGTAAAGGTCCAAAATTGTTCACAATACTGTAAATGTTGTCTGACTAGAGCCTTATAAAGCCTCAGAAGCATATTCCTGCTTTTATATTCTAGTTCTCTTGAACTAAACGCCAACATTGTATTTGCCTTCCAAACTAACAACTCAATCTGCAAGTTTACCTTGAAAGAATGCTGGACTAGGACTCCCAAGTCCCTTTGCACTTCAGGTTTTTGAATTTTCTCCCCATGCCTCAATTCTTCTGACCAGCTGCCATCCTGATAATGACCTTTTTATCTCCTTTCTCTACTTTCTGCCAAATAGCCAATCTTCTGCTCATGCTAGTACCTTCCATCTAATGTCACAGTTCTTATCTGACTCAGCAGCCTCTTGTGCGGCACTTTGTCAAAGGCCTTCTGAAACTCCAAGTAGACAACATCCATTGGCTCTCATTGGTCTAACCTGCTTGTTATCTCCTCAAGCAATTCTAATAGATTTGTCAGGCATGACTTTCCCTGATGAAACCATGCTGACTTCGCCCTAGTTTGGCAGTGGCTGCTTGAAGGCTCAGTGACGTTTGTTTAATGGTTTAAATTTGAAAGTTTTTTTTTAAAATAAGCGTGGAGTGGACCCGGAAGCTGGTGTAGCGCAAGTTTACCTGGGTAAGTTTATTTTTCCTATAAAGGCACGCAACTTCAAGGCTTAGGCCTCACTCTCTCTCTCAGCGGAGCAGGTAAGGGCTGTTTGGCAGTGGCTGCTTGAAAGCTCGGTGACATTTGTTTAACGGTTTAAATTTGAAAGTTTTTCTTTTTAAAAAAAAGCGCGGAGTGGTCCCAGAAGCTGGTGTACTGCAAGCTTACCTGGGTAATTTTTTTTTCCTATAAAGGCACGCAGGAGAGGAACCCGAGGCACTACAGAGGTAGTGCCTCCCACCTGCCCTCCTCCTCTAACCTAATAATAAGACCCGTTGTGGTAAGAAGGTAAGTGCTGCATTTTGCTTATTCTAGTGTTTAGACCTAGTTTTTATTAAAAGGTTACTTTTAGAGGGATGGCAGTGAAGGCAGTGCAATGTTCCTCTTGCAACATGTTTGAGGTGAGGGATGCCATGGTCGTCCCTGCTGATTACACTTGCAGGAAGTGCACCCATCTCCAGCTCCTCCAAGACCATGTTAGGGAATTGGAGCTGGAGTTGGATGAATTAAGGATCATTCGGGAGGCAGAGGGGGTGATAGATCAGAGCTTTAGGGAAGTAGTAACTCCAAAGATTGCAGACAGATGGGTGACAGTGAGGGGGACTGGGAGGGAGCAGCCAGTGCAGGGACCCCCTGCGGCCGTTCCCCTCAAGAACAAGTATGCCGTTTTGGATACTTGTGGGGGGGGATGACTTACCAGGGGTAAGCAATGGGGTTCAGGCATCCGGCACGCATCCTATCCCCGTTGCTCAGAAGGGAAGGGTGGAGATGAGCAGAGCAATAGTTATTGAAGACTCGATAGTTCGGGGCACAGATAGGCGGTTTTGTGGGGGCGAGAGAGACTCACGTTTGGTATGTTGCCTCCCAGGCGCAAGGGTATGTGATGTCTCTGATCGTGTTTTCCGGGTCCTTAAGGGGGAGGGGGAGCAGCCCGAAGTCATGGTCCACATTGGCACTAACGACATAGGTAGGAAGAGGGATGAGGATATTAGGCAGGCTTTCAGGGAGCTAGGTTGGAAGCTCAGAGTTAGAACAAACAGAGTTGTTGTCTCTGGTTTGTTACCCGTGCCACGTGATAGAGAGTCGAGGAATAGGGAGAGAGAGCAGCTAAATGCGTGGCTATAGGGAAGGTGCAGGAGGGAGGGATTCCGGTTTCTGGATAACTGGGGTTCTTTCTGGGGAAGGTGGGACCTCTACAAACAGGATGGTCGACACCTGAACCTGAGGACACCAGTATCCTTGGAGGGAGGTTTGCTAGTGCTCTTTGGGGAGGTTTAAACTAACTCTGCAGGGACATGGGAACCTAGACTGTAGCTTTAGGGTGCAGGACCTGGAGTGTAGGGAGGTTAGGAACATGGCATCAATCTCGAAGGAGGGTGCCTGTAAACAGGAAGGTGGCTTGAAGTGTGTATACTTCAATGCGAGAAGTATACAAAATAAGGTAGGTGAATTTGCAGCGTGGGTTGGTACCTGGGATTTCGATGTTGTGGCTATTACGGAGACATGGGTAGAACAGGGACAGGATTGTTCCAGGGTTTAAATGTTTTAGTAGGTTCAGAGGTGGGGGTAAAAGAGGGGGAGGTGTGGCATTGCTTGTCAAAGATAGTATTACAGCAGTGGAAAGGACGATGGATGAAGACTTGCCATCTGAGGTCGTATGGGCTGAGCTTAGAAATAGGAAAGGTGAGGTCATCCTGTTAGGAGTTTTCTACAGGCCTCCTAATAGTCCGAGAGACGTAGAAGAAAGGATTGCACGGATGATTCAGGAAAAGAGTGAAAGTAATGGGGTGGTTGTTATGGGGGAACTTTAACTTTCCAGATATTGACTGGGAAAGCTATAGCTCGAGTACGTTAGTTGGGTCGGTGTTTGTCCAATGTGTGCAGGAGGGTTTCCTGACACAATATGTAGACAGGCCAACAAGAGGTGAGGCCATACTGGATTTGGTTCTGGGTAACGAACCAGGCCAGGTGTTAGAATTGGAGGTAGGTGAGCACTTTGGGGATAGTGACCACAATTCGGTGACTTTTACTCTAGTGATGGAGAGGGATAAGTGTGCACTACAGGGCAAGAGTTATAGCTGGGAGCATGGAAATTATAATGTGGTGAGGCATGCATGACTTGGAAAAGTAGGCTTCAAGGGAAGGGTGCAATCGATATGTGGAGCTTGTTCAAGGAGCAACTATTGAGTGTCCTTGATAAATATGTACCTGTCAGGCAGGGAGGAAAGGTTCGTGTGAGGGAGCAGTGGTTTAATAAGGAATTGGAATCCCTTGTTAAAGGGAAGAGGGCGGCCTATGTAAAGATGAGGCATGAAGGTTCAATTGGGGCAATTGAGAGTTATAAGGCAGCCAGGAAGGATCTAAAGAGAGAGCTAAGAGCAGCAAGGAGGGGACATGGAAAGTCCTTGGTTGGTAGGATTAGGGAAAACCCAAAGGCTTTCTATAGGTATGTCAGGAATAGAAGAATGACTAGGGTAGGAATAGTTCCAGTCAAGGATAGGAGTGGGAAGTTGCATGTGGAGGCTGAAGAAATTGGGGAGACGCTGAATGAATACTTTTTGTCAGTATTCACTCAGGAACAGGACATTGTTGCCGATGTGAATATTGAGTCACAATTAATTAGAATGGATGGCTTTGAGGTATGTAGGGAAGAGGTGTTGGAAATTCTGGAAAGGGTGAAAATAGATAAGTCCCCTGGGCCTGATGGCATTTATCCTAAGATTCTCTGGGAAGCAAGGGAGGAGATTGCAGAACCATTGGCCTTGATTTTTATGTCCTCATCTACAGGAATAGTGCCAGAAGATTGGAGGATAGCAAATGTGGTTCCCTTGTTCAAGAAGGGGAGTAGGGATAACCCTAGTAACTATAGGCCGGTGAGTCTCACTTCTGTTGTGGGCAAAGTCTTAGAGAGAATTGTAAGGGGAAGGATTTATGAACATCTGGATAGGAGTAATGTGATCAAGGATAGTCAGCATGGTTTTGTGAAGGGCAGGTCATGCCTCACGAACCTTATTGAATTCTTTGAGAAGGTGACTAAGGAGGTGGACGAGTGTAAAGTGGTAGATGTGGTGTATATGGATTTTAGTAAGGCATTTGATAGGGTTCCCCATGGTAGGCTACTGCAAAAAATACGGAGGTATGGCATTGAGGGTGAGTTGGAGGTTTGGATTAGGAATTGGCTGGCTGGAAAAAGACAGAGGGTAGTAGTTGATGGTAAAGGTTCATCTTGGAGTACAGTTACGAGCGGTGTTCTGCAAGGATCTGTTTTGGGACCATTACTGTGTGTCATTTTTATAAATGACCTGGAGGAGGGGCAAGGAGGTTGGGTGAGCAAGTTTGCGGATGATACGAAAGTCGGTGGAGTTGTTGACAGTGAGGAAGGATGTGGCAGGTTACAGCGGGATATAGATAAGCTGCAGAGCTGGGCAGAAAGGTTGCAAATGGAGTTCAATGTAGGTAAGTGTGAAGTGATTCACTTTGGTAAGAGTAACAAGAAGATGGAGTACTGGGCTAATAGTTGGATACTTGGTAGTGTGGATGAGCAGAGGGATCTTGGTGTCCATGTACACAGATCTCTGAAAGTTGCCACCCAGGTAAATAGTGCTGTGAAGAAGGCATATGGCATACTGGCTTTTATTGGTAGAGGAATTGAGTTCCGGAGTCCTGAGGTCATGTTGCAGTTGTATAAGACTCTGGTGCGGCTGCATCTGGAGTATTGTGTGCAGTTTTGGTTGCCATACTATAGGAAGGATGTGGAGGCACTGGAACGGGTGCAGAGGAGGTTTACCAGGATGTTGCCTGGTATGGTAGGAAGATCGTATGAGGAAAGGCTGAGGCACTTGGGACTGTTTTCATTGGAGAAAAGAAGGTTTAGGGTGACTTGATAGAGGTGTACAAGATGATTAGAGGTTTAGATAGGATTGACCATGAGAACCTTTTTCCACATATGGAGTCAGATATTACGAGGGGCATAGCTTAAATTAAGGGGTGGTAGGTATAGGACAGATTTTAGGGGTAGATTCTTTACTCAGCGAGTCGTGAGTTCATGGAATGCCCTGCCAGTGACAGTGGTGGACTCTCCCTCTTTATGGGCATTTTAACGGGCATTGGATAGGCATATGGAGGATAGTGGGCTAGTGTAGATTAGGCGGGCTTGGATCAGTGCAACATCGAGGGCCGAAGGGCCTGTACTGCGTGTATTTTTCTATGTTCTATGTTCTAGTTTACCATGCACATTCAAGTATTCAGAAATTTCATCCTTCTTAATGGACTTCAAAATCTTACCAATGACCGAGGTCAGGCTAATTAGCCTGTAATTTCCCGTGTTTTGCCTTACTCCCTTTTCAAACAAGGAGCTTAAAACATTTGTAATTTTCCAGTCCTCTGGGATTCTCCTCGACTCCAGTGAATCCTGAAAGATCACCATTAACGCCTCCACTATCTCTTCAGCTATTTCCATCAGAACTCAATAAAGCTAATTCAATTCAATTCAAACTTTTTCTTATCTGGCACCTCTGTGACCAGGAGTGTACCAATTGATCAAGTATTTGGAACAATCAAAGAGGTCCACATAATTAATTCAAAAACACACCTAAGTAATAGAAACATAATGCAGGCGATACACATATACTGTTATACTTTATTTACAGCATAAATCACTTAAATAATAATGCAATTTTATCTTAAGTAAAACTTCCTGACAGATAGCCTTCTCACTCTCACTCAGACATTGCAGTAGATGATGGTATTTGAGGAAAAATTGACATGAAATTGAATTAATTGTTGATATTTTGTACGGCCATTCAATTGAACAACAATATATTTATATTGAGGTAAATAAATTAAAAGTATTATAATAATTGGACAGAATATTACAATAAACTTTGCGGTACTTGAGGTACATATTTTTTGCCAGCTTATCAAAAGTACTGATTCATAAGGCACTGGTTAAAGCAAAGTTTGCTGTACTTTCATAGTAAGACCTCCCAAAATGCATCACCTCACACATCAGAATTAAATTCCATGCCATTGTTCTGCATAACTGACCAATATCAGAATGTAGCCTGAGACCATTCTCCCCCACTATCAACAACACTACCAAAATTCCTGTCAACTGTAAACCTCCTAATTATACCTTCCTCATTTACATCCAAGTCATTAAATGTATACAACAAATCGCAAGCATTTATCCCCGAGCTATTCTATTGGTCCCAGGCTTCCACTCACAAAAATAATCCTTTATCATCACCTTTGCCTACTATTTGCAAGTCAATTTTGGATCCAGTTTGCCAACTTGCCTTGGATCCCATGGGTTCCTACCTTTGGGATCAGCCTTCTGTGAGGGACCTTCTCAAAGGTCTAAATGAAATCCATGTAAACCATATTAACTGCTCCACCCTCATCAATATATTTAGTCACCTTTTCAAAAATCTTAATTAACTTTAGTCAGATAGGATATCCCTCAACAAATCTGCGTTAAACACCCCTGATCAATCTGTACATTTCCAAATGTTGATTAATCCTGTCCCTTTGAATTTTTCCAATAATTTTCCCTTCCACTGACATCAAACTAACTGGTCTGTAATTTTTTGGCCTCTCCCTGCTTCCTTCTTCAACAAAGGAGCCACTTCTCCAGTCACCTAGAAATTCACTTATAAAGTCAAAGAGTCATGCATCATGGAAACAGACCCTTCGGTCCAGCCAGTCCATAGCGACCATGCTCCTAAACCAAACTAGTGCTACTTGCCTGCATTTGGCCCACACCCCTCCAAACCTTTCCTGTTCATGTACTTATCCAAATATCTTTGAAATGTAACTGTACCAGCATCCACCATTTCCTCTGTCAGTTCGTTCCACATATAAAGATCTCTCTGTGTGAAAAGAAGATTCCTCTCATGTCCCTTTTAAATCTTTCTCCTCTTACCATAAAAGTATGCCCTCTAGTTTTGAAATCCCCTACCCCTCAACCTCCAACGCTTCAGCAAGAAAAGTCCCAGCCTATTGAGTCTATTTTCATAACTCAAACTCTTCATTCCCAGTAACATGGAGTATGCAGGGACATTGTGCTTACATCACAGTTAAATGATGGCTGAGACAAGCAATTAATGAACTGCAGTTGTCAGGGATCCACCTGGATTTACTTGTCAGGAAATCACAGCATTTAGTTTCTTGAGGAAGGAAAAGAGAATTGAAAGTGATATATGTATATAAAAAAAGCAAGTCGGTCCATTAATGAAATGTAAATACATGGAAGTAGGGTAGTCACCACTCAATAATGAAATTCAGTTGCATTTAAAGCTCAAAGAAAAAAAAATCAGATAACGTTTTCTCAACAGTGGAATTCTGATTTTTAACATTTTAGCTTTAGTTTGCCAACTTTCTCACCATTGCCTATGCCACACCAGGGAGTGGAAATATTATGAGATTACTATGTATCAACTGTCAGGATCAGTGAATTCTTGCCTTCCAGCTTTGTATGCAGTATTGCACTGGACTTTCTCCAAAATACAAAACACAATAGGAACATACCCTGCTTGCCTGGAAGACATGCAACTTCATCTTCAAAAAGTTTGACACAATCTCATATGATTGTAGCTAACATAATAGTACCCCATCCACCACCTGAGATATTCACTCGTCTATTGTTAATTCACATTGTCAGCTATATGTACTATCTGCAAGACGCAGTGCAACAAATTGCAAAGAATCCTTCGACAGCACCATCCAAATCCACAACTTCTATCACCTAGAAACACAAGGGTAGTAAGTGCTTAGGAACATAACAAGTTCTCCTCCATACACCATTCCTTGACAGTTTCTTCATTGTGACTGGATCAAAATCCTGGCACTCCCTCCCTAATAGTACAGTGTGTACCTACATCAGATGGCCTACAATATTCAAGAAGATATCTCCTTACCATCTTCTCAAGGCCAAGGAGGAATGGACAATGAGGGGTGACCTTGCTGGCACTGTTTACTTCACACAAGTGAGTTAGAAGGAAGTTATTCAAACAGTGTATTAAATGAGGAGAGAAAGAAATAGAAACATGAGCATTTGAAATTAAATGTTTTGGAGAACAGGAAGTCAATGTATGCCAGTGAGGATGTGGATATTGGACAATCTGGGCATGATATGAAATAGGAAATGGCAAGAAAGTTTTGAATAAGCCAAAGTTTGCAGAACTTGTGGAATGTGAAGTTTGCAAGTGGCGATGACAACATGTATGAGGATTTTTAACAGCGGGTGGGCTGATGTTAGGGCAGAAGTAAGTAACTGCTCGAACAAAAGAACAAACAGGTAACAATTTTTCACAGTGTTGTTGGTGAGTGCTAACTATTTGACAAAACAGAGGGTGCATTCATCAACCTATTTTACATTGCAGTGCGCTTCAAAATAATTAACCGCATATAAAGAGCTTTGAATTACTTGAGAGACATCATGAGGTGTGACATACATGCAAGTATTTATTTCCTGAAGATCGCAGTTCTCACTAACTTATCCTTCTATGAATATGAATATCTGGCATCTTGCCAATTTGGCCATTTTTCATCTGTGACATTAAAACACATCCATCATGGAAACTGTTCAGTTCTCCTCAAACTCACATTTCACCGGTTTGTGAAATGAACAAAACAGCAGGCAGATTTTTAATCATTACATTTGTCTGAAAGTGAGTATACATGATTAGTAATGAGTAAATGAACTATGTGTTTTCCTTCCCTCTTTAAATATATAGTTCAATTTCTAAAATTTCTGATATGAATGATTGGTGAATCATCTTGACTGTTTTTAACAAGCATAATGAATTCAATAAATCAGACCAAACTATACAGTAAAGATAATAGATTTGATTTATCATTATAATGTATCATCAGAATTGCTCATTACATCATCATGCAGACTAATGGATAAACACTTATTTTAAAAGTGGAGTCTGCTTTTCTTTTGTTATCTTATTATTGGTACAGAGTGGGGAGGTGATAGCCTGGTGCTATTATTGCTCGACTATTAATCTGGAAACTCAGCTCATGATTTGAAGACCTGGTAGAATCTGGAATTAAGGATCTAATGATGACCATGAAGTCATTAGTGATTATCATAAAAAAAGTTATCTGGTTCACTGATGTCTTTTAGAGAAGGACATCTGCCAACCTAATCTGGTCTGGCCTACATGTGACTCCAGAACCACAGCAATTTGGTTGACTCTGAACCACCTTCTGGGCAATAAATGCTAGCCTAGCTAGAGGTGCCCACATTCCATGAGTGAACGTTTTAAAAGTTGAAATTTATAGGGGATGTTCACAAAGAAGACCCATTCTCAGGGGCAGTGCAGACCTCATCTGCGTACATCTTTTGTATCGAGAGTGTGGTGCTGGAAAAGCACAGCAGGTCAGGCAACACCCAAGGAACAGGAGAATTGACGTTTTGGGCAAAAGCCCTTCATAGGAAAGCTATTGCCCCAAAAGTCGATTCTCCTGCTTCTCGGATACTGCCTGACCTGCTGTGCTTTTCCAGCACCACACTGTTGACTTTAATCTCCAGTATCTGCAGTTCTCACTTCTGCCTACATCTTTCGTATCTCTACTATAATTTATTACCATTCCCTTCAGTCTCTTGAAATGTATTATTATTCAAACTCTCCAATACTCCATCCTAGGACAGACCCTTCCTTTTCTTTTACCTGCCCTTTTAACCTTTCTACTTGCTTAAAACCCATCCCATTTGATTTTTCCTCTGTTCTGATGAAGGGTCATCATCACCCTGATGATTCTGTCTGACCTGTTATTTCCAGCATTGAGGGTTTTTTAAAAATTCAAATTTCCAACATCTCTTGTATTTTATTTCTGTGGAGGAGAAAGTGAGGACTGCAGATGCTGGAGATCAGAGCTGAAAATGTGTTGCTGGAAAAGCGCAGCAGGTCAGGCAGCATCCAAAGAGCAGGAGAATCGATATTTCGGGCATGAACCCTTCTTCATTATGTCTGTGTCAGCGAGTACTGAGTCTGAAAGAAAGAGTGAGTTGCAGGTTCTCCAGAGGGTGATGTCGCTGATGAGATTTGCTACAAGGATTCAGCTAAGGACTTTGATTGGGCAGTCAAGAGGAGAATGATGAAAAAGGTGCTCATCTAGATGTTTGGTATGTTTACTGGTCTGACAGGCAGTCTGTTGTCACTGTCAAAAAAACAAGACGTCTCCATCATGGCACCTGGGGTCATACAGAGTTTGGAAGTTATTCTCTAAAAGCTGGGATGTTTCACTACACCACGTACAGGATATTAGAGAGACCACATCTGGAGTACTATTTACAGGTTTGGTTGACATATTTAACAAAGGATGTAATTACAAAAGAAGCAGATCAGAGAGCGCTCACTCAGCTCTTTCCCGGGGTGACACTGTTATCTGATGACAAAAGGTTTGGCCAGTTTAGAAGAATGGAAGCTCAAATTGTTTAAACATATAAATTACTGATGAGAGGGCTTTTTTTTTGGCACAGTGTAAATGTCCCTAACTGTGGGTCAGGAGGCTAGGTTCAAGGCCAATCTGCTTCAGATGTGTGTTATGACGTTTGTCGACAGATTGATTCATTAAAAATATCTAAGATACTGAGCAGACTTGACAGGGATTATGCTGAAAAGATATTCCTAAACATCTGGGATGGACTGAAATAAGGCACAGTTTAAAAATAAGGAATTTCCCATTTAAATCAAAGTGGAACCAGTCTGTGAAATTCTCGAGCAGTGGAGGCAGGATCATTCAATATCTTTAGGAAAGAGGTGAATAGATTACTGACTAATGAAGAAGTCAAAGGGTACAAGAGATAGTCAGGGAAATGGTGCTGAAGTCACATTTAGGCCTGTCACAATCTTATGAAAGAGAAGGGTGGGCTCAAGGGATTGAAAGATCTACTCCTGTCTTCATTTATATGTTCTTGTAATCTTTCCAGCATGGAAATGGTTGACAACTCCACAACAACCCTTACAGACCGAGCTTGAGGCAGTCACTGGTGGCTGATGGTTCAGTTTCCCCTGTAGAGGAAGCTCAGGTTGGATCTACAAGATCCATCATTGTTGATATGCAGGTTCAGGGCTCCACTACCATTGGTTCAGATCTCAGTGCACAACAGCCTTGTAGGATTTCACAACTGTTAAACAGATTAAACTTCAATAGATTAGAAGGATTAGTAAGGAGCCTCTCTCAGGAATGCCAGTAGCACCATGGAATTTTCTGTATCCCTCAAAGGATGATAAAGTCTATGTGGCCATCACTGCCTTTCTGCCAGTTTCCCTGTTGGTACCTCTGACCCAGCCAATTTTATCTGTTGCCTACACCAGAGTAGTGCAGCCCAAAGAGAGGCTATTGAGATTCGGAGCTGCTTAAGGTTATTCTGTCCATAAAATTGTGTTGTGTATGAGCACTATGCCAGACAAAGGTACTTACAAAAGCACTTAAGGAAAGCACAAGTGTAGATAATTCTTTTTTTTTGGTGTATTATGAGGTCAGTTGCTAAAACATTTTTTTTTTGGTTGGTGGCTTTTATTTCAGACAAGAGGACAAGGTGGAGTGTAACATGTTGGATTGAATAGTGAGCAATTGTAAAGCAACGGTACAGATAGGATATTATCTTGGAGGAGCCAAACACTTGTTAGTTATAGACAATCCTTCTGGAGAGAAAGGAACCTGGATTCCTCCTCTCTGCCTCTCCTTCCTTTCTTCTTTGTACTGTTGCTCTTTCTGCTCCTCTCCAGGTGACCTCCAAATGCTTAGTGCTGTGCCCTCATGGTGGCAAAAGTGTAAAGGCTGTAGCAAGTCAATGGGCAGTACAAGAAAGTCCTCTCCACCAAACATTGCAAATGACAGAATCATTGCTTTAAGAAGTCAATGCTTTGCTAGAACTTCTGGGGCATGGCATTTGTTGTAGTTCATTATCTTGAATTGCTTTCTTTGCAAAGGGAAGTCATGATTCAGTTATACACAGGATGTGCCTTTTCATCAAACAATCCATGTCTGATTCACTGTGGTGACCAGCAGAGAGCTGACTATAAAGTGAATGTGGCTGCTGCCAGAATAGTGAACATTCACTAGGATGATGTTGTGGACATTGTTGCAAACCATCTTCTCATTGAAAGACTGGTAACTTCTGCATTTTTCATACCTGATTTGGAAGAAGGTGGAACTGGATTGCATTCTGGGAGTGATTAGATGAATTTCCACCTCTGGACGATCATGCCAGAGACTCAGTGGAAGAGTCAAGAGATAGCTCATCAGTAAGTATGAGTACTCAATCCACATAGTATTTAAATGTTCAAAAATGGGTAAATTGGATATATTGCTGGTGGTGAGCAGGACCTCGATAAGGACAAAGTCACATGGTTCATGTTGACAAGCTGGATTTTTCATGGACCCTCTTGAGATTTCCAATTGATGGTACAAGGATCAGTAGGCCTCACTTGCTGCTACAGGCCTTCATATTCAGGGCTTTCAGGAGTTACTGAGCAACTGTGACCTCGGTTTATTTTAACAAAATACAAATTTCTTTGAAGAACATTTCAAAATGGAAGCACTCTCACCTTCTGCAGAGATACCTCAGCCAATGGGGTTGTCATCTTTCCAGGGCTACAGGCAGAGATGTAAACCTACCAGCCATTCATACTTGTTGCTGAAATTGGAGAAGGCCAATTGGCAGGCTACTGTCAAGAGACCAAACCATCAGGTATCCTACTGGCAAGTGCAGGAACTGCTCCTGAAAATGGTCCTGAGCACAATTATTTTAAAAGGCATAAGATTCCACTCTGTACCCTTAATGTGGTTTAACCAGGGTTTTGTATAGCTGCAGCATGACCTCTACGTCCCAATATCCACCTCGATCCCCTCTTGTGATCTATTCCTTTAGATGTAAATCCCAGCATTTCATTTGCTTTTTTGATTTTTTTTGTATCTAATAACAACATTCTAGTTTTTAATGTACCTTTGTACCAGAACTCTTTAGGAATCTCAACTGTTTCTAATTTCTCCCTTTTGCGACATATATTTTCCTTTTTTTCAAATCTAAAGAAGATAACATTTACCTATACTGAAGCTGATTTTTCTCAGTTTTGCTCATGCAATTGGCCTACTACTACCTCTTTACAATTTCAAGTTTCAATCCTTTTTGCCTAAAATATAACTTTTATTTATGTCTTTAAAAATGTGGAAATGCAGCTTTCTTTCCCAACATCTAAATCAGTAATCAAGGTAGTGACCATTTGAGTCCTCAGCACAGACCCATACTAGTAATATTCTGTCAGTTAGAGTAGCTTTCCATCATCTCTTTCTGTCTCAGTTGATCCCAACTTGATTAATAATTTGGCTTCAATTCCATTGGATAATTCCAAGCCAATTAGATAAAGATTTTTAACTTTTCTAATAGCCTGTTATGACTTTATGTCATGTCTTCTGGAGGTCTGTATAAATATCACCCACAGATATTCCCCTGTCTAATACCTAAACAACTCTTCAAAAAATTCAGCTGATTTTTTAGGCTTCAACTTGGGAGAAATGATTCATGAAGCACCACTAAAAGCTGTCATCCATCAAGTGCAACTACCTGGGAACCAGAACCAGCGATAGAAAAGTCCAGGAAATCTCACTAGCAACATAACTGGGAAATGCTGTATACTCAAGGACAAACAAAAATCGCACATTTGACAATCATAATTATATCCTGAAGCAAGACTGAATCAGTTTAAGAGCAAAGGCAGTTGGTACTGTCATACCATTTTATAGGAGTGAGTGGCACCTTGATTTAAAGCATCATTGCGTAAAAATAAAAGTTGTTCTTGCCCAAAACGTAGCAAGAGCAGGAGAGTTTACAACCCAGAATCCAGAACTAGAGGGCATAGGTTTAGGGTGAGAGGGGAAAGATATAAAAGAGACCTAAGGGGCAACTTTTTCACACAGAGGGTGGTGCATGTATGGAATGAGCTGCCAGACGAAGTAGTGGAAGCTGGTACAATTGCAACATGTAAAAGGCATGTGGATGTATATATGAATAGGAAGGGTTTGGAGGGATATGGGCCGGGTGCTGGCAGGTGGAACTAGACTGGGTTTGGATATCTGATCGGTATGGACAAGTTCGACCAAAGAGTCTGTTTTCATGCCGTACATCTCTATGACTCTATCTGAATAGACAAGTACATAGCTTGCCTTTTATTGAGACTTGAACTTCATTATTCATAAACTGGTCAGCAGCTTGCTGGAGAAGAGACTTCAAAGATCATTTTGCAGCCTTCAGGAAA
Source organism: Hemiscyllium ocellatum (assembly GCF_020745735.1). Lineage (NCBI taxonomy): Eukaryota > Metazoa > Chordata > Chondrichthyes > Orectolobiformes > Hemiscylliidae > Hemiscyllium > Hemiscyllium ocellatum. Next base: position 35,245,261 of record NC_083411.1, on the reverse strand, counting down.
GTATTTGGGATAGGCGCCACTGGGAAAGGACCAGGAGATTGGCTGATCAAAAGGGAATGCTCACAGCAGTGGCACAGTTGGGAAATGGCCAACAACTGGAAGAAAGGTGATTCAGGAAAGGGAGATGAAAGAGGGATGGTTTAGGGAGATAGCAATCAAAGGATCATGGATGGTAACAATGGTGGCAATTGATGAGCATGACAGTGGCGATTGGGGTAGTGTTGAGAAAATTGTAGTCATTTTCATGGTTTTCAAGATTAGGATTTGTGACAATGAGCCATGAGCAGTGACCAACATCTTTATTGTAAATTTGAGAGAAACATGTTCCCTGGTTCAAAAAACTTAATTTTTTTAGTCGCAACCTACAGTCATCCTTTTAAGAATGCACCGGTTGTTGCATTTTAACCTTGTGTTTCTGAATAACTAAGAGAGTACAATATATTTATTCTTACTTCAATAGGTGCTCAAAATATTGCAATTTAAAATATAGTCAAGGTCCCACTTTAAATTTGGGCATCTGTACTAGGTTGTTCTGTTATAACCTAAGTTTCATTAATGTGAATTCACTGTAATGTGATTGATGAACTGGGGACACTTTTTCTAAAGCCCGAGCAGGCTGTAAGCACTGTTTCTAAAGCACATTTTTTTCTCTAGCATGAGGTTGCCCCATTGTAGTATGATAGCAGTATGGTTAACTTCACAATTCAGTTTCCAACCTCCCTCAGGAAATTTTCATTCCAGAACTTAATACCACTTCAGATACACAGTTGAGATCAAAATTCTTCCCTGAGGGATAACAGGACATAACTCAAATTGTCCCATTCTCTTTCACAGTGATCAATTTAGTGATACATAGTAGCTTTCAGTCATCTTTCTAATTTAGAAGTTAATCTCAAAATTCTGCTACTGCAAACTAGGTGATTGGACACTGTGAATACCTGTCTGTTCAGCTGCTAGCAATTTAACTCACTCTGATGAGCAATCAGCTCCACAGAAAGCTGAGTAATGAAAACTAAAAGAAATATCAAGAGCATCTCAATTTTCTTACCCACCTGGGTATCAAACAGAAGCTGACTTGAATATAGTAGGGAATTTTTGCTTCTTTAATAACATGTGGAACATTTATTATTCTTTGCACTATATCAGATAAATCCACATTATGATAGTCTTACTTATATATTGATTGTTGCATTTAAGTAACATCATTAACCTAAGCCGCAATGTAGACAATGTAAACAATAGTAAGAAAAATATAACCTTGTTAACTTTGCAGGAAGAAAAGAATGAACATATGTTGCTTTCATGATACTTGTGTACTGCTGTCTTCAAAGCTTGTAGTTCTTTCAAATGATCATTAGTCATAAGCCACTCAGGTAGAACAGCATTCCACAGAGGCTTGATCCATGGTGTAAAAGAGCTTATATGATAGGCAATTTGTATGTGAAGCTGGGTTTCTTCCTTCTACAACTTATTGTCATTGCTGCATTGATCTGCCAAGTGTCTTCGATGGTGGTAATGTTTCAGCCTGAGACACTGGAGCTGCCCTACTAATCATCCACTGGAGCATACACAAGGATTTCACATTTTGTCTGCAATGCAGTGGTGGAAAATTTCACTGAATCACTGTTGCAGTATTCAATCTAACTTGTACCTTTTTCAAATAGGTATATTTCTTGTTGATGAATATGATGGAAAAATTGAGCAACTTCAAAATAGGATTTTTGTGATTTCTTTTGCTAAAATTATTGACAGAAACTATTTCACATCATATATCACATACATTTTTAAAAATGATATTGCCATGTTCTGTATGTGATTGCTACTGTTACAAACTCCTTTGCTAGATTCACCAAATGTTAAATCATGCCAAATTTAATTAATTGTTTGCATACAAGACTATAAAACATAGGAGCAAAGGTAAGCCATTCAATTCATTGAATGGTGGAGCAGATTCAATGAGATTATGGCTGATCTGATAATCCTCAACTCCACTTTCTTTACTTTTTCTCATAACCTTTGATTCACTTACTGATAAAAAAAATTGTCCACTCAGCCTTGAATATACCTAATGACCCAACCTCACGAGCTTTCAGTGGTAAAGAATCCCACGGATTCAGAAAGAAGAAATTTCTTCTTGTCTCTGTTTTAAGTATGTGACCCCTTATTCTGAGATTCTGCCCTCTAGTCTAAAAGTCTCCCATAAGGGGAAACAATCTTTGTGCATCCAGCAAGTCAAGTCCTCTAAGTTCAATGTAGTGTAATTGGTTTCCAAAGTATTATACAGTCAAGTTATCAAACAAAATTTGACAGAATCACAAAAGTAGATATTCGGGCAGTCCTTGGTCAAAGAGGTCAGTGTAACAAGTATTTTAAATTAAGAATTTGAGTTTGAGGTCTACGCAACTGGAAGCACACGCAGTTACCAAGGGTAGATCTATTAAAATCAGAGATAACTATCAAAATCCTGTCATAGCTTTCAATAGATTTTGAAATCCTTTGACATTATTTGCTTTTCATAAATTTTATGACTTTGTCAACCTTCATCTTTACTGTTTCTTTGTTGGGGGAAATAAATAATTTACAAATTTACTTTATTCTCTGCCACACCACTCAGAACTCCTCCAAAATCTGAGATATGTCAAGGCCTTGACTCCTTAGATGTTTATCTTGCCTGCAGCCTATAAAAGCACCTGAATTGCTGCATCCTCTCCACTTTGTCAGAGAGGACTTCTGATCCCTGACACTGGAGGAAGGCACCATAAACAACATCCATTCCAGTTGGTGGCCATTACTGAAGCCACATACAAGGATACTAACAGCCATACAGAACAAGATCTGATGGACTGAATGGCTGATTTCTCCTGCTATCTCTTATGGTCTCATGATATGACATGCTAGCTGAAGAGAAAGGGATGAAAAACACCAACATCTTGAATTAAACAGTGTATTATTTTTCTTCCTAACACCAAATATAAGATACCGCACTGACACTGTATACAAAGAAAAGCACTGAATAGACCTGTGAAAAAAATGTGGTGAAAGAAATATCGAACATCTTGTGTAGCCTTACATCATGTAGCTGACAGTTAATGAAGTTAACCTCTTTAACATTATTTCAAGTACATGATTTATATCCTCAATATCGCAGTTGGGTATCTCAATGATTATTCCAATACTAGTCCATAGAAAGAGTGAATTAAAGTCATGATAAGGCTTACAGCGAAACCTTGCCTGCTCCATGTATGTTGATTGATACATAATTTTTAAAAAGAAAAATGAAATAACTCATCACATTGTGGAACATAACCTTACAGTTAGAGTCTGCTGCTGAATTGGACAGCAAAGTGGTCTCTCTGACAGCCAAGAAAACAAAGGCAAACAGCAGCGAGAGTTTGGACGTGTAAGCGCACAAAATGGGCAGAGCTCAGGATCACCAGAAACAAGGTTAGAGGAAACCAGGTTATGTGCATGGAAAACCTCAAATACATTCCTCAGCTGACAAGCCTGGCGAGCATTTACGCTCACCTCCACCGCTCCCCCTCCCCACCCCTCTTCCCGGCCCTGTTGTCCCGCACAAGAATATTGAGATTTGAAGGCACAGTTCAGTCATCAGCAGGAAGAGGGAAAGTGGCCAGGAGTCTACAGCTGAGACTGTAGCATTAGACACATCAACAGAAATAATCTAGCACCCAGCACTTGACAGACAACAAAATGCATTTGGTCCTGCCAGATTCACATAGCAAATTAGAGAGAATGAGGCTGGTAAGTAAATGTCTGCAGGCAAAACCTCAGAGGCTTCATGATGAAAGGAACAGCGCAGCTGAAACAAGTTCATGACTGTGAAACTAAGTACAGCATTTCGCTCAAAGCTGTCACTCGATTGGTTTCCACAGACCTGGCTTCCTCAACGCAGTCAAAGAACGCAGTATGCTTTCCATTTTCCATTGTCATTCTCCATTCTGTGAAGATGCAATCTCTGTGAGAAATTGCTGCTGTCCCAGTGGGGAATATTTGCACTCAGAGCGCCAGAAAGTTCAAGTTTTGTAAGTACATATGTAGCTTACACTAGCGTCCATCAATACTACAATCATGAAAAAAGAGCCCAAAATGGGATGCACAGGGAGGACCACCAACAAGAAACATGGCACCCACACATAAAGGTAGGGAAAGAGTCACAAATGAGATTGGAAAAGGAGATTGATAGATTCCTTTTTCATTCATGGGATGTTGGTGTCACTGTGTATAGCAGCATTTGTTACCGATCCCTAATTACCCGAGGGCAGTTGAGAGTCAACTATATTGTTGTGAGTCTGGAGTCAGACCAAGTAAGGATGGCAGTTTCCTTTCTTAAAGGACATTAGTGAACCAGATGGCTTTTAATGGGATTGCACAAATCAAAGTACAATCTGTGGAACAAATAAAAAGATATGGTTTTGGCTCTCTTGAGGTCACAAGCATAGAATTACCTCACTACAATCACATACATGTCTGATCATCTACATTGTCACATTCCCAACTGTCTTTCAGAACTTGGGACAGGGGAATGCTGAATTCTGACCTTGATAGGTGATACCTGTGAGCAATTGGCAGCCCTCAGTAGTGCAGAGAAGGCATAAATTCCAGTGAGACACACGACACACACAGCCTTCCCAAACAATGTCTTAGCCAAGTCATGGAGCAAATACTCAGCTGCAGCAGCACCATCTGAAGAAAACTTTACTCCAAAAGATTATTCAAGCTGTTAAGGTTGAGGGAATTGACCACTTGCCAGCTTTATAAAAACATGTATGTGTCTTTGATGCAGAGTATTGTTCAAGTAAAACCCAAGTTAAGTGATGACATTTCTAGAACTTAGGGCAGAGGCATAATTTCAATCGTTGTTATCTATAATGAGAGACAGGGATTCTGACACACATTTAGGTGGCTTGTGGAGACAACTTATTAACTGTCATTATAAGATGTCTTTGTAATAAAATCGTGTATTTTAAGAGCAGCATTCACAGCATTAGACATATTTCCCTTTAACTGCCTTATGCAACATGAAATGTAGTCAGCCTAGATGATACAAGAGATGCACTGGAGGAAGATGAGAGTTCCACAATGTCAAATCCTGCAGAGGAAAGGTTGGGGGGGGGGTGGGAAATGATTGGGGGGTGCAGTTAACTTGTGGTTGTTGCACGTGCACAGTGTGTAATTTACAACTTTGATGAAAATTGTATTGATATCAAACCTTGAATGGATTCAAACATGGAGCTCCATGAAAGATAAACTGTTTTTCTTTAATTTAAGAGAGGAAACATAGATTAAAGCTGGAATAGAAGCTTACAGGAAGGAAAGCTTGGATAAGAACTGAACATGGGGGCTGAGATTACAGTGAACCTGTGTTCATTCATTGCAAACAGCATGTTCAATTTTAACTTTATTAAGTTGATTTCTTTTCTAGCATTGTACATAAAGATAGTCTGCAACCCTTTAAAAGGAGGTGCATTGCTTGCAACAGGCTATTTGAAGATAATTTGATCAGTGTCTAAGGAGGGTACCACCAGAGATAACCAAGGGGATTGTCTGATTTCAGCCCAGGCATTTGCTCATGGTCATTTAAGTGTTTGGTCCGAACAGAGGTTAGGGATTATTGTCTTTGTAGTCCAGGGACTGGGCCAATGTCAGTTCGGCAGGTTAAGAGCAACCAGTCTTGGGATCACAGATATGCCAGTCAGAGTACTGTTGTTCACTGGGGACCGAGTTGTCCTCAGTCATGGCTGTCCTGCCAAATTGGCATGAAGAGAGATATCACACTGTCCTGGGGATTTAGATATGAATGGTCAGGTGCTTATCAGTCATAGGCATTGTGAAAAACAAATCTGGTGTTAGATTTCATTGAATTGGATCACTGAGGGAATGATAATAGTGCCCAATTTCTGTGAAGTGACACAGGAAGGAATTTTCCCAGCTCTGGGATAGCCAACTGGAAATCGGCTGCCTGGAAAAAGATTAGGTCTGTTGCATAAATTTTACTAGTGATCGGACTAGATGAAAGTCAACTTCCATCTAAATGGAGAAATTAGTGAAATTTTGAAGGGGCTTGACAAGATTAGATCTGAACGGCTTGATCTTGGTGGGCTTCTGGCATTTCTTTGTGGGTATAGCAGCTCCTCTGCCACATTGAGGGTCCTCCCAACTCTTTCATGAAGGCAACATTCCTGTTCAGGGCAGCCAGTGGTGGGGTGCTTGCCTTTACTTTGCCCTTGGGCAATTGCATGAACCATACTTCACAAGTGTGGGGCTCAGACCCCCATTTAGTAGCAACATCAAAATTCCAAAGCCTACTGTAAAATTTTGCTCGCTGAGCTGGAAGGTTCATTTTCTGATGTTTTGTAATCGCACTAGATAACATCATCAGTGAGCCTCTAGTGAGGCACTGGTGGTATAGCCTGCTTTTTATTTATGTGCTTAGATTTCTCTGGGTTGGTGATGTCATTTCCTGATTACAAAATACCTTGCAAGAACTGTAAGAAACACTACATTGGACAAATAGGCAGAAAACTAGCCACCAGGATACATGTGCATGGATTCCTAGAAGCATGGCACTCCAACTGGAACTCTATCAACAAACACATTGACTTGCATCCTATTTACCATCCCCTGAGAAAATAACAGGAAATTATCACCACAGGAAATGACAGCACCACCCAAGGAAACCTAAACACATAAATAAAAAGTGGTCCATTTCACCTATCCCTCATCGGAGGTTCACTGATGATGTTACGAAACATGTGAAAACAAACCTTCCAGCTCAGCAGGCAAACTTATATCAAGAATGTATACCTGAGCTACAAAATACTCTCAAAACTCACCTACTGTAAAATGCCGCACCATAATTCCACAACCCAATCCAGACATGCTTTATAAAGAAGAGGGCTACTCACATACAATGTGACCATTATGCAAACACATACATGAATTTCTTTTATCAGAATTTTTGAAAGAAGTTCACATTGCAGGTTTTTACAGTCTTTACTTACTTAATAAGCTGGTTGACCTATTCTTTTTTTGTTTTTAGGTTTTATGCCCATATCTATGATATTGGGTTCAAGAAAGACAGGTTGAGGAGAAGTCAAGCTAAGCCTTGGCTAACTAATCCTTCTTCAACACTGTTTATTGTACATTATCATTAAATTCTATAATGCATTCAAGATTATGATCACGTTATTGCAAGACTATTCCATGAACTCTACCACTTAATGCTAGTTGGCCGACTATACAAGCTTCTTTGCATGTTTCCATCTTCCTTCCCTCTTAACTCCACCCACATAAGTACTATCTATGCCCAGTGAGATGCACCTCTGTGCCATCATTGTAAGGTTTATCTTCTGACATTATTATTGTTTAATTTACCAGACTGTCCTCAGACTCATTAAAAAGACAGCTATTCCATTGATAGAAATGGTAGCAGCGCTGGAAAATATTTTTTTGTGTATGATTAAGAAGACTTTGACCCTTAGAATATAAGGGCAGGGGAGTCATCAGTGTTGGTGTCCAAAGCCTGTCAACATTCAGTCGGTTCTGCTATAACGCGATAGCTCTGTTCCCGTGCAAACCGGTATTATAAGAAAATTGCACAACAGCAGCACCATTTAAACTAATGGGGTTGGAATTGTGTTATAACCAATACATGCTTTAAACGTTTGGACTTCAGAAATATTGTCCCCATTTTGTCAATCATGTTATAGAGAATTTGCATTAACAAAACACATGTTATAATAGAACAATCTGCATTAGAAATCTTTCTTCATGGCTGCTACTTCCTTCTTTGAAAAGTTCAGTTGGTGCACAAGATATGCAAGCTGTTTGGAACAAGTACGAGTGAAACCTCTGACTCATGTCACTTGGAGCACCGATTGTTTCGTTTTCTGAGAAACTGAAAATGCTAGATCATCCATAACTCTTCTCAAACTGGATGTTGCTAGGTAACAGTTGCTTCATCTCTTGGAGTAGATTGCAAAATTGTTTCTAACCTTGTGACAGAGAAAGTCACATGAAATGGATTTTAATGCTACTATTAGAATTTCTTTTGAAGATGAGAATTGACATACTACTTAGAATTTTCCCATTGTGAACATGTGTCAACAATTACTTCAGGCTGGGACATGAATTGCAGAGAAAATTTGGGCAAAAATCAAATTAAAAACTCAGTTATTGCTGTATTATTTCAAATAGTTAGATGAACATGTACAGTCAGTTTTCATGAGTTTTATCTTAAATTCTGATCTGCTTAAACAAGAAAATATCATCAAAATTCACAAATTCACAAAGGATGCAAACCCAGCATTAACATTTGAACTGATACCAACTTATTTTTTACTGTAGATAAGGAAGGTGTTTTGAGTTTTATAAAAAGTCATCAGTCATGAATTTTGTCTGTGTGTTAATTATTCCCTTGTTTTAGTCAAGTGCCTTTTTTGGGGGGGAAATATAAGGCAGGCCACAGCCTATACTGACTTTTCTCATGAAACCATCTACTCTTCAGCTCATTAGATATACAATTGGCCTCCCAGCTCATTCAATTCTGTAGTCGGCTGGCAGAGCTGCCTGTCTCTGCAGAGACTTTGTCACATTCATGCTGCCATTGCCACATTTACACACCAGCTTCGTGGTTCCTTCTTTGCAAGCCATGAACTGGCCTGCGTATTCTGGTGCTCCATCATTTTAAACAAATGGCGGCCATTCCACCAATAGGGATCTAATGGTTCTGAGAATTGGTTTGGTGGTGGTGGTGGTGGTGGGGGAGGGGGTGGGGAGCTGCCGTGTGGTTGAAAAGAGAGTGGTGTGGTTTCATCCTGACAGTCAAAGGAGGCCATGTCAATGTGGTGAACAGCATTAAAATAACCATACAACAGTACCAAAAGAAGGTTAATTACCGCCATTTTCTTTCTATTATCTCATTCATAGGGCCATCACAATTCACTCTTAACTGTGCTACTGCGCACACCTCTCACCAAGGTTCATGAAATGCTATTCTCCATTGCGTGCAGCATGTCCATTCACAAACGTTTGCCCATATTATCCTCCTGAACTACTCACCCTTCCTGGCCCTTGTGCCCCTGACTCACTGACTAGAGACACCTCACCAACTCTCCTACCCCTATCACCCTTGATCCCTTTCCAATCCTTTTCTATCATATTCAATCCCTCCTTATGAGTCATTACTGGAAATAAATCTCTCATGCCAGGTTGTAGTGCAGTGGGCTGGCCCATATTAGGCTCTTTATCTGACATGAGAAAAGGATGACCGTCCATATGAAGATATCAAGACGTTCATAGTCAACAAACCGAAGTGAACTTTATTATGCTGTGTTGTACTGCTCTCCCATTATGATGAGTGCCTGCTGAGTTTTATCCTGAACAAGCTTTTAGCCTTTTATACTAATAAATCTCCATCTTCTCTTATGCTGGTACCATTGGAGTTCCAATGAACATCTGTAAGAAGATGACCAGCACTGTGTATTTTTAGTTTGACCTCTAACTCTGAGAAGGAAGCCACTCAGATCTCAGTGGACACACCAGCAAGGTTTTCACTTGCACCCTCCACCAGTTTAGAAACAACCACGTCCTTCTTTCAAGATTAGACGCATGAGTACAATCTGGTGAACACATTACTGACATGATTTTGTAGCTGGCTGAGGAAGAACAATACTAAGTCTCTGACACTCAGAGGGCTGCCAGAGACCAGGTACCTGTTTAGCCCCAGAGATAATGATCCCATGGTCTCAGCCATTAGTGACTTTGAGAAAATGTCCAGAAACAGTAGGCAGGCTTGTTAGAGGCAGATAAACTGGACTGAAGGATGGACAAACCCATCAAATGTTATCAGTTGCTGCTGGTTCTGGCATGCATGCACTAGATGTTTCCATGGATAGTTTGGCTGCCACCACACTCAGTGTTTACAGGATATGCAAATAGGCATGCACTTCTTTGCTTTTGTCATAGGAGTTCAGAATCAGTGACAAGGCAAGAAGGGATGACAAGAGGCCTTGCTCTCTCTCTAGGTGCCCCTTCTTTTCCAAGGGACAGGATGGTGCCAGGCAGCCGCCAGAGGGAGCAGAGGCCACACACAAAGGAAGTTGACAAGCTTCCTCAGGACACTGCAGAGATGCCTGGCCCCTCCGCTTCCTTGCTGCTCTGGATGCCAAATCCTTCAGCTCACCAAGCTGAGGAAGGTGATCCTGGTTTGGGCTGGACATTCTTAGCAAGGACCCTCCACTCCATAGGCTGCAGGGAGTGACCAGCCAAGTCTTCCAAGGTAAGAAGGCCAACAACTGAGCAGGTTTAAATTCTTACCTTCGAAGCCCGCAGTCTTTTTCCTGTCCGGGAGCAGTGGATAACCGAGTGGAGGTGACGTGGAGACCAGGAAAGTGCCGGGAAGGTAAGGACTTAGTATAAATTTGGGCAGTGGCTAAACCTGAGATACTACACATGTAGAATCTCCCTCCTGACCCCCTCCTCCTCTAAACAGAAGAAAAAGACTCTGTAAGGTAAGGCTTTTATTTTTTTTTCTTTCTTTTTCATATATTTAAGTGCTTTGTTTGGTTTTAGTTAGTTGATATAAAGCTAAGGCTTACGATGACAGGGGACCTCAGACCATTGGCGTGTGCTTCTTGCTTGATGTGGGAACTCAGGGACGTGGCTGACATTCCTGACTCTTATACTTGCAACAAATGTGTCCAGCTGCAGCTCTTGTTTGACCATATGATGGCTCTGGAGCAGCAGATGGACTCACTGTGGAGCATCCGCGATGCTGGCGAGGTCATGAATAGTATGTTTAATGAACTGGTCACACCGCAGGTTAGGATTGCTGAGGCAGACAGTGAATGGGTGATTAAAAGGCAGAAAAGAGTAGGAAGGCAGTGCAGATGTCTCCTGCGGTCATCTCCATCCAAAACAGGTATACCGTTTTGGATACTGTTGGGGGAGATGGCTCACCAGGGGAGGGCAGCTGTTGCCAAGATCATGGCACAGTGGTGGATACTGCTGTTCAGAAGGGTGGGAAAAAGACTCATACAGCCATAGTCATAGGAGATTCTATTGTAAGGGGCATAGATAGGTGGTTCTGTGGCTGAAAACAAGACTCTTGGATGGTATGTTGCCTCCCAGGTGCTCGGGTCAAGGATGTCACTGATCAGCTGCAGAACATTCCAAAAGGGGAGGGTGAACAGCCAGTAGTCTTGGTGCATATAGGCGCCAATGATATAAGAAAAAAATGAGTAGAGGTCCTGAAAGCAGAATTCAGGGAGCTAGGAGAGAAGTTAAGGATAAGGACCTCAAAGGTAGTGATCTCAGGATTACTACCAGTGCCACGTGCTGGTCAGTGTAGAAATGAAAGAATAGGCAGGATGAACACGTGGCTTGAGGGATGGTATAGGAGAGAGGGGTTCAGATTTGTTGGATATTGGGACTGTGGGGAAGGTGGGACTATTACAAATTGGACTGTCTACACCTGAACCAGACTGGAACTAATGTCCTTTGGAAAGTTTTTGCTCCTGCTGTGGAGGAGGTTTTAAACTAATGTGGCAGGGGGCTGGGAACCAGAAAAGAAAACAAATAGACAGCAGGTTGGAAACTGGAGACTGTAAGTATCATGAAGTTAGCATTAATTAAGGAAAGAGTAGGCAGAGAGCAGATGAATGCAAAAGAACTGGTGGCCTGAAGTGCACATACTTTAATGCAAGGAGTATAGTGGGTAAGGCAGATGAACTTAAGGCTTGGATTGGTGCCTTGGAGTATGATGTTATTGCAATCACAGAGACTTGGTTGAAGGAAGGGCATGATTGACAACTAAATATTCTAGGATATAGATGCTTCAGACAGGACAGGGAGGGAAGTAAAAGGGAGGGAGGAGTTGCATTGCTGGTCAGGGATGATATCACAGCTGTGCTAAAGGAGGACGCTATGGAAGGTTTGAGTAGTGAGGCATTATGGGTGGAGCTGAGAAATAAGAAGGGTGCCGTTACATTATTGGGGCTGTATTACAGGCCTCCAACAGTGAGTGTGAGGTAGGATAACAAATAGGTAAACAGATTATGGAAAGATTTAGAGGCAACAGGGTGGTGGTGATGGGAGATTTTAATTTTCCCAAAATTGACTGGGATACACTTAGTGTCAGAGATCTGGATGGGGCAGAATTTGTAAGAAGCATCCAGGAGACTTTTCCAGAGCAGAAAGTCAAAAGTCCAATGAGGGAAGGGGCCATATTGGACGTGGTGTTGGGGAATGAGCCAGGTGGTAGAAGATGCTGTGGGAGATTTCTTTGGGAACAGTGACCACAATTCTGTAAGTTTTATAATACTCGTAGACAAAGATGAGAGTGGTCCTAAGGGAAGAGTACCGAACTGGGCCAAGGCTAATTTTGCCAAAATTCAGCAGGAGCCGGGAAATGTGGATTGGACGTAGCTATTTGAAGGGAAGTCCACATTTGATATGTGGGAGGTTCTCAAAGATAGGTTGAAGATAGTGCAGGATAGGCATATCCTTTGAAAACAAGGGACAGGAAAGGCAAGTTTTATGAACCGTAGATGACAGGAGAAATCGTGCAACTAACCAAGAGGAAAAGGGAGGCGTACATAAGGTCCAGGCAACTAAAAACAGAACAGGCCCTGAGGAATATTGGGTGAGGAGGACCAGTCTTAAACGAGGAATCAAGCAGGCTAAAAGGGGTAAAGAAATAACTTTAATGAGCAGAATTAAGGAAAATCCCAAAGCCTTTTATTCTTATATAAGAAATAAGCGGGCAACTAGAGAAAGGATTGGTCCACTAAAGGATAATGAAGAAAGGCTGTGTGTCGAACCTGAGAGAATGGGTGAGATTCTGAATGATTACTTTGCATCAGTGTTTAGATTAGATTACTTACAGTGTGGAAACAGGCCCTTCGGCCCAACAAGTCCACACCGACCCGCCGAAGCGCAACCCACCCATACCCCTACATATACCCCTTACCTAACACTACGGGCGATTTAGCATGGCCAATTCACCTGACCCGCACATCTTTGGACTGTGGGAGGAAACCGGAGCACCCGGAGGAAACCCACGCAGACACGGGGAGAACGTGCAAACTCCACACAGTCAGTCGCCTGAGTCGGGAATTGAACCCAGGTCCCTAGCGCTGTGAGGCAGCAATGCTAACCACTGTGCCACCGTGCCGCCAAACACCGTGCCGTGTTCACTGAGGAGAGGAACATGATGAATCTTGAGATGAGAGATAGAAGTTTGATTAGTCTGGATCATGTTGGCATAAGTAGGGACGATGTGTTGGGTAGGCTAGAGGTTATTAAGGTGGACAAATCCCCAGGAACGGATGGGATCTATCCCAGATTGCTGAGGGAGGTGAGAAAGGAAATAGCTGGGGCCCTGACAGATATCTTTGTAGCATCCTTAAACACAGGTGAGGTGCTGGAGGACTGGAGGGTTGCTCATGTTGTCCCCCCGTACAGGAAGGTTAGTAGGGATATTCCGGGTAACTACAGACCAGAGAGCTTGATGTTAATGGTGTGAAAGTTGCTGGAGAAGGTACTGAGGGATAAAATCTATTTATGTTTGGAAAAGTATGGGCTTATCAGTGATAGGCAACATGGTTTTGTGCGGGCGAGATCATGCCTTAACAACTTAATAGAGTTCTTTGAGGAAGTGACCAAGTTGATAGATGAAGGAAGGGCTGTAAGTGTTATGTACATGGACTTTAGTAAGGCATTTGATCAGGTTCCCCATGATAAACTAATGGAGAAAGTGAAGTCACATGATGTGCAGGGTGTTCTAGCTAGGTGGATAAAGAACTGATGGAGCAACAGGAGACAGAGAGGAGAAGTTGAAGCGTGTTTCTTGAAATGGAGAAGGGTGACCAGTGGTGTTCCACAAGGGTCAGTGCTGGGGCCACTGTTGTTTGTGATATACATAAATGATCTGGAAGAGGGCACTGTTGGTATGATCAGCAAGTTTGCAGATGACTTGAAGATTGTTGGAGTAGCAGAAAGCATAGGTGGACTGTCAAAGAATACAGGAGAATGTAAATAGACTGGAGAGATTGGTGGAGAAGTGGCAGATGGAGTTCAATCCAGGCAAATGTGAGGTGATGCATTTGGGAAGTCTAATTCTAGAGTGAATTATACAGTAAACTGAAGACCCTTTGGAAAAGTTGATGAGCAGAGAGATCAGTGAGTTCAGGTCCATTGTACCTTGAAGTTTGCTGCACAGATGGATAGAGTGGTAAAGACGATACATGGTATGCTTACCTTTATCGGACAGGGTATTGAGTATAAGAGTTGGCAGGTCATGTTAAAATTGTACAAGATATTGGTGTACTGTGTACAGTTCTGGTTGCCACATTACCAAAAGGATGTGGACGATTTGGAGAGGGTGCAGAGAAGGTTTACGAGGATGTTGCCTGGTATGGAAGGTGCTAGCTATGAAGAGATGTTGAGTAGGTTAGGATTATTTTCATTAGAAAAAAGGAGATTGAGGGGGGAACCTGGCTGAGGTCTACAAAATCATGAAGAGTATAGACAGGGTAGATAGAGATAAGCTTTTTCCCAGGGTGAAGGATTCAATAACGAGAGGTCACGCTTTGAAGGTGAGAGGTGAAAAGTTTAAGGGGGTTACATGCAGCAGAGGGTGGTAGATGCCTGGAACACATTGCCAGTAATGTAGTGGAGGCAGGCATGGTAGATTCATTTAAGATGTATCTGCACAGATGCATGAGTAAGTGGAGAGCAGAGGGATACAGATGCTTAGGAATTGGGCGACAGGTTTAGACAGTGGATTTGGATCGGCTCAGGCTTGGAGGGCCGAAGTGCCTATTCCTGGGCTGTAAATTTTGTTTGTTCTTTGTTTTAGGTTCTTTCAACCCCAGCTGCAGATGTCAGAGGTACACTTAAATGCTGTAGGAGGGAAAGCAAGAAAACCACTGAGGGCACATAGGTGACATGGATAATGTTTCATTCAATCCAGTAGCATTCTATACCTTATTCTGAGTAGTCTTGAATCAGTGTGAATGTGAATCTGATGAGATTGGGGTCATCATGAATGTCAATCTGACTAGATTGATATTATTCTGAGTGTGCATCTGATGAACACAGAATGATTCTGAGTGTGAAGTTGACGAGACTGGAATCTTTCTTTGTCTCACTCTGATTAGATTGGATTCATTTTAAACGTGAATCCTATTCAATGGTTAGCACTCTGAATGTGAATCCGACAAGACTGGAATCATTCTGTCTCTTAATCTGATCAGACCAGAATTATTCTGACTGTGAATCTGGAATGACGAGTATCCTTCAGTGCATGAATCTGATTAGGCCTGAATCATTCTGAGAGTGAATTTGACTCGACCAGCAGCATTCTGTGTCTCACTCTGAGGGCTGCAGAATCATTCCGACTGTGAATCTGATGAGACTGGAATGATTCTGAATGTGAATCTGGCCAGCACTTTATAAATGTATATTAAAGTGGCTGCTCTAGTCTGCTTGTAGCTGCCAAACATGCGAAGTAGCACCCATTTGAAATATGAGCAGCCTCTTCGGTCATCCCAAGGATTAAAGACATTTCAACGGCCAAGAATTGTTCATGTCTCACAAACAATCGACTCCGTGATTGCAGACAGCATCAGATGTCAGGAAACCTTTAACCATGACATTGATATCTGCAGCCGAGACATAGTACTTTAATGTGGACGCCGCTGAGGGTAAAAGGATGTGTAGAGATGTTGAGCCTGCTCAGAACAAAGCATTCTCACTTACATCCATGTCATGAGTGAGAGGGTGGAATCAGTGCTGATTCCACACATCTCTGCAGACAACTGCAG
The DNA here is from genome assembly GCF_020745735.1 of Hemiscyllium ocellatum. Lineage (NCBI taxonomy): Eukaryota > Metazoa > Chordata > Chondrichthyes > Orectolobiformes > Hemiscylliidae > Hemiscyllium > Hemiscyllium ocellatum. The sequence goes on along the minus strand of NC_083411.1, from coordinate 35,229,413 downwards.
AGAAACTGTGGGCCATATTGTATCTCAGCTCCCCAACAATCTGAGTGTCCAATAAAACTGATTTCAGCCCTGTTTGGAGAGGTGTCCTTGTCTCCCAGCAGACATCCTTGTAAGGCCCAAGAGTCTTGTAAGTACAGACGAGCCTGCTGCTCTCCAGTGTGTACACATTGTAGTATCTCCCAGGATATCTGGTAAACATCTCTAAAATGTAGCCTCAGTTATGATAGGTAAGCTGAACATTTATGCAATTGAAGGTTTTTGGTTGGAGAAATTCCCACACTGGTGATAGGCCACTCTCAAAGCACTATGGGAACAGTCTTTGCTCCTGAGGGAAAACAACAATGATGTGGAATCGCACAGCCCAGAGTTATTGACTCTCCTCATCACAGTTAAAAGTTATAAACTGATATAATCTAGAGAAAATAGGACCAGTGACGTCTTGACTAGATTTGTTGCTAAGGATTGGGAGATGCCACTGAGGTCCCCAATTGTTCCCTGGAATGACCTGCTGGCTTAAAAATTCAGGGTTAAGGCAAACCTTATCAAGGCACAATTGGGACTGCAGATGCTGGTGATTAGAGTCAAGATTAGAGTGGTGCTGGAAAAGCACAGCAGGTCAGGCAGCATCCGAGGAGCAGGAAAATTGACGTTTCAGGTAAAAGCCCTTAATCAGGAATGAGGGGCTCATTCAGATGCTGCCTGACCTGCTGTGCTTTTCCAGCACCACTTTAATCTTGACCGTAAACCTTATCAACACAGGGGTAGGATCGCCATACATTCCCTCTGAGTTGGATAATTCTGAAGGTATACAAAATTACACTGGCAACTAAACAAGGTCTGGCAGTTAACTGTAAAACAGCATTGATCAGAGCATTCTTCATGGCAATGTCTCTAATAATCAGCACTTACTTGCCACCTGAACAACACTGTCCTTTCACGCAGTAAGGTTTTCTCCTTTGAATTTGTTTTCTTGTGAAATGCTTTGATGAGTGCAAGATTGAAAACTTCAACAAAATGTTTTCAGCAATACACAAAAGCCCATCAAATGTTAATTCCTCCCATTGCCAGTTGCTCATTAGCTTTTGATACCCAAAAGCTGTGTTCACAGTTTTGTGTGCGCAAATGTGTGCATCAAATGCCCTTGCAACAAATTAAAAAAGAATTATTCCTCGAAGAAATATTCCGGAGCATGCCTTGTAATTCTCTTATGTGAAGAATTACTTTCCACAAGACTAGTTGTTGCCACCTCTTTGAGAGAATGTGTTCCTGCTGTGAATTCATTAATTGCCTTCATTTGAGCATTCCTGTCAGTGTGTTGGCAGAATTGCTAAAGCTTGGAAATAAAGGAGGCAGTAGGATTGAAGTGTTAATGACTTTCACATTATTTCAAAAAATGCAACAGCAGTTTGCATATTTAGAATTTTACGACAATATACCACTGGGATATTGATGATCATCACTGACATTTTTATGTGTGAGCCAGCGTCTGATCATTTTTCTAACTTTCAGTTTTCTGATGTACTCATGATGGACATCCCTATGTTATTTTATACTAACTGGGAAGGAAGCCACAACATCCATAACAGAGCTGTCAACATCCATGCAGTAATGTGCCATGTGATAATAACTATTGAGTGGATGATATATTGCAAACCTTAACCTATCACTTAAGTCGAACAGAAAACACTATATTCAATCCCCTGTGTCAGTTCCTGCATTGATATGCCCTTTACATTTTTCTTCATTACTTGCAGTTTGTTATCATTTGCATTTCTAGTGTGAGAAAATAAATAATCTTAACACAGTTGAAAGACCAATAGATTAGAAGTGACTGTTGGCAATAACAGCAGGTCAATGTTTAATGGATATACATGACATGGCTCTGTCCACTATTGAAATAAGTATTAACTGGTTTGTTTTAAGTGAGTTAATGCTTACTTTAATGCGATCGCCAAAAAAAATGCATTTCAACAAAATTCATTTTATCACCAAATATATTTTAATCTTCCTTTCTCTTTATTGCTTTAAAACAAGAAAAATACTTGAAATACATAGGATGGTAGTTTTATTTATTCTTAATGACAATACACAAAATAACACTTGGTTGCTCAAAGTACTTACACGAGATTCAGGTACTTTCCTGCTTGATCATAGTATATCATGATGTCTAATTCTGAAAAAGAAAGAGCTATTTTGTCTTTTGAATGTAGAAGTCTTTGGTGTTTAGGATTATTATAGATTAGTGGTTTATAAGATTCCAATTCACAGAATCACAGCGTTTTTGCAGCACAAGAGGAGGCCATCCAGTTTAACATGTCTGCTCCAGGATGATTAAATTACTTATGACAGACCTTAGGTGGAGAATACAATTGAGAACCAAGCTGAATACAAAAGGATCAGGAGAGAGTGAGAGAGAGTGAAAAAAACAAATAAGAGGAGCAATGACAGATTATGATTAAGGACAAGGAGCCAATATGAAGGAGAATTCCAAAGTCTTCCTTAGGCCCATAAATAATACAGGTGGTGAAAGGAGGAGTAGATCAGTAACCATAAAGGAATTGAGATGGTGGGATGGGCCTGGCTGAGATATTAATATTATATATTAGTATTTCCTAAGTAAAGTGATACTAATCAGGCTGTGCTGACAGAAAAAGGAACCTCGATCACTCAAAAGATTTAAAATTCAGAAGGAGGTGGTTTTGGATTGGATGTCAGCACTTAAAGTTGATAAGGCACGTGATCGGATAAAATGCATCCAATAATATTGAAGAAAGTGAACACTGGTAATAATCTAGGACAAGAGCATGGGAAATGTAACATGTCAGTTCAAAAATAGTTGTAAGAGTAAGGCTGACAATTGCAGGCCATCAATTTAACTTCAGTGCTTAGAAAACATCTTGAAACAATTATTCAGGGTAGAATTAATGGTCACGTGGAAAAATATGGTTAATTCAGAGGAACCAGCCAATATTTCTTAAGCGAAATCACGTTAACTAACTTGTTGGAGTTTTTTGAAGATACAGTAGAATGTTGTTGAGGGTAACATAGTTGACATGGTGTAAATAGGTTTCCAAAAGACTTTTGATGAAAAAATTTACAGCTCATGGAATAAATGGAGCATATCAACCCTGGATACAAAACTGGCTAAAGGATAGAAAAACAAGGGTAATGCTAATTGTGTATTTTTCAGACTGGAGGAAGGTTTATACTGGAGTTTTCCAGTGGTCAGATTTGGAAACCTACTTTTCCTGATTAATATTAATGATCTAGCTCATGTAATATAGGAAACAATTTCAAAGTTTGCTGATGATATGAAATTTGGAAGCACTGTGAGAATAACTGTGTATAACTACAAAAGGAAATTGACAGGTTGGTGGAGTGAGCACATAGGTGACACATAAAATTCAGTGAAAAGGTTGAGATGATATATTTTGTGGAAAGAAAATCTTGAAGAAGCAGTTTAATATAAAATGTGCTCCACTAAATGGCGTCCAAGAGCAGAGAGCCATGGGCATATATGTGAATAAGTAATTAAAGATGGTAAGACAGGTAGAGAGAGAAGTCAAAAAAAGTATCCTAGACTTTAATATTAGGAGCAAGGATGTCATGTTGGACTTGTAAAACACACCCGAATGACCTCAGCTGGAGTATTGTGTCCAGTTCTGGACACCACCGTTTTGGTAGGATGTGCAAGCAGTGGAAGAGTGCAGAAGACATTTATGAGAGTGGGTCTAAGGATGAGAAATTTCAGTTATGAAGGTAGATTGGGGAAGCTTGGGCTAGTTTCCTGGTTAGTCACAGAGTCATAGAGAGGTACAGTTCAACTTGTCCATTTGCCAGCATCTGACCCATATCCTTCCATACATTTCCTATTCATGTACCCATCCAGATGTCTTTTAAATGTTGTAATTGTATCAGCCTCCACCACTTCCTCTGGCAGTTTATTCCATAGACGCACTACCCTCTGCATCAGAATGTGTCCCTTAAGTCTCTTTTAAAATTTTCCTCACTCATCCTAAACCTATGGCCTCTAGTTCTGGACTGCTCACCCCATGGAAAAGACTTTGTCTATTTACCCTATCCATGCCACCGTGGGCGGCACGGTGGCACAGTGGTTAGCACTGCTGCCTCACAGCGCCTGAGACCCGGGTTCAATTCCTGACTCAGGCGACTGACTGTGGAATTTGCACGTTCTCCCCGTGTCTGTGTGGGTTTCCTCCAGGTGCTCCTGTTTCCTCCCACAGTCCAAATATGTGCGGGTCAGGTGAATTGGCCATGCTAAATTGCCCGTAGTGTTAGGTAAGGGGTAAATGTAGGGGTATGGGTGGGTTGTGCTTCGGCAGGTCGGTGTGGACTTGTTGGGCCGAAGGGCCTGTTTCCACACTGTAAGTAATCTAATCTAAAAAAAAAGCCCCTCATGATTTTATAAACCTCCATAAGGTGACCCCTCAGCCTCCAGTGCTACAGAGAAAACAGCCCCAGTTTATTCAAGCTTCTTCTGACAGCTCAAATCCTCCAACCCTGGCCACATCCTTGTGCATCTTTTCTGAACCATTTCAAGTTTGGCAACATCCTTCTGATAGGAAGGAGACCAAAATTGCATACAATATTCCAAAAGTGGTCTAACCAATGTCCTGTACAGCCACAACATGACTTCCCAACTCCTATATTCAATGCTCTGACCAATAAAGGAAAGCATACCAAATGCCTTCTTCACTATCCTATCAACCTGTTACTTCATTTTCAAGGAAATATGAACTTGTGCTCCAAGGTCTCGTTGTTTAGCAACACTTCCAAGAACCTTGCCCTTAAGTGTATAAGACCTGCTCTGATTTGCCTTTCCAAAATATAGCACATCTCATTTAGTTAAATTAAGCTCCATCTGCCACTCCACAGCCTATTGGCCCATCTGATCAAGATCCTGATGTACTCTGAGGTAACCTTCAAGGAAATTTGATAAAAGGTTTCAAAGTCATGAAATGGCTTAACAGAATAGATTAGAAGAAACTGTTCTCAATTGTGAAAGGTGAAGAATGAGATGGCATAGAAACAAGAATTTGCAAAAGAAGCAAATATTATGTGAGTACTTTGGGTCTGGAGTACACTACCTGGTGGTGAGATGAAGAATCACAAAATCCCGACTGTGTGGGTGAGGATGTTAGAAAACCACAAAGGGATCAGTTCCATCTTCACTTCATTTTCCTGACATGCTGGGGACTCAAGGCTTAAACATTCCACCGCTGAAGGACTTCCAGCAGTATCAATTGCATGTCTGTCCTGTTACAGAATGAGGCAGGACACCAAAGTAGGGGGTGCTGGCTGCCTCTCAGAGAACTGCATCCTCTGGAGCCATACATGTGGATTCCACTTGCAGCCTCAGGCAAAGGTATTTGTCCTCCCTGTACAAGACTTATAGCCTTGGCCATTACCCTATTAACTGCCTCCTCATCCCATTATCCTGCTTCCCCTTCCTCTTAATGTCAGCATGTGAATCCCACATTGAGAACAAACAAAGCCCTTCTGTTTAAATCTCTTCCCATCAACATATGCTTATGAAGAATACGACAACCAATCCCTGTGAACCATCCACTAGTTATCACAGGAAATCGGCAATTATTGGGCATTGTAAAATTATAATTATCTATCTTAAGCAAGAAATGCCAATCAACCATGTGACTTATTGATCTTTGTATTATTCCAATAAAATGCACTGCCTTTGTATGTAGAGCAGAGATTTGTTGAGAAGTGCCACCACAAGTAGCCTACATGACTCCTTTGATGTCATTGAGAATCTTTCGCCAGCTGTCCGATAATAAAGCATCTACCATTATACTGAAACTTGTATCGTCCAAATTTGTGGAAAAAAATACATCAACATGGGAACAGGCCCTTCAGCCCAACAAGTCCACACCAACCCTCAGAAGAGTAACCCATCCAAGCCCATTCCCCTACACTTACCCCAGACTAATGCACCTAACCTACACATCCCTAAGCACTATGGGCAATTTAGCATGGCCAATTCACCTTATCGTTGGATTGTGGGAAGAAACAGGAGCACCCAGAGGAAACCCACATCGACAGTTGCCCAAGATGGGAATCAAACCCAGGCCCCTGATACTGTGAGACAACAGTTGCCCCTTGCCTTAAGATGCTGTGACCTTCAGATTAAATCATTCCAGTTGTTTCTTTTTCATGAGAGTGCAGCATTACAGTCCAGTAGGAATGTGATGACTTTAACTTTATCTTGACGCTAGTCTCAGAAATATATTTCCTTAAGTACCAAAGCATCTTCCCATCTCCCCTGTTTAATTTTCTGAAATGGCCAACTGAAACTAAATGCATGAACTATGACCTTGGAAGGTCAGTTTCCTGCAGGAAGGGAACCCGGCCACTGGAAGGGCAATTTTCATCTTGAAGTGGCACATTTTGAAAATACTGAAACCTTTCCTGTTCAATCAAAATAATCTCTGTTGGAATATTGAAGAAATATAATAACTTACAGGGCAGAAGGAGACCATTTAGCCCACAATTCCTGCATTGGCTCTTTACCAAGAGCATTCCTGCTTAATCCCACACCCTGTATCTTTGTAACATTATAAATTCTTTATTCTCATATAATTCTCTAAATCTCTTTTAAAGTTAATATCATTTTCCAACATTGAACTGCTTTAATATGAAAATAAGAATCTCAATATGCTACAATAGGATCATAATTATTTCAAAATTAATTTGATAACAGTTACTTAATTTTCACAAAATAAAATAATTGTTACAGTGCAGGAGGAGATCATCCAGTTCAACATGTCTGCACTGGCTCTCTGAATGAGCATTGTGACTTACTGCCATTCTCCTCCCTTTCCTCATAATTTTGACCATTGCTTCTACTTCCAATAACTATCTAATGCCCTCTTGAAAGGTCAATTAAAGCTGTTTTTATCAGACCAGTGCGCCATGGTGGCTCAGTGGTTAGTCCTTCATGGTAACCGCAGTAGTTGCAGGAATTGAACTCATGCTGTTATCATTACTCTGTTATAAATCAGCTGACCAGCCAACTGAGCTAGGAGAAGGTGAGGACTGCAGATGCTGAAATACCAGAGTTGAAAAATGTGGTGCTGGAAAAACACAGCAGGTCAGGCAGCATCCAAGGATCAGGAGAATCGATGTTTCGGGCATAAGGATTCCAGAAGAAGGGCTTATGCCCAAAACATCGATTCTCCTGCTCCTCGGATGCTGCCTGACCTGCTGTGTTTTTCAAGCACCACATTTTTCAACAGCCAACTGAGCTAACCAAGCATTAATGTCTGTTGTTAGAACTTAGTAGAAATAACATTTCTGTTTGGAGACAAATGTAAATTGCAAAACAGGCAAACATAAATGGCATAATCTGCCTGTACTGTTAATGTATATTGTTTGAACTCAGTGGAAAAAACATGTATGTTAGAAGGCAAATGTAATTGACATAATTTGACTGTTATATCTGTAACATGCTTGAATAACATAAACCTTGCTACAATTGATGAAAGTCTAGCCGCTCTGAACAGGATGCACCCATTTAATCTTTGCAAAAACCATGTTTCGATTTTGAATATCCCAAATGATCAGTTAATGATAAAGCATTTGGATGCACAGACCCGAACACCCAAATCTGTGCTGAGTTTATAACTTATCTCAGTGGCCATGGGAGAGGAAAGGGAAAATCAAACAACATTCTAATTTTTTATCATGATAAAATATGGTTTCACCTGAGGAAAAATAGTAAAATTAGAAAATAATGGAAATACTCAGCAGATACACTAGAACTTTTGGAGTCGGAAAGAGAGTTAATGGATGGAATTATTTCCCTTCTGTAGCGGGGATGGTGGAGATGTGGACAGCAAGGGCAAATAATGGGGCAGGTTGACACAGGAAAAATATTAACTCTTGCCCACCACCTCAGCAATCAGGTTTTGAATGGTAAGGTCCATTCTGAAGGCAACCTTCCTCAACTACTACCAAATAAGGCTTTTCATTAATCAATTAATGGACATTTAAATCGCTATCAAAATACTAGCCGAGCAATAACTGCCTTCTCAAGATGGCTACTCTTCTGAAGGGAAAAGAGGGTGGCTTAGCTGCCTGGTTGGATAAGAGGTCATTTATTTGACCCAGAGGGGGCATTGATGGTAATGTCACTGAACTATTAAATCAGAACTTGAAACTATTCTCGTGGGACATGGATTTGAATCCCACCATGGCAGGTGATGAAATTTGAACTTAAAAGTTTAGAAATTAACGTAGCCTAATGGTAAACATATAGTCCTTGTCCTTTAGTGAAGCCTATCAAAACACTTTACCTCATCTGGCCGACATGTGACTCTGCCAGCAAGAACTGAGTGGCCTGCTTTCTGCTGGATATTAGAACATAGAACATAGAACATAGAAAAATACAGCGCAGTACAGGCCCTTCGGCCCTCGATGTTGCGCTGATCCAAGCCCACCTAACCTACACTAGCCCACTTTCCTCCATATACCTATCCAATGCCTGTTTAAAAGCCCATAAAGAGGGAGAGTCCACCATTGTTACTGGCAGGGCATTCCATGTACTCACGACTCGCTGAGTAAAGAATCTACCCCTAACGTCAGTCCTATATCTACCACCCCTTAATTTAAAGCTATACCCCCTCGTAATATCTGACTCGATATTGTGATTTTTCTTTCTGTGGGAGTGGTGTGACTGATACTGAAAACATTCACCCACATACTTTCTCAATCCTGGACAATGTTATACTCAGTTGACATCTTCCAACAATTGAAATCCTCACATTTCTCCAGCCGTTACCAACACCTGATGCAAATGTGAGATTTACTAATTGAATCAGCTATTGGAAGTTGAACCTTCAAAAGACAAGAAAGCATGAAGAGGTAAAATCAGGAACAAATGTCTCTTCTCAGTCTCTGTAAAGAGTTCCTCTGATATTTAACAAAACCATATTATTCCATCTGCAAATGTGTTGCTGGTCAAAGCACAGCAGGTTAGGCAGCATCTCAGGAATAGAGAATTCGACGTTTCGAGCATAAGCCCTTCATCAGGAATAAGAGAGAGAGAGCCAAGCAGGCTGAGATAAAAGGTAGGGAGGAGGGACTAGGGGGAGGGGCGATGGAGGTGGGATAGGTGGAAGGAGGTCAAGGTGAGGGTGATAGGCCGGAGTGGGGTGGGGGCGGAGAGGTCAGGAAGAGGATTGCAGGTTAGGAGGGCGGTGCTGAGTTGAGGGAACCGACTGAGACAAGGTGGGGGGAGGGGAAATGAGGAAGCTGGAGAAATCTGAATTCATACCTTGTGGTTGGAGGGTTCCCAGGCGGAAGATGAGGCGCTCCTCCTCCAGCCGTCGTGTAGTTGTGTTCTGCCGGTGGAGGAGTCCAAGGACTTGCATGTCCTCGGTGGAGTGGGAGGGGGAGTTAAAGTGTTGAGCCACGGGGTGATTGGGTTGGTTGGTTCGGGCGGAACACCTCTGGGCCGCCCGAACCAACCAACCCAATCACCCCGTGGCTCAACACTTTAACTCCCCCTCCCACTCCACCGAGGACATGCAAGTCCTTGGACTCCTCCACCGGCAGAACACAACTACACGACGGCTGGAGGAGGAGCGCCTCATCTTCCGCCTGGGAACCCTCCAACCACAAGGTATGAATTCAGATTTCTCCAGCTTCCTCATTTCCCCTCCCCCCACCTTGTCTCAGTCGGTTCCCTCAACTCAGCACCGCCCTCCTAACCTGCAATCCTCTTCCTGACCTCTCCGCCCCCACCCCACTCCGGCCTATCACCCTCACCTTGACCTCCTTCCACCTATCCCACCTCCATCGCCCCTCCCCCTAGTCCCTCCTCCCTACCTTTTATCTCAGCCTGCTTGGCTCTCTCTCTCTTATTCCTGATGAAGGGCTTATGCTCGAAACGTCGAATTCTCTATTCCTGAGATGCTGCCTAACCTGCTGTGCTTTGACCAGCAACACATTTGCAGCTGTGATCTCCAGCATCTGCAGACCTCATTTTTTACTCGAACATATTATTCCATCAGCTAGATATTGAACCTTATTGTCCTTTCTTCATACAGTTTGTGCCATACTATGAGTTTGTGTTGAAACAGATTAGTCAAGGAGAAGGCAAAGTTATGAACTGTCTTCTAGCTTAGAGTCTAGAGTAACACCACAGATTATCAATTAATACTATGTGCTGTTTTACATGGTAATAATAGATATAATCAATCTCTGACTTATAATTATATTAGTAAGGAACTCATGTATTTTCTTTGTACGTTCATGTCCATGTGCAATTTGGTGTAAACTCAAGTTTGGAGTGTTCTAACTCTGCCTGCTCTGTGCTATTTATACTCAGTGACGTGTAACTCATTGACATCATTGCAAGATGGGATTCTGAAACACTTACACAACAATCAGGACATCATGCTTCCTGAATAAGTCATATCTAAAGTTTTCACTGTGGCAGAATGATGTGCTTACCTTTAAATGATGAGAAGTATGAGGTTTTTTTCTCTGTCAGCATGAAATTTATTTTCTTTTTAGATTTAATCTCCCTTTACTGCTTCAGTGGGCAGAACAAACCAAAACAAAGTTTTATTAGGCACCTGTCATTTCACAAGCAGAAGATTAAAAATAAACAACATGCCAATTATGATTTTAATAGACAAAACCCCGAGGGGCTTCTTTACTGAAGGAGAAAAATCACAGAATAACTCACATAAATCAATATTCTTGCTGCTTTGGTACAATTTACGGTTGGTTAACAATAAATTACTGTAATGTTACTTGGAAATTTAATCTAAATACTTGGTATTTTAGATTTAGAATTTCCACAGTAGAGAAACAGGCCCTTTGGCCAAACAAGTCCACACCAACTCTCCGGAGAGTAACCCCCCAGGATCCATCTCCCTACCCTATTACCCGACATTTACCCCGAATAATGCACCTAACCTACACATCCCTGAGCACGATGGGCAATTTAGCATGGCCAATTCACCTAACTTGCACATCTATGGATTGTGGGAGGAAACCAGAGCACTGCCACGCAAACTCCACAAAGGGAGTTGCAAAATTGTGGAATCAAACTCGGGTCCCTGGCACTGCGAGGCAGCAGTGCTAACCACTGAGCCATTGTGTCACCCTTATGTTACACACAGAAAAGCACAACTAATCAAAAAAAGAAAACAGCTTGTTACTTAAGTTTAAAACAAAGCAGATAATTAAAAGATTTATCTAAATTTTGATTGGCAATAACATAAAACAACATGACAATGTAAAATCCAGACAAATTTTTCACTTGGCTGAAAAGTTCAAGTATTTGGGGATAGAACTTGAAAACTGAAAGAAAAAGAGTTGATGTTTGGAGGGAACTGAGTATTGAAGCAGCTCCTAGCCAAGTGAAGATGATGGTGGGATGGGAATGGATTGGCAACAAAAGCAGAAGGGGTCTGATCAATTGTTGGTGGTGATAGTCAATGCAATTTAACACTCAGGAGGATTATTAGCCTTGGAATTTTGTTAAATAGGTCAGAAAAAAATTGTGAATTGCTTTTTGGTAGATGCTATAGCTTTGATGTGCTATTCTGCACTGCTAACCTGTTTAAACTTTCTGCTCATTTTCGACCAACAATACAGCCTCACAATGTTAAATCTGGACCTAGAGGTTGTCAGAAGGTAATTAAAGCTCTGATAGAATTAAAAATCTAATTGTGTAATTTGCAGCTCTATAAAAGATACCAAATATATTTTATTTGCAAAATGTTAATGCATATTCGGTTTGAAGAATATTCATATTAATAAACCCATACATATAAATTGTCTGGGAAATTATAAACAAAATGGCTCCGCTTTACACAGATATAAATTGACTAAGATAGGCAACGAACAACCTTTTTAACTCATCTGCATTTAAAATGTTGTCTTTAATTGCTTATGCTACACAATTTTCTGCCAGCATGTGGATATTTTAATAAACTTGGCCTTTATTCAAGTCAAAGCTAACCTGAAAGAACTGTAATTATAAAGGAGTGATTGCAAATATTTTTCCATTTATTATTAACAAGATTTAATGAATTAAGTTAATTGGGTCTTCATTTACTGCTGATCAGCAAATAACTCAATACCACCTGTTATCATGCATTTCCATAGCCATTATCATGATTTCAGAAATATGTGAATATATTAAATAAGCTAGTTTCTATTAATTATGTATTGAGCATAAGTGAGTGAAATCTCACTATATGATATAGGCATGGGGTACTTAATACATTCGTAGAGTCATGGAGTCATACAGCACAGAAAAGACCCATCCGCCCAACTTGTCCATGCTGTCCAGACATCCCAATCTGACCTAGTCTCATTTGCAAGCATATGGCCCATACCCCTCTAAATCCTTCCTATTATTTTAAATGCCTTTTAAATATTGTAATTGTACCTGCCTTCATCACTTCCTCTGACATGTCATTCCATCCATACATCACCCACTGTGTGAAAAAGTTACTCATCAGGTCCTTTTTAAATCTTTCTCCTCTCACATTAAATCTAGTTTTGGACTCCCCAACCAGAGGGAAAAAGACCTAGGCTATTCGCCCAATCCATGCTCCTCATTATTTCATAAACCTCTATAAGGTCACCACTTAATATTTGATGCTTTATGAAAAAAATCCCAGCCTATTCAGCCCCTCCCTATAACTCAACCCCTCTCGTCTTTCTATAGAAGGATGGCCAGAATTGTATGCAGTATTCCAAACGTGACCTCACCAATGTCCTGCACAGCTGTAACATGACATCCCAATGCCTATACTCAATGTTTTGACCAATGAAGGCAAGCATGCCAAATACCTTCTTCAATATTCTCTTTGCCTGACTCCACTTTCAATCACACAAAGTGTGGTGCTGGAAAAGCACAGCCAGTCAGGCAGTATCTGAGTAGTAGGAGCATCAATATTTCAAGAATGAGGGTTGTTCATCAGGAATGATGATGCCATTCCTGGTGAAGAGCTCATGCTCGAAACGTCGACTGTCCTGCTCCTCGGATACTGCCTGACTGGCTATGCTTTTCCAGCACCACACTTTTTGACTCTGGTCTCCAGCATCTGCAGTCCTCACCTTTTCCACTTTCAATTGGTTCCTTTGTTCAGAAACCTCCCCATGCCCTCCTATCAACAGTAAAGGTCATGCCCTGATTTGCCTTGCCAAAATGCAACACCTCACATTTGTCTAAGTTAAACTCTACATGCCATTCCTTGGCCCATTGGCACAGCTGATCAAGGTCCCATTGTACTTTCAGATAATCTTCTTTATTGTCCACCAAACCACCTATTTTGGTTAAAAATCACACAACACCAGGTTATAGTCCAACAGATTTAATTGGAAGCACTAGCTTTCGGAGCGCTGCTCCTTCATCAGGTGGTTGTGACTCCGAAAGGTAGTGCTTCAAATTAAACCTGTTGGACTATAATCTGGCGTTATATGATTTTTAACTTTGTACACCACATGCCAACACCGGCGTCTCCAAATCATGACCTATTTTGATATCATGTGTCACCATACCTCCTATATTCACGTTCAAATCATTTATACAAATTACAAAAAGCAGTAGACCCAGCACTGATCCTTGTGGCATATTGTTGGTCACAGTCCTCTAGTTTAACCAGCACCCTCTCCCACCACCCTCTTCTTATGAAGATTCATATGCACATTTTTAATATGAGACTTAAGCCACAGTTGATATTTTTATTAAAAGTATGGCAAAAAAGTTCTACTTAATAGAATTGGAATTAACTGCATATATTTTTTGGCATAATTTCCCCTCTGCTTCTAATTCATAGAGTCATAGAGATGTACAGTATGGAAACAGACCCTTCTGTCTGAATCATCCATGCTGACCAGATATCCTAACCTAATCTCATCCCATTTGCTAGCTCTTGGCCCATATCCCTCTAGAGTTTTCCTATTCATATACCCATCCAGGGTGCCTTTCAAATGTTGTAATTGTACCAGCCTCCACCATTTCCCTTGGCAGCTCATTCCATTCACGCATCACCCTCTGCATGAAAAAGTTGTCCCTTAGACCCCTTTTAAATTTTTTCCTCTCATGCTAAACCTATGCCCTCTGGTTCTGGACTCCTTCACCCCAGCAAAAATACTTTGTCTATTTATCCTCTCCATGCCCCTCATGATTTTATAAACCCCTATAAGGTCACCACTCAGTCTCCGACACCACAGGGGAAACAACCCCAACCTATTCAGCCTCTCCCTGCAGCTCAAATCCTCCAACCTTGGCAACATCCTCGTAAATCTTTTCTAATTCCTTTCAAATATCACATCCTTCCGACAGGAGGGAGACCAGAATTGCATGTAATATTCCAAAAATGGCCTAATGAATGTCTTGTACAGCTGCAACTTGACGTCCCAACTCCTATATTCAATGCTCTGTCCAGTAAAGGAAAGCATACCAAATACCTTCTTCACTATCCTGTCTACCTGTGACTCCACTTTCAAGGAACTATGAACCTGTACTCTAAGGTCTCTTTGTTGAGCAACACTTTTCAGGACCTTCCCAGTAAGTGTACAAGCCGTTCTCTGATTTGCCTTTCCAAAATGTATCACCTGACATTCATTTAATTCAAACTCCATCTGCCACTCCTCAGTCCATCTGATCAAGATCCCATTTTACTCTGTGGTAACCTTCTTTGCTGATCACTACACTTCCAATTTTGGTGGTGTAGATTATCTGCAAATGCATTAACTATAGCCCCCATGTTCATATCCAGATCATTTATTGCAGTATTGTACAATTAATTCAAGTCTTTTTATCTAATTACTGCACTAGAAATGTCCTTTTGGAAATGTCTTTATATTGCAGTATAATTGTGAATAAATTCACTGAATCATTTTATCCTTTGGTCATTTGGGATAAGATTTGTTGCTATAAACATATTGCTGCCAATGCCAGGCATGCATGTCACATTACCCTGTAGCTCTTTTCCTTGTCAGATTATACAGTTTGCATCTCAGACTACAGTAATTTAATTAATGTTTAGAAGATAGATATTTGTGAAGGTTACACTTGACTATTGGTGCATCTTAAAAATAATCTAAAACGCATTGAATTAACTCTCAAATAAATGATTCTCCCCATTTTGATAGCTTTCATAATTTCAGCATTCTTTGGCTAGAAAAGATTATTTTGTTCAGTTTCTTGTGTCATGTCTTGTCGTCTTTGAATTTCACCATTGAATACAATGTGCTGGATCAGATATGGCCGATTCCAAAGAAAGTTTTCATATAAAACTTATTTATATTTTCCACAATTTCCACTGAAATTCAGGATTAATCAATTTTTCATTTTTTTCATTTCCTCAAAAAATCTTGTTTTTATTTCCAAAATTCAACATATTCTTTCAAGTAAAGCAGTTGGAAAGTTACTGTCCATTGAATATGTCTATTATACTTTGTTTAGAGAAAGTGCGGACTGTAGATGCTGGAGATCAGAATTGAGAGTGCATTGCTGGGAAAGCACAGCAGGTCAGGCAGCATCCGAGGAGCAGGGGAATCGATGTTTCGGGCATAAACCCCTCAGGAGTCTGATGAAGGGCTTATGCCCAAAACGTCGATTCTCCTGCTCCTCAGATGCTACCTGACCTGCTGTGCTTTCCCAGCAACACATGCTTGACTGCTTCTTTGTTTTGCCTTTTTAAAATATCTCATCTTTAACCATATTAAAATTAGATTTGCAACCTATTGGATAATTTAGATCCTCCTGAAGTATTATAAAATCCTTCCCATTCTTTCTCAACCATCTGATTTTTGTGTTATCAGTATTTTTTTTACCATGTTCTCTATAGGTCCAAATACGAAGCATAAAACAGAAATACAAAAATGCTTGCAGGGAACACTATTGTAACACGTCTGATAATTAGAGATATACACTTTCCTAAGTATGCCAATTTACTATCTCTTGGATTTGTTCCCAATTAATTGTGTGGATCACTCAAATGTTTTGTAATTTTTATTATCTTTTCTAATATTACATTGAATCACAGGTCAAATAATGAGGAGCACATGATAGTTTCTCTTTGAAGCCTATGACTTACTGTGATTATATACTAGGTCTGTTTCTGTCAGGTTGTATTCAAAGAATCTTACCAGCATTTCAGAGATTGTTGTTATGTCCATGTTGTTGTGAAAACAGAAAACCAAAGACCTCAGTCTTTATCACCGCTGTTGAAAGTTATCAAAAATAGCAAACAAGTTCCAGCTAGTTGTGAATTATAACAACAATTTTGCTCATGTGATAGGGTTAATTTGTGTCAGTTTGAATTCAATTCAAAGGGAACATCTGTGAATGAATAATTCATTTGTGTTGAAGTTGCTGGTATTTGTGGGATAATTATGAGATTTCACAGTGATCCATAAAATATGCTCAGATATCCTTTAGATTTCTCCTTCAGCCCACTCCATACATAGAGGACAACTTGTGTTTATATAAGGATTAGTCTGTAGAACTGACGAGAATATGGATATAAAATCGAATACTGCTCCTTGAGCCATCATTTCTATTCAAGGAAAGTTGTGGATTTATCTTTTTGTCCTTTGTTTATCTGCTAGCTACTTATTTAAGAATCTGCTCAGAAATAAATTGCTTTGAATTTGATAGTAATTAATTTATTTCGCAGTAACAGTATAAGTATTAAACATTCAATAAAAGTTACAAATGTTTTCTCTCCCATCAGTTAGATACTTTCAACTATGCTGCAGATTGTGACATTACATGTAGTTACAGTTACCCAAGATGATGGGGAAAGCATTAATCAGAGGTGCCATTTTAGATCACATTCAGTAACCATAGTGAATACAATTAATTGTAGGGTATTGACAGCTGCTCTTTAATGCTCTAAGACTTTCAACAGTGGAGGTTACATAGAACATAGAACATAGAAGGATACAGCGCAGTACAGGCCCTTCGGCCCTCGATGTTGCGCCGACCGAGTCCTACCTAACCTATACTAGCCCAATAACTTCCAAATGCCTATCCAATGCCCGCTTAAATGAACATAAAGGTTCACATGTATAAAATGATCATTCAGATGAAGTACTGGAAAGATACTAGACACTATGGAGGCAGAGTTAGAGATAAAAAACCTGTGATATTAAGGAAAATCAATGAAAGATAGCACCCTCCAGGAGGTCTCACAATGTTCCTTGTCAGAATAAAGTCATAATGTATCTCCAGGATTACACTTACTTTATCATGCAATTGCGAATTTAACTCTGCTGATAATGTTTCATAGTTTTATTAATCCTGCTGTAAATCCCTAAATTACATATCAATCCCTTGCATTTGACTTAAAGAAGAGGGTAAATGCTTCCCGTGTGGTTCAGGGAAGTTACTAGTCAGAAACACAGAACAAAAACTAGATGAGTAGCCGATTGACTTGGCCCAGTTTGCCAGGGGACAGGAGGCTTGCTGCATGCACCTGTTCACATGGGCACAGGGACCACATGAAATTGGCATTATCAGCTCATTAGAGTGAGTCTCAGGTGCAGCCAGCACTACCCAAGTTCATTATTGCATCTGTGCATGTTTTGGTGGTGAAAGAACACAATTTTAAAAAAAAGATAATCTAAGAAGTCTTTGACTTTTTAAGTAGGCTAGTAAGGTTTGTTAAATAACAAAAATTTAAATCAGTGTCTCGTCTATCATCATATCTACGTAGATTTTAAGTTGCTGAAAATGATATTTACTTATCAAAGAACATATGTATTTGCTATCTCAATGTTAAAAAACAATGAAAAGTCTGGAATTGTGGAATATATGATAATGTGGAATATACACAACATTGATACCAGAGGTAAGATGAAGAATTGAATGGTGCTTGGCTGGTTTATACGGGCAATATCTTTCATGCCACTGAATGATGTGGGCAATGACGTGAAATTTGAGACAACTGTGTGAAATGTTGAGCATGTCCAAAATGTTGAGACAAGACGTTAGCTAGTGAGCAACAAGAGACATATTAGCAGGGATCATTGCTCATTTTCACTTTCATTACTAATTAATCTCACCTCATCAATATGCAAGCTCTCATTCTCCCATGCACCAATTAGAAACTAGTTGCCGAGAATTGTGAAAATGTGAAAATCTCAGTAGTTATGTGATGGCTCCAGCTTGCTGCTTGCTCCACCAAACCTTCATCTTGGACAGCCAGCATCAATGTCTTCAGGCACACTCCAATACAGTTAGTGCACGTACATACGCTCACACACACACACACACATGTCTATACACCCACAGATTTTGGTATCAGATACATATCAGCCTCAGCACAAAGTCATTGCGGATCTTGAATCCACTTTCAATATGTTTCTGCATATTATGCTGTCTTTCTGAGGACTTTGGCATCTCTCATTGCAATGGTGCTGCCAGGGCACAGTGTGTGGAGGGATAGACACTCAGCTCATCACTTGGCCCAGGTTGCATTTCAGGGCTTTTTTGCTATCTTAGTCACTTTGCATTGCCTCGATGCTTACAGTATTTGTGCCCTGCCTTGATTTACTGAGCTTGACCAACTCAGCCAGCCATAAAAGTGCCACCCAAGTGGATGGGGTTGTTAAGAAAGCATATGGTGTTTTAGCTTTCATTAACAGGGGGATCGAGTTTAAGAGCTGTGAGGTTTTGCTACAGCTCTACAAGTCCCTGATGAGACTACACTTGGAATATTGTGTCCAGTTCTGGTCGCCCTACTATAAGAAAGATAGAGGGGCTTTGGAGAGGGTACAAAGAAGGCTTACCAGGATGCTGCCTGGACTGGAGGGCTTGCCTTATGAAGAAAGTTTGAATAAGCTTGGACTTTTCACTCTGGAGAGAAGGAGGAAGAGAGGAGACCTGATCGAGGTATACAAGATAATGAGTGGAATAGATAGAGTCAATAGCAGGAGACTTTTACCCAGGGCAGGATTGACTGGTACAAGGAGTTATAGTTTGAAGATAGAGGTAAAAACAATGACTGCAAGATAGTTTGAAGGAAGGTATAAAGGAGACATCAGAGGTAGGTTCTTTACGCCGAGAGTTGTGAATGCATGGAATGTGTTGCCAGCTGTGTTGGTGGAAGCAGAGTCATTGGGGACATTTAAGCGACTGCTGGACATGCACATGGATAGCAGTGAGTTGAGGGGTGCATAGGTTAAGTTATTATATTTTACATTACAATTAAATTTGGCACATTGTGGGCCAAAGGGCCTATTCTGTGTTGTACCTTTCTATGTCCTATGTTCTAAAAGCTCACAGCACTTCGAGCTTGACTTTCCTTTTAGTGCTGACACAAAGCTAGGCAAAAACAATGACTGCAGATGCTGGAAACCAGATTCTGGATTCGTGGTGCTGGAAAAGCACAGCAGTTCAGGCAGCATCCGAGGAGCAGTAACATCGACGTTTCAGGCAAAAGCCCTTCATCAGGAATACAGGCTAAGTGCCTGAAGGGTGGAGAGATAAATGAGAGGAGGGTGGGGGTGGGGAGAAAGCAGCATAGAGTACAATAGATGAGTGGGGGTGGGGATGAAAGCCGTAGGTCAGGGAGGAGGGTGGGGGAAGGTAGCAGAGAGTACAATGGATTGATGGGGGTGGGATGAAGGTGGTAGGTCAGAGAGGAGGGTGGAGTGGATAGGTGGAAAAGAAGATAGGCTGGTAAGACAAGTCATGGGGACAGTGCTGAGTGGGAAGTTTGGAACTGGGGTGAGGTGGGGGAAAGGGAAATGAAAAAACTGTTGAGGTCCACATTGATGCCTTGGGGTTGAAGTGTTCCAAGGTGGAATATAAGGCGTTGTTTCTCCAGGCGTCGGGTGGTGAGGGAGCCGAGGTGAAGTAGGCCCAGGCCTCCATGTCCTCGGCAGAGTGGGAGAGGGAGTTGAAATGTTGGGCCACAGGGTGGTGTGGTTGATTGGTGCGGGTGTCCCAGAAATGTTCCCTGAAGCATTCTGCTAGGAGGGGTCCAGTCTCCCCAATGTAGAGGAGACCGCATCGGGAGCAACGGATACAGTAAATGATATTGGTGGATGTGCAGGTAAAACTTTGATGGATGTGGAAGGCTCCTTGAGGACCTTGGATGGAGGTGAGGGAGGAGGTGTGGGCGCAGGTTTTGCAATTCCTGCCGTGACAGAGAAAGGTCCCAGGACGGGAGGGTGGGTTATTGGGGGGCGTGGACCTGACCTGGTAGTCATGGAGGGAACGGTCTTTGTGGAAGGTGGAAAGGGCTGGGGAGGGAAATATATCCCTGGTGGTGGGGTCCATTTGGAGGTGGCGGAAATGTCGGCGGATGATTTTCCCTCCCCATGTGGTTAAAGATACCCTCCAATGCATCTCGTCCACATCCCGCACCTCCGCCCTCAGACCCCACCCCTCCAACCATAACAAGGACAGAACCCTTCTGGTCCTCACCTTCCACCCTACCAACCTTCGCATAACCAAATCATCCGCCGACATTTCCCCACCTCCAAACGAACCCCATCATCAGGGATATATTTCCCTCCCCACCCTTTTCCACCTTCCGCAAAGACCGTTACCTCCGTGACTACTAGGTTGGGTCCACATCCCCCAACAACCCACCCTCCCATCCTGGGACCTTCCCTGCCACCCCAGGAATTGCAAAACCTGCACCTAAACCTCCTTCCTCACCTCCATCCAAGGCCCTCAAGGAGCCTTCCACATCCATCAAAGTTTTGCCTGCACACCCACCAATATTATTTATTGTATCAGTTGCTCCCGATGTGGTCTCCTCTACATTGGGGAGACTGGACGCCTCCTAGCAGAACGCTTTAGGGAACATCTCTGGGACACCCGCACCAATCAACCATACTGCACTGTGGCCCAACATTTCAGCTCTCTCTCCCACTCTGCTGAGGACATGGAGTCCTGGGCCTCCTTCACCGCCACTCTCTCACCATCTGATGCCTGGAGGAAGGACACCTCATCTTCCACCTCGGAACACTTCAACCCCAGGGCATCAATGTGAACTTCAACAGTTTCCTCATTTCCCCTTCCCCACCTCACCCCAGCTCCAAACTTCCAGCTCAGCACTGTCCTCATGACAAGTCATACCTGCCTATTTTCTTTTCCACCCATCCACTCCACCCTCCTCTCTGACTTATCACCTTCATTCCACCCCCATCCACCCATTGTACTCTTTGCTACCTTCCCCCACCCTCCTCCCTGATCTATTACCTTCACCCCCACCCTCATTCACCTATTGTACTCTATGCTGATTTCTCCCTACCCCCACCCTTCTCTCATTTATCTCTCCACCCTTCAGGCACTCTGTCTGTATTCCTGATGAAGGGCTTTTGTCCGAAACATCAATTTTCTGCTCCTCGGATGCTGCCTGAACTACTGTGCTTTTCCAGCACCACTAATCCAGAACAAAGCTAGGCTCCATGTCTTGATCCTCAGCACTCATCAGCCAAGGTCGAACCTGTTGCCGTACTCCTCATTGTTACATCAATCTCACAACTAGAGAATATGCCAGTAGATTACACAACAAACGCACTCCACAAACATCAACAGAATGGCATATTTCTCAAACTCAAAGAGGAGTCATCCTTAGTCAAGCCTTGAGTATGCTGCCTTCAGTTCGAGATCCCTTTCTAGTCTGTCAAAGGCAGTGATTGGTTACAGTCCAGGGGCTTGTGTACAATCGGCCTTCTGCTTGGGGCCTTATTTTGCTATAGTGCAGGGAGTGAGCAAGTCAGTCCGAAATGACCAGTACAAGCAATCAGAAGATTCATAGTTTATCAGTTGGGAACCTGCATGATGATGCTATCCATTCCTCAATCACGGCCATGGTGGGCAACATGATAGGCCGCCTGAAGGTGAGGCTCCGTTGCTTGTATCAGTCCAGGATGTGCTTACAATGCATTGCAGAATGCACTGGAGAACCCCAGTATGCTGTGCTCTACACAACTGGAACAGGCAACGAGGAGCTGTGATGAATGCTGAGAAGTTGGAGCAATCTTCGGAGGAGATGCATGATGAATTTGAGCAGAAAGAACATCACCCTCTGCATGATAGAGTGCAGCACTACAAGCCAGACAGAACCTATCAGTTCCACAAGGTGAGAGCTGTGTGCAGTGATCACTCATTCATGATGAGACTATTGGTGTCTGACATCTGGCCATGGTAAGTGGAAATATCAGGCTTGTGTTGGATGTAAAGGATGCCTCAGGGATGTGGTAGATAGTTATTGAGGTGTGTTTGAGAGGTCCAGAGAAGCAATTGCATTAGACGTCAAGGAGAGAAACCTGAGGAGAATTTGACTTGCCAAAGTATGAAGAGATTTTGCTTAATCTAATCTTTTACCCAAAATTCTTAGGTATGTTTTATACTTCCTTATTTTAACAAAATATGTGAAGTAATTAATATTTGATATTTGTCTGATAAAATATTTAGTCAATTTTAAGTTTATGCACAGAAGGTGAAAGGATTTTACTGTTGCAGCTAATGCACTCTGCACAGTTGAGTACAAGCGATTTTAACACCTAAGGGATGATTTTAACTTTGTTTACCTGGCAGGCAGACCATTAAATTCACCACAATTCATGCCTATTGTTACAATTCAGCTGATATTGCAAATCAGGCAAGATGAAATTTGGCTTAATAGATCATATTTTAAACTTCTAATTTAATGTGGTGACCTTTTACAAACCAGGTTGCAGATTAAGTTTTAGGAAGAAAACAAAAGTTTATTATGCCAAAGAAAGAAAGCAGAACATGTTTTTTTTGTGCCTATCCACAGTCAGATCTCTTCCAAGCTGAATTCAGAAGCTTTCAGTTTAACTTTTACAATCTCATTCATCCTAGCTTCTGCCAAACTGATGGTTCTTCTTTTTCACTTCTCCTGTTGTAAACTTCTCTCTCCACCACCCCCCCACGCCCCCCCACCCCCCAACCCCCAGCCCCGCAGTATAAAAAATAACACACCAGGAGTTCTTCAGTCACTTACTCTCAGACACAAACTGATTTAAAATCATTCTTTCAAAATGACTAACTTAAGCTGCTTTTTGGGGGCTGGAAGCCTGTGGAGAAGCTATTTGTGCAGAATTGTGTTGAAAAGAAAGCTCGCTCCCAGATGAGATTGGTCTAGCAGTTATCTCCCCTCACATCTGTGCTGTCCATTATGTTTTTGGTGTGTCTTTTAAAATTAATTAGTTTTCCAAATCATTAAGAGCATGTGTGAATAGATTTTGCTTGAAGGTGAATGCCTGGTATATCTGCAGGCCCCATATTGTCTGTGCTAGGTAACTTGAGGTGTAAAAGTTAATTTTGGGTTGGTTGCCCTCTTAGAGGTGTAAGTTGGATATCCAAGCTGAACAATGGTTCCAGACAGCCATCTTAGCTGTGAGTTTTGCTTGTGTGTTTTCCAGAGAATTCATTCCAATTCCATTTACCTTTTAAAAAGTTTTGAAAAGTCCAGGGTTTTGTCCAGTAGTTTAGATATTGGGAGTTTTTGCGTGGTCTTACAGAGCAATACTGTATTTTGCGGGATTAAGCTGTATGCCTATGAATTGCAGTAAAGTTGGGACATGAAGAGTTGATTAAATAGTTGGATGGGAATATCAGGAAGATCAAAGTTAATGGCTGTAAACAGGGACAGCAAGGCAGAATAGAACTTGAAGGTTTAGGAAAGTCACCTACAATTGGGAGATTGAGCCGATAAATAATTCCATGAAGTGCTACCTGTGGTGATTTCCGTCTTTACCCAAACCACAAGAGCACATAAACAGATACACAGCTTTGACAAAAAGTCACTTAGACTAGAAATGTCAGCTCTTTTCTCTCCTTACAGATGCTGCCAGATCTGCTGAGATTTTCCAGCATTATCTCTTTTGGTAAGCAGGTACACAGTACAGGTTGAAGACATCTGTTACCACCTAATTCTATATGTGGACCTCATGCAATGACCATCTATCGTGACTGAAAATCCTAGCCACAAGCACATCATTCAACATTACAAATTTATCTTACTCATGGCTGTGAAGATTCAATTCAGTTGCAAAAGTCACAAACACTTTACAAAATTGGATAGCTGCACATGATGCAGGAGCTGCTCACTTCAGACTTTGAACTATAAAATGCGCACACCATTACCCTCTACGTAATGCTTTAGTTCTTGGTTCTATAAAGTTCAGGGATCGAAGGAGAGATTCTTAATATTGCTATGACATGTACAATTTCCTATTGATATGTGTCAAAAGGCTTGAGCAGTATGAATCTGGTCAAGGTTGTAGATGGACAAAGAAAGTAATTGCATTACTTCCTTTTGGAAGCCTTCATGCCCCAGAGTTTTCAGGACGCTATTCAAACTACGGTGTGATCGCATTGTTGAGGAGTTATTTTGTTTCTGATTTTCTCCACATAAATTCATTAGAAGTATCACCAAAAGATCAAGACACACAAGCTGGGTAAATTTCTGCTGCACTAAGGCCATTCACAGGAACGGATGAGGAACACATATGTCTGGAAGCGAAAGACCAGCATCAATGGATATGGAGCAGGCTCCTCATGCAGAGCTTCCAGCAATAGGTACCCACATGATGCAACGATGATCCAGGAGAGCCACAATCACATGTCTTCCATGGAATGTCATATAGATGAGAGAGTGCACATATGTATTGCATATGTTTTGATGCTGCATTCTCTGTAAAGTCCTAACTGCATGTGTAACCTACCAATTTAATCTTTTGATGTTTTTCCTGTTGGTTATTAAAAGTGAAGGTTACAAACTGATGGAGATCTTCACAAAATCTGATGTTACAATATTCAATTGTGACAATCACGCTGGTGTGAGTGTTACACTATGGATAATTATTGTTCAAACAGCATTGTCATATCATCATTTAATGCTAAGGATGGCTAGCTTCCCTGTCTTCATTCTTGTAGTTGCAGCTAAAATAAAAGCTGCTCACAAAGCTGATGATGAAAAGAGAATATATTTTTGTAAATGTGAGAATACATTTACAATGAAGTGTCACCCATGCCTCTGATGTGTCCTTGAATGGTTTCCTTATCCTTTCTCTCTCACTACGTTTATGTATACTCTTGGATTGAAGGGAGAGTCCCCATTAGTAGAGTGTGTTGGCCTTGGAGTTTTGGTCAATGGCGACAGGAGTGTTTATGGCAAGAAGGCCCACTCATTTTGAGAATGTACTGTCTCTTGCCTTCTTGGATTGACCTCCCACAGGGTTTGGAATTGCATGCAAGGTGGAGTTTGAGGTATGTCTGATGTGTGTATCCGGGATGCTTTAGGGGAACCCACATATGATTTCTCCTCTAGCTGGGTGCCTCTTGGTTCCTTCCTATCTCTTTGTGAGGAAGGGTCACTTGGAGTGAGGTCAATGCCCTTTGACCCCTGTTGTCTAATCATTGGGGCTGAGTACCAATGGTCCGGGTGCAATGAAGTGCAAGTCTGCATATCTTGCTGACACTGTATGTTCTTGTCTGGGTCTCTATGGCAGCCTGATTTTCACAGATAAAGGTAAAGTTACCCTAGTCCTATCAGATTGTAGGGCAGCTATCTTATTAGAGGGAGATGACTGGTGGTTCTTTGACCTGAAGGTCACCATGCTTCAGGCAAGGAGACAGGTTGGGAAGGAGAGTCCTCTACCATAACCTCAGTTTATGGGAAAATTGAACCTACACAGTAGGCATTACTCTGGATTGTGCAGATAGCATTGGTGGACTCCTCTAACTTTTGGTTCAATTTCCTGAGTGCCCCTGATAAGCCTTTCTGTTTTCCTGTGTATTTTTAAAATTCATTCATGGAATGCATTTATTGCTCATCCCAGAGGGTAGTTAAGAGTCAACCACATTGCTGAGGGTTGCCACATGCTTGTAATCCAGTCCAGGTAAGGATGGCGACTTATTTCCCTAAAGCGGCGTTTGTGAATCAGATGGGTTTTTCCGACAATTGACAATGGGTTCATAATCATCATTAGATTCTTAATTCCAGATTTTTTTACTTAATTCAAATTCCACCATTTGCTGTGATAGGATTAGATTAGATTCCCTGTAGTGTGGAAACAGGCCCTTCTGCCCCACTGACCCTCCAAACAGTAACCCGCCCAGTCCAATTTCTCTCTGACTAATGCACCTAACACTATGGCAATTTGGCATGGCCAATTCACCTGGCCTGCACATCTTTGGATTGTGGGAGGAAACCGGAGCACTCAGAGGAAGCCCATGCAGACACGGGGAGAATGTGCAAACTCCCCACAGACAGTTCGAAGCTGGAATCGAACCTGGGACCTTGGTGCTGTGAGGCAGCAGTTCTAACCACTGAGCCACAGATTCAATCAGAGATCCCCAGAACATTACCTAATCTCTGGATTGACGGTCAAGCAATATTACCACTAGACCATCTCCTCTCCCATACTCATATATTTAATAATGTTATTAATGGGCAATATTATGGGCTTCTCTCCAGCCTGGAGCTGAGCAGTTAGCTCAGGCAATCTTCTTGGGGCGATGAGCACTGTTGCCTCACAGAACTAGGGACCCAGGTTTGATTCCAGCCTTGGTCAGCTGTGTGGAGTTTGCACATTCTTTCCAAGTCTGTGTGAGTTTCCTTCAGGTGTTCTGGTTTCCTCCCACGATCCAAAGATGTGCAGGTTAGGTGAATCAGCAATACTAAATTGCCTGTAGTGTTCAGGGATGTGTCGGTTAGGTGCATTGGTCAGGGGTAAATGTAGAGTAATAGGGTAGGGAAATAAGTTTGGGTGGGATACTCTCCTCAGTGTCAGTGTGGACTTGTTGGACTAAAGGGTCTGTTTCTACACTGTAGAGATTCTATGATTCTCTATGATCCTCAGTGCCAGTGACCTGGGGGCTTTCTGAATTCAACAATTGACTTGGTGCATAGCTGAAGTTTAATTATGTCACTTGTTGAAATTTGGAAGATTTTGGCAGTGTTGAATCCAGTGGTGAATCTCATGAGCGTAACATAGCACAAATGAAGTACATAGTGATGTTGTGCTGCAAAACATCATGAGCAGTGGAGACTTGTGTGAGCTAACTTTCTAAACTTAACTGAGAGAAACTCTCGAGAAAAAGCCCTGAAATTGAGACTTCAATTTTTAGTCAAA
This sequence comes from Hemiscyllium ocellatum, assembly GCF_020745735.1. Lineage (NCBI taxonomy): Eukaryota > Metazoa > Chordata > Chondrichthyes > Orectolobiformes > Hemiscylliidae > Hemiscyllium > Hemiscyllium ocellatum. The sequence continues at coordinate 35,202,266 of NC_083411.1, read as the reverse complement.
TTCAGCTTCTTGTGTTGAGCACACTGCTGTATTGTACAGAGTCAAAAAGTGTGGCATTAGAAAAACACAGCAAGTCAGGCAGTATCCGAGGAGGAGGAGAATCAACGTTTTGGGCATAAGCCCTTTATCACACTCCTGACGAAGAACTTTTGCCTGAAATGCTGATTCTCCTACCCCTCAGATGCTGCCTGACTGGCTATGTTTTTCCAGTGCCCCACTTTTCAACTCTGATCTCTAGCATCTGCAGACCTCACTTTCTCTTCCTACTATATTGTATACTTGAAACAATATTATTGCTCTATTTATCACATACTTCCTTTTCTGATTGCTCAACAACTCATAAATTTGGGAATTATGTCCACATTTGCATTGTATCATGTTTTTATTAATCCATTTATCAAAAAGACAGAAAGCTTTCTGAATCTGAATGCATTATTTTTCATTATTTGCCCTGACTCCTACTTTAATGTGAGCTGTAACATTGAAGATTCCGCTTCTGATACCTCTGTCTGAGTTATTGTTATATATTGAAGACAACAAAGAATAAAGGTTAATCCTGAAAATAGCCCCATATATGTATCTTGCAACCTTGTCTTGTTTGATAAATCCAAACTGTACTATTCTCTTCAAAATAAACAATAAATGTCCAAGTGTTGCGTGCAATCTAGCAGCTGGTCCACACAGATTAGTAAGAGTTTTACATCCTTTTTGCCATTGATCTGCAGCTTACACATATTTGAAACATTTCTCCCTGTGGGAAACATAGAGAGGTGAAACAAATGTGGGAAAATGTGTGAATGTTTTTCATTCAATTCCAAGGTTATGCAGATTTGATCCTGTGAGGATCTGACAGGAGCAATTAAAGTTATTTTCAGAAGAGTGGTGTTATTTATTCCTCCTCTGATGAAAAGCTAAAATAAGCAAATGCTTTTGTGTATAAATTACTTGCTTTTGACTAGCATCTGATTGTGAACTCTCTATAGAATTTAATGTTTTAAACCTATAAATTACAGCGCACTAATGGCATTCAAATATTTAATACATTCATTTGAGATTACTTGATTATTTTAATGCTGGCATTAAACCAATTAAAGTAATTAAGAACAATGATTTACACAATGGTTGAACAAAATAATTTAATATCAAAGCATTAAGCATGTAATATAAGAATATCACACTTTGGGCAGTATTTAATGTCCTTCCCATTTGGAGTTTAGAGGCAGTTGGACGTATTTAATTGAGTAGGAAGAAAGGGACCTTATTGTCTTCCTAATGCTACCATGATTAAGTATATGCTGGGAAGGGCAGTGGTTGGCCTTTCTTTTCCTCACCACCCCCACCAAAACTGGGATTCATAAGTGAGAGATTAAAGCCCACTTAACAGCCTCATTTCATCACTGCTGATTTTAACCAAATAATAAGCCCTCTGAGCAATACTCCTTTGTCCTCACAGCGAACACTCTCCCCGTGACTCCTCTCCCACCATCCCATGCCTGGGGCCTGGATCAAGTGGTAACACTAGGCTTCTGGTGATTGTTGTATTGACAGCAGACACCATCTTCAGTGATGCTGTTGTTCATTTGAGAGCTAGCCTGTCATTGGCCAGTCACTCTTGGTGTGCATGACTTCCAACCCCATGAAGCTTGATTCTTGGGAAGAATCTCCCATCCCACTGTTCACTTCAGTATTTAAGTTAAACAGGCAGAAGTTGGATGATAAATTACACACATGCCCCAGATGTTACTTCTCAGTGTACAGGGACCTGGAGTTTCCACCTCATCCCTGTCTATGATCCTCAGCTGTGGAGGGTGAGCCTGCATCTTGGCAAGCCATTCTCAGTATGTCTGGGTCTCCATGTATTAAGTCCTCCAGTGTGGTCTGCTCAAGTCTTCCAAGGACCCTTCCTCTGTTCCAGCTCCAGGCCCCAGGACTGAACCTACACATGGGTTGAGGATAAGGAAGCAAGAAAACATTGAGGGTAAATAGGCAGCACTGTAAAGAACCTTTCCTATTTGTTTATGTTGATATGCATATCTAACCTTTACATGTCTGACTGGCTGTAGGCGTAGGTTAAGTGGCTACCCTGTCAGTGTTAAGCAGCTTGTTCATTAAATCCCAAGGATTTTACTGGAAAGGAAAACTTCAGTAAGACAGCATTTTGGAAAAAAGGGTAAAATCGCCAATGACAGAACTGACATAATTGTGCTCAGGGCTAATAACTGTTTCCAAGACAAATGCGGAGCTGGCATTGTGAGAATCTTGCTTAATTAAGTAAGGAATAAGGAAGAAAATCTATCTGTTTCATTTGTCAATAACAGCTTGACAGAAACTGGCAACAAACAAGATTTCACAAAAGTGGGTTGGAACATAAATCTTTTGACCAACAGTTGTCTTGGCTGACCACGTTATTTACACAATTTAGGCAGGATTGCTTCATCTATCTTCTGAGCGTGATTTCCTCAACATCAGAGATCTTTCAAAGGGTAATGTTGGGAATGCCAGCAGGGAGTTAGACAAACTTTTGACATCCAAGTGCATGTTAAAATGAAGAAGAAACATGACCAGAGGCTCAGGGACATGTTAGAGGCATGATAGAATGTAGACCTTGCAATAAATGAGAAATACTAGTTCTCGAGAATGGTGATTACATTTTTCAGACATATTAAAGATCAAGATAACTTGCTCAACTTTGTGGATGAAAGGACCAAATACATGGAAGCTAAATAGAGTCATAGAGATGTACAGTATGGAAACAGACCCTTCAGATCAACCAGTCCATGCCGACTAGATATTCCAACTTAATCTAATCCCATTTGCCACTATTTGGCCCATATCCCTCTAAACCCTTCCCTATTCATATGCTTTTTGTAATTTTACCAGCCTCCACCACTTCCTCTAGCAGCTCATTCCATACACGCACCACTCACTGTGTGAAAAAGTTGCCCCTTAGGTCTCTTTTATATTTTTCCATTCCCATCGTAAACCTATGTCCTCTAGTTCTGGATTCCCCCATTCCAGAGAAAAGACTTTGTCTATTTATTCTATCCATGCCCCTCATGATTTTATAAGGGTCACCCCTTAGCCTTCAATGCTCCAAGGAAATTAGCCCCAGACTATTCAACTGCTCGATAGCTCAAATCCTCCAAACCTGGCAACATCTTGTAAATCTTTTCTGAACCCTTTCAAGTTTCACAACATCCTTCCGATAGGAAAGAGAGAAGAATTGCCCGGAATATTCCAAACGTGGCCTAACCAATGTCCTGTAAAGCTGCAACATGACCTCCCAACTCCTATACTTAATGCTCTAACCAATAAAGGATAGCATGTCAAACACCTTCTTCACTATCCTATCTACCTCTGACTCTACTTTCAAGAAGCTATGAACCTGCCCTCCAAGGTCACTTTATTCAGCAACACTCCCTAAGACCTTACCATTAAGTGTATAAGTCCTGCTCTGATTTACTTTTCCAAAATGCAGCACCTCACATTTCTCTAAATTAAACTCCATCTGCCATTCCACAGCCCATTGGCCCATCTGATCAAGATCCTGTTGAGATCTGAGGTAACCTTCTTCGCTGTCCACTGTGCTTCCAATTTTGGTGTCATCTACAAACTTACCAACAATACCTCTTATGTTCATATCCAAATCATTTATATAAATGACGATAAGTAATAGATCCAGCACCAATCCTTGTTGCACTCCACTGGTCACAAGCCCCCAGTCTAAAAAGCAACCCTCCACCACCACCAGAGGGTCTTCTACCTTTGAACCAGTTCTGTCTCCAAATGGCTAGTTCTCTCGGTATTCCGAGAGATCTAACCTTGCTAACCAGTTTCCCATGGGGAACCTTGTCAAACACCTTACTGAAGTCCATATAAATCACGTCTATTGCTCTGCCCTCATCAATCCTCTTTGTAACTTTTTTAAAAGTCTCAATCAAGTTCGTGAGTCATGATTTCCCATGCGTAAAGCCATGTTGACTGTCCCTAATCAGTCCTTGCCTTTCCAAATATGTGCAAATCCTGTCCCTCAGGATTCCCTCCAACAACTTGACCACCACTGATGTCAGACTCACCTGTCTATAGTTCCTTGGCTTGTCCTTCCAACCTTTCTTAAATAGTGGCACCACATTAGCCACATTGAAGAACTCATAGGCGGGCAGATTTTGGAAAAATGCAGATGTAGCAGGGTTGTTGTTATGGGTGATTTCAACTTTCCCAATATCGACTGGAACCTCCTTAGTGCAGATGGATTGGATGCAGCCGTTTTTGTCAGGTGTGTTCAGCAAGGTTTCAGATGGATGAGGGACAGACCGACGAGGGGAGAAGCCATTTTGGATTTGATGCTCGGCAATGAGCCAGGACAGGTGTCAGATCTTGCATGGGAGAACACTTTGGTGACAGTAACCACAACTGCCTCACATTTACCATAGCCTTGGAGAGAAAAAGGAGCAATAACCTACGGAAGATATTTAATTGGGAAAAATGACATTTTGACACTATCCGCCAGGAGTTGGGAAGTACAGACAGGGAGCAATTGTTCCACAGAAAGGGCACAGCAGATATATGGAGACTGTTTAAGGAGCACTTGTTGTGAGTGATGCACAAATGTGTTCCTCTGAGACAGGTAAGAAGGGGTAAGATTAAGGAACCTTGGGTGATGAGAACAGGAGCTTCTCATCAAGAGGAAGGCAGCTTATGTGAGGTGGAGGAAGCAAGGATCTCACATAGCTTTAGAGGATTACAGGCTTGCTAGAAAGGAGCTCAGACATGGATGGAGGAAAGCCAGGACAAGGCATGAGAAAGGGTTAGCTAGAAGGATTTGGGAGAAACCAAAGCCATTTTACACATACATGAGGAATAAGAGAATGATCAGGGAGAAGGTAGGGCCAGTCATGGATAACATAGGGAACTTGTGCATGGAGTCTGATCAGATAGGGGAAGCCCTAAATGGATTTTTTGCTTTGGTTTCCACTGAGGAAAGCAACCTTGTTGTGAATGAGAACTTTGAGGAACTGGGATATTGGCTTGAACAGATCATGATTGATGAAGTTGACGTGCTGGAAATTTTGTCTAATGTTAAGATTGATAAGTCCTCAGGGCCAGGCCAGATTTATCCTAGGCTGCTCCAGGAAGTGAGAAAGGAGGTTGCTAAGCTGCTGGTGAGGATATTTGCCTCCTCACTCTCCACAGGAGTCATACCAGAGGATTGGAAGGAGGCGAATGTCGTTCCTCTTTTCAAGAAGTGTAATAGGGAAATCCCTGGCAATTACAGACCAGTCAGTCTTATGTCTGTGGTCAGCAAAGTTTTAGAAATAATTCTGAGGGATAGGATTTATGACTATTTGGAAAAGCGTAGTGTGATTAAAAGTAGTCAGCATGGTTTTATGAGGGGTAGGTCATTCTCTATGCTACTTTCTCCCCACCCCCACCTCCTCTCATTTAGCTCTCCACCCTGCAGGCACTCTGCCTCTATTCCTGATGAAGGGCTTTTGCCCAAACATCAATTTTCCTGCTCCTCGGATGCTGTCTGAACTGCTGTGCTTTTCCAGCACCACTCTAATCTAGAATCTGGTTTCCAGCATCTGCAGTCCTTTTTTTTATTGAGGGATCGGTCATGCCTCTCAAACCTTATTGAGTTCTTTGAGGAGGTGACAAGATAGGTCGGCGAAGGTCGAGCAGTGGATGTGGTGTATGTGGACTTCAGCAAGGCATTTGATAAGGTTCTCCATGGTAGGCTCATTCATACAGTCAGGAGGTATGGGATTCAGGGAGATTTGGCTATCTGGATTCAGAATTGGCTAGCTGACAGAAGACAGAGAGTGGTTGTAAATGGAAAGTATTCTGCCTGGAGGTCAGAGCTGAGTGTGGTCCCACGGGGAACCTCTGTTCTTGGGCCTCTGCTCTTTGTACTTTTTATAAATGACTTAGATGAGGAGGTTGAGGAGTGGGTTAGTAAATTGGCAGATGACACAAAGGTTGGAGGTGTCGTTGATAGTATCGAGGGCTGTTGCAGGTTGCAGCATGACATAGGCAGGATGCAGAGCTGGGCTGAGGAATGGCAGATGGAGTTCAACCTGGATCAATGGGAAGTGATGCATGTTGGAAGGTCGAACTTGAGTGCTGAATATAGGATTAAAGACAGGATTCTTGGCAGTGTGGAAGAACAGAGGGATCTTGGTGTTCATATATCCCTCAAAGTTGCCACCCATGTGGATAGGGCTGTTAAGAAAGCATATGGTGTTTTGGCTTTCATTAGCAGGGGGATCAAGTTTAAGAGCCATGAAGTTTTGCTGCAGCTCTACAAGTCCCTGGTGAGACCATACTTGGAATATTGTGTCCAGTTCTGGTCACCCGACTATAGGAAAGACACAGAGGCTTTGGAGACGGTGCAAAGAAGGTTTACCAGGATGCTGCCTGGACTGGAGGGCTTGTCTTATGAAGAGAGGTTGACTAAGCTTGGACTTTCCTCTCTGGAGAGAAGGAGGAAGACAGGGTGACCTGATCGAGGGATATAAGATAATGAGAGGAATGAATAGAGTCAATAGCCAGACACTTTTCTCCAGGGCAGGATTGACTGGCATGAGGGGTCATGATTTTAAGATATTAGGAGAAAGGATAGAGGAAACGTCAGAGGAAGGTTCTTTACTCAGAGAGTTGTGAATGCATGGAATGTGTTGCCAGGGGTGGTGGTGGAAGCAGAGTCATTAGGTACATTTAAGTGACCACTGGACATGCACAAGGATAACAGTGAATTTAGGGCTGCATAGGTTAATTTATTTTATTCTACATTAGGATTAATGCTCGGCACAACATCTTGGGCCAAAGGGCTTGTTCTGTGCTATACTTTTCTATTTTCTATGTTAGCCAACCTCCAGTCTTCTGGCACATCACCTGTGACCATTGGTGATACAACCATCTCAGCAAGGGGCCCAGCAATCATTTCCCGAGCTTCCCACAGAGTTCTAGGGCACATCTGATGTGGTCCTGGGGATTTATCCACTTTTATGCATTTCAAGATATCCAACACTTCCTACTCTGCAATATGGACATTTTTCAAGATGCCACTATCTATTTCCCCACATTCTATGTCTTCCATGTCCTTTTCCACAGCAAATACTGATGCAAAAATTTAGTATCTCCCCAATTTTCTGCAGCTCCACACAAAGGCTGCATTGCTGATCTTTGAGGGGTGCTATTCTCTCCCTAGTTACCCTTTTGTCTTTAATGTATTTGTAAAAACTCTTTGGATTCTCCTTAACCCTATTTATTGAAGGTATATCACACCCCCTTTTTGCCCTCCTGATTTCTCTCTTAAGTATACTCCTAATGCGTTTACACTCTTTTAAGGATTCACTCAATCTCTCCTGTCTATACTTGACTTATGCTTCCTTCTTTTTCTTAACCAAACCCTCAATTTCTCTAGTCATGCAGCATTCCCTATACCTACCAGCATTTCCTTTCAGGAATATATTTTCTCTGGACTTTTGTTATCTCCATTCTGAAGGCTTCCCATTTTCCAGTCGTCCCTTTACTTGTAAACTTCTGTTCCAATTAGCTTTTGAAAGTTCTTGCCTAATACTATCAAAATGAGCCTTCCTCCAATTTAGAACTTCAACTGTTAGATCTGGTTATCCTTTTTCAACACTATTTTAAAACTATTAGAACATAATAGAATTATGGTTGCTGGCCTAAAAGTGCTCCCCCACTGACACCTCAGTCACCTGTCCTGCCTTACTTCACAAGCGTAAGTGAAGATTTTCACTTTCTCTAGCAGGTGCATCCACATGCTGAATCACAAAATGTTCTTGTATACTCTTAACAAATTCCACTCCATCTAAACCCTGAAACCATGACAGTCCCTATGTTTGGATAGTTAAAATCCCCCACTATAACCACCCTATTATTCTTACAAATAACTGAGATCTCCTAACAAATTTGTTTCTCAATTTCTTGCTGAATATTAGAGGGTCGACAATACAATCACAATAAGGTGATTATCCCTTTTTTACTTCAGTTCCACCCAAATAACCTGAATGTATTTCTGGAAATATCCTCTCTCAGTACAGTTGTAGTGCTATCCTTATCAAAAACGCTACTCCTCCTCCTCTCTTGCCTCCCTTTCTATCCTTCCTGTAGCATTTGAATCCTGGAACATTAAGCTGCCATCCTGCCCATCCCTGAGCCATGTTTCCATAATTGCTATGGCATCCCAGTCCCATGTTTCTAACCATGCCCTGAGTTCATCTGCCTTCCCTGTTAGACCTCTTGCATTGAAATAAATGCAGTATAATTTATCAGTCCTACATTGTTCTCTTGCCTTCTCTGACTGTTTGACTTGCTTTTTTTTCTCAACTGTACCCATCTCAGATTGATCTCTTTCCTCAGTATTTCCCTTGGTCCCCCCCTCTCCCCTTCCTTACCAGTTTAAATCCTCCTGAGTAGCTCTATCAAATCTCCCTGCCAGTATATTAATCCCCTTCCAATTCGGGTGCAATCGATCCTCCTCGTATAGGTCACTTCTGCCCCAGAAGAGGTTCCAATAATCCAAAAATGTGAACCCTTCTCCCTTGAACCAGCTCCTCAGCTATGCATTCATCTGTTCTATCCTCCTATTCCTATCCTCACAATCTCGTAGCACTGGACATAATCCAGATATTCTTATCATCAAGGACCTCCTTTTTAAATTTCTGCCTAACTTTCTATATTCTCCCTTCAGAATTTCATCATTTCCCCTTCCTGTGTCGTTGGTTCCAATGTGTACAATGACCTCCTGTTGGCCCCTCTCCCCCTTGACAACATTCTGTACCCTCTCAGACACATCCTTGATCCTGGCACCAGGGAGGCAACACACCATTCTGATTTTTCGCTGCTGGCTGCAGGAACATCTGTCTGTACCTCGGACTAGAGAGTCCCCTAACACAATTGTTTGCTTGGAACCTGACATTCATCTCATTACATTTGAGCCCGTCTTGATACCAGAAACTTGGCTGTTCATGCAACATTCCCCTGAAAGTACATCACCCCCTACATTTTCCAAAACAGCATACTTATTTGAAATGAGGATAGCCACAGAAGACTCCTGTTCTACCCGTCAACCTCTCCTACCTTTCTTGGGGTTAACCCATCTACCTGACTCTGTCTGCTGCTTTTATCCCTTTCTACAATTGCCATCCATCATATCCCCTTGCTCTTGTAAATTCCTCATTGCCTCTAACTGTCATTCCAACCAACCTATTCGATCTCACAAGATTCACAACCAATAACTTTTATTGCAGGTATAATCCTCAGTAACCAGTTAACTCTCTCCAAACTTCCACATTCAAAAAGAAGAGCATATCACTCTCCTAAAGATCATTTTGCTTCTTCCAATCTACAGATCCAGAAGTAGCACCATCTTATTGCTCGACAAAACACTGCTCCAGGCTAACTTAATACTTATGGCTTATATTTTAAAAAATTAATTAAGAGACAGATCCTAATAAAAAATATATAATCACCAAAGAATCTACTCTACTCATTCTTGTAGATTTACAGCTAGACTATACTTTAAAGTATTCACTTATCTGTTTCTGTGCTGTCATCTTTCCCAAACAGGTTCCTCCAAGATCAGTTGTGAATTTTGCTATTTGTTAAGATTTCCTAGACACACTCCGATGTCCAGTGATACATGAATTCCAACAGCAAAAGCAGTAACTGCGCAGATTCATTGCTGTGTCAGTTAGCAGTGTAGATTTCTTTCTCTCTTTCCCTTACAGACCATGTGCTTGCTGCCTTTGTCTGTCTTTCTCCCTTTTAAAAGTGCTTTTGTTTTTTGTGCAATCTAAGATGGAGGATGGGAGAAACTTGTAGAAGTATTAGCGCTCCTTTTTTGAGTTATTTTAGGTGTTGCAGGTGATTTCCTTGAACATCAGGAGCAGCAATTAATGTTTTACATGCTGTTGCATTGTTTTGGAACTTCGGAGAAGAAAAAGTAATTTGGTACAAATGCTGGGACAAAAATTAGTATTATTTTTATATTATTAAAATTTATTCATAGGGTATTGGCTTTGCTGCCTAGGCCATAATTTATTGCTGATCCCCGGATGTCCTTGAGAAGATGTGGTGCTCTGTATTCGTGAATCATTGCAGTAACCTGCTGAAATGCTGCTCAGGATGGAGTTCCAGGACTTTTCCTTCAGTGTTACTGAGTTAAAAGAACTAAAAGAACGCAGGACATTTGGATGATTTGTCACTGTATCAAAAGCTATTAAGATGAATTCAATGCTATCTCCAATTATTCATTAATGAATTTGCTTTATCAACAGGAATTAACAACAAATAATGAGCATTTAATAACAAATACATTGGTAGTTCTTTAACCTTTAGAGAAATAAAATCTATTGGTGAGCAAAACTTTGATGTGTTATTTTCACCTTTGAAGAAGAAGGTGAACTAACATCTTTAATTTTTTAAGCAGAATTTAAATTTAAATACACTGCCATGTTCTACATGCTCTCACAATTCAAATGCTAATGTTAAACCTCAAGATTTATTTGAAATCAGAACAAAAACAAATTAAGGAGCAGCGGTGAATTTGGCCTTTTGCTTTTTACTTCAGTATTGTAAATGAAAGGATTGTATCTTCAATTGTGTTATGCAGTATCCATTCTTCTCTATGGAAGAGAATCAAAACTGATAGGATTAAAGTCTTCTTTGCTAAATGATTGCAGCAATTTAAAGTGAGGCAAGTAATGATCATTTAATCCACTGTCTAGTTGACTTTAAATCACAAAATAAGCCTTTTTTTTAAACAAAGATTGAGGTTAAAGCAAATTGCTGGGCTAGTGACAAGACAGCTTTACCACTGAAGTGCTTGGCTGCTTGATACTAATGAGGAAAAAATGCGGAAAAATGTTTTTAATTTCTCAGTACTGACACTCATTACAAAATTATATCACTTCTCTAGTATGTGAAGTTGTGCTACAAAGAAACACAATTATTTCCACACATCGAGAATCATCGATGACAACACATTTAACATGACTCCCTTGCCCTGTTATCTGATTACATCTAACATTTTTATCCAGGCCTTCAGCAGTCAGAACGTCACCCCTCCCAAGGGATTAAATAAAAATAAATCCAGTCTGAGATCCAGTCCTTCTAGCCTGTCTTTTATTCTATGAACTACATGTTTGAATTTCCTGAAGGTAGTTATTTGCTTCGTACAATTAGAAGGACAATACACACCTTGCTTTTGCTTAGCTGAAACCTGTCCTAAAACTGAAATAAGGCCCTAGCTTATATCTGAGTTCTTTCTATGTCTGGTTATGGCTGAAACATTATTAGTCTTCAGGAAAATTGCAATAGCAGGCTTTTGGTGACTACCTCAATGTTGCAATTTGGACTGCATATATTTCAAGTTAGAATTGCATGAGAGCCATTAAAACTTACATCTAATATCTTCATAACTCACACAACATTACCATTTGTTCATTCAAAGCAGTCTCCCTTAGCAACCAAAATGTTTGTTCATGATCAATGGAGTTTTGTGTTCTTCCTTTCATGGACCTTTTCAAAAATACTTGATTTACTAACTTATCACTTTATTAAAGAAATATGGTTAGGTAGTAACTATTTTAGGTTGATTTGACAAATGCAGGAAATTTATTTCATTAAATTATAATATGTTGAACATCACATTGTACCTCTTCATTTAGATATTCAATCAACTAGTCATTCAATGTCAGACTTAACATTTTGCTGTGACCGTAATGGTCATTCACCAATATTATTTGGATAGCACAATCAAAATTAGCAAATTATATGAATTTAGAAATATTAGCCTATGATAATATCATTTCAATTATTTCCAAGTGATTTAAACACAGCAAGTTCCAAATTACTCTGCTTCCCTTAACTTCTAAGTTCATTTCAAATTACTCATTTGTTATCTATTTGTTTAGATGTTGAGCATTGGAAGCATTTTTTCCTATTTGTTAGGAATCAAATGAATGCCATAAAAATAAGAGTTTATAATATAGACTGTATATATTTTGGTCTCTTTACTTTCTTGCAAGCAAAGCTTTGTTAAATGAAATATTAAGCACAAGGTTCTGCAGACAGATATGGCCCTATTCCTCAGACATACATACCATTTATAAATATGTGCAATCTTTTAATTTGTATCTTTTGTCCATCTCTAATGTCATGCCTTTATACCATAATATCCATATATGTATTTACCTTCTTCATTCTTTATCATTTTTATTCATATGATGGAATGTGCTGGGATTAAAGCAACAACTTCTTTATGAGTACATTTCAGTATACTTGGAATTGAAATTCCTAATTGATGGGATATCATGAGGTTTTAGATTAGATTAGATTAGATTACTTACAGTGTGGAAACAGGCCCTTCGACCCAACAAGTCCACACCGACCTGCCGAAGCGCAACCCACCCATACCCCTACATTTACCCCTTACCTAACACTACGGGCAATTTAGCATGGCCAATTTACCTGACCCGCACATCTTTGGACTGTGGGAGGAAACCGGAGCACCCGGAGGAAACACGCGCAGACACGGGGAGAACGTGCAAACTCCACACAGTCAGTTACCTGAGTCGGGAATTGAACCCGGGTCTCAGGCGCTGAGGCAGCAGTGCTAACCACTGTGCCACCGTGCCGCCTTCAGGACAATATCCTATCCTCAATGTTTTTGAGTTCTTTTTGTCAATAACCTTCCCTTGAATGGAAAGTCAGAAATGTTATTCTTCACAGATGACTACACACTGTTCAATTCTATTTGTATTCGTTTTGATAATGAAGTGGATCATGTTCACACACAACAATATCCAGACAATATCCAAGTTTAGTTGATAAATGTCAAGCAACATTGATAATAACTAATTGATAAGCCGGATAATGACTATCTCCAACAAGAGAAAATCCAGTTACCTTTCGCTCATATTCAATACCACTCTGCAAATCCCTGCCATCAAGATCCTGAGTGAGTTACTATTGACAGGAACTCAACTGGATCAGCTGCATACAAATCGTGATTATCTGAGTATATTTGTGGCTTACCTCCTGATTCCCCAAAACCCTTTGCCATTCATAAAGGACAAGTCAGGAGTGGGATGCAATACTGTATTTGCCAGGGTAAGAGAAGCTGAAGGAGAATCCAAGATGTTTGATGCAATCCCAGAGAAAGATTTCCATTGAACAAAAGATCACCCACTCGCTTCTATCTCTAGTATATAGTGACTGCTGCGTACATTCAGCAGAATCTCCCAAATCCACAATCTTTATTTACCTAAGCAGATGGTCTCAAAGGTCTCCTTGACCTCACATGCCATTCTGACTTAGTAATATATTGTCATTCCTTTGCTGTTGTGTCAAAATCCTGGAAATGCTTATCTAAAAGAACCTACACCACATCAAATGCAGAGTTTCAAGAAGTCCCATTATCATCTGTCCGTGGGTAGAAATGGGCAATAAATAAAACTCTTATCAATGATAATAATGATTTTTAAAAAATCATTTTGTAAAGGGCAGTTTTCAATACTAATATGACTCAGGGATATGGGAGGACTATGGGCATCTGAAAATGTAGTGTTTAACAACTGCAGGGAATTTATTTTTATATCGACAATGAAACTTCGTCAAAAACTCTGCAATGCATCAACTTATTCTGAAAGTAAATTTCTTCAAGGTACCTTTCACCATACTAAATCAATCCCAATAGAAAAGAAAAAAAAAGACTTCTGGGATACATTGATTTGAAACATCTATTATTTATGTTTGGAAATCACATATCTTTACTGCTATGCAATCAGAAAGAATATTGGAACCTTTGACTAAGGTAAATCATGGGCCACAATTTTGCCCACAATCTTTAGAATATCTACTTGAAATTATCACATATGTTTTAGATAGTGTATGATTTTTTTCAATATTCTTCCATTTAACATCCATAACATATGGAATTTGAAACTGATGAAAAGTATCACTGTATACCTAATGTTGTCAACTGTAGTTATGTCACAGATCATGACACTACATGCATCAGCATAATTGATGGAACTTGGAAAGCTTGATATGACACCATCAGTTGGCACCCCAAAATGCTTACAATGCAATCCTTACAAGTTAAGACCCCAAATCAAATGCACTGCTGTGGTCCATTTTGATGCATTCATGATGTCATTAGGAGGGGAATTCCAGAATGTTGACCAAGAGAAGCAGAGTCATAGTGTCATACAACAAGAAATAGACCCTTTGGTCCAACTCATCCTTGCCAACCAAGCTTCCAAAATTAAACCAGTCCTGCTTTCCTATCCATGCACCTGTCAATTATTTTTTAAATGTTGTAACTGTACTTGTCACTACCACTTTTTCTGGCAGTTTATTCCATATACAAATCCATTGTGTGAAAAAGGTGCCCTTCAGTTCCCTTTTAAATGTATTCCCTCTCATCGTAAACTTATGCCCTCAAGTTTTGGACACCCTTACCCTGGGGAAAAGACCTTGGCTATTCATCTTAGCTGTGCTTCCCATGGTTTTATAAACCTCTAAAAGTTCACCCCTCAGCCTCCAACGCTCCAGGAAAAATGCCTCAGCCAATCCAGCTTCTCCTAATAGTTCAAAGCCTCTAGTCCTGTTAACATCCTTGTAAATCTTTTCAGCACCCTTTCCAATTTAATAACATCCTTCCTATAGCTGGGTGACCAGAATTGTATGCAGTGCTCCAAAAGTGGCCTTATTGATATCCTGTACAGCAACAATATGATGTCCCAACTCCTGTACTCAGTGCTTTGACCAACAGACAAATGTGTCAAATGCCTTTTTCACTACCTGTCTACCTGCGATGGCACTTTCAGGAAACTATGTGCCTGCACCACTTAGTCTTTCTATTCGACAACACTCCCCAGCATTGTGCCATTAACTGTTTAAGTCCTGCCCTTGTTTGCTTTACCAAAATGCAACACCTCACATTTATCTAAATTAAACTCCATCTGCTACTTGTCAGCCCATTGGCTGAGCTGATCAATGTCCCATTGTACTCTGAGATAACTTTCTTCACTGTCCACTATACTGCGGTGTCATCCGCAAACTTACTAACCATGCCTTCTATATTCTTATCCAAATCTTTTATATAAATGATCAACAGTGGATTCAGCACTTACCCATGCATAACACTATTGAGCACAGGCTTCCAGTCTGAGCAACAGTCCTCTTCCACCACCCTCTCTCCTACCATCAAACCAATTTTGTATCCAGTTGGCTTTCTCTCCCTGGATCCCATATGATCTAACCTTTCTAACCAGTCTACCAAGTGGAACCTTGTTGAAGGCCTTGTTAAAGTCTATGTAGACAAGGTCTACATCTCTGCCTTCGTCTATCTTCTTTGTCACCTCTTCAAAAAACTCAATCAAATTTATGAGACAATTTCTCATGCAAAAAGCCATGCTGACTACCCAAATCAGTCATCACCTTTCCAAATGCATGTAGATCCTGTTTCTCAGAAACCCCTCCAACAACTTAGCCACCACTGGTATAAGGCTTACTGGTATTTACTTCCCTGGCTTTTCCTTGCAGCCTTTCTTAAATAATGGAATATCATTAACCACCCTTAAATCGTCCAACAGCTTAACTGTAATACAAGTATCTCTGCTTGAGGTCCCGCAATTCCTTCGCTAACTTCCCACAATGTCCTGAGATATACTTCAGCAGGTCCCAGGGATTTATCTACCTTTATGCATTTTAAGACCTCCAACATTAACTCTTTTGTAATGTGGATACTTTTCATGTTCATTCCAAAATCATCTTGCTGTAACTTGTATGTTATTCTGAAGTGGTATGATGAGATTCTTACTATTTGGTGGTGTGTTCCCAATTGCTGATCATTATTGTTAGCCAAACTTCTTGTTAACAGCCCAATTCTGCTTGGGTGCAATTTTACCAAACTGGCTGAGAGGCAAAATCAGCACGAAAACCAGCATGGGTTCTTGGTAGGATCAACTCATCACTTGCTCCAAAGGATACTGGGAACCAACATCTCAGTGTATGCTCCATTGGCACTGGCCACATGTATCCCACATTCACAGTTATTGGCATCCACCATGTTCCAGCCTCTCTGAACCCTCATGGTGCATATCCATCGAGTAAGAGATAAAGTCATGGAGATGTACAGCATAGAAACAGATCTTTTGGTTCAATTCAACTATGCCACTCCGATATCATAAATTAATTTAGTCCCATTTGCCAACATTTGGTCCAAATCACTTCTTATTCATGTACCAGCATCCACCTCTGGCAGCCCATTCCATGTACACACCACCCTCTACATGAAAGAGTTGCCCCTTGTGTCATTTTAAGTCTTTCCCCTCTCACCTTAAACCTATGCACTCTACTTTTGGATTCCCCCACTCCAGGGAAAAGACCTTGTGTCTATTTATGCTATCCATGTCCTCATGATTTTTTAAACCTCTATAAGGTCACCTCTCAGCCTCCGACGCTCCAGGGAAAATGGGCCCAGCCTATTCAGCCTCTTCCTGTAGTTCACACCCTTCAACCCTGACATCCTTGTAAATCCTTCCAAAACTCTTTCAAGTTTCACAACATCCTTCCTATAGCCAAACCACCTACAGGACACTTCCGCACTGCGGTGCTATACCTTGGTCTACATTGGTAACTATCATGCTGTAGTAAGGACACTTGTGCTCAGGGACATGCACCTGACTTGTGCTCAGGGACATGGACGAGACAGCATCTTGGGGTTTTTCTGTTGCTGTTATAGCGCTCAGTCACTCTGAGCTTACCTGGATGCTCACAGCATTTATGCTTTGCCTTGCCTTTTTGTGTATTGCCACCTCGCCTGAGATATCCAGTTCATATTCCTACTGTGTTGCTGTGACATTTAGAGTAGATACAAAACCAGAAAGCTTGCCATGGTGTCTGAAATAAAGAAAACATCAGAAATTGAATAATTTTCCACTGAACTCTTTTGTAACAACAAAAATCATCAGGAAAAATGTATCTTTAACTTAAACTACCAGATTAAGGCCCAGCAGTGGTGAAGAACAATTCATTGACAAGAACATCAATTTATTCCACAGAATGGAGTTAGAAATAACACATTCTTATGAGTTAGACAAATGCTGTGGCTTGAGCCTGAGCTGCCCACCCTTTTAACCCACTGTCACATGGTCAGTGTTCATAACTGCAGATTTACTGGACAAGTTGTTTGTCAGATTTATAAATGCTAGAATAAATTTAATGGCATTAATTATAATCTAATTTACAAGGCAGAAAATCTATAACAATGGAAAGTAAAATTGGGAGGGTGCAAATATCAGAACTGCAGCCATAAATCCATTTCCTGACATATGAGATAACTTAGAATTGAGTCTAAGTTAACTTAGAATATTTAATCAGAGTGGCAAACAAATTCAAATTAATAAAAACAAAGAACTGTAGAAACTCAGCAGGTCTGCCAGCATCAGTGGGGAGAAGAACAGAGTTAATGTCATGAGTCTGATCTGACTCTTCTTCAGTTCTGACCCTTTTGGACTCTTCAAGGTTCTCAAACATTTTCAGTTTCTATTTCAGATTTTGGGCATCCACAGTGTTTTGCTCCTACTTTAAACTAATATTTACTTTTAGTTTGAGAAATACTGTTTTGATAGTACACTGTTAGAGATTGTAAATTTTAAATCTAGGACTCTGGCTCTTCCATTTTAAGATAAACTCAAATGGTTAGAATGGATATAGAAACAGAGACAGAAAACATTAGTGTTGACAATTGCTTTGCAGTGATTGTAACAAGGTTAGTCGGGTGGACTTCATTGAATAAAAGTGTCCTGTTTTGAGCTGTTCAACTGGTCTGATCAGCAAGCCCTGGTTGACAGATAAAAACAGGAGTGTTAGCATTGCCCTTTGATGTGAAGGGCACTGCTTGTCACAGGCCACTCGGGTGTTTTTCTATCACTTGGGCTGGACCAGTGGCAGTGTGTAGCTGTGCAAGAAGAAAGAAGAGGAAGACAGAGGAAAGAAGAGAGAAGAAGGAGGTGGAAGGAGGCGAGAGCTTGGAGTCCTGGGCCTAGTTTTGGAGCTGCAGCCTGGGCCTTGCCCAGGTCAAGTCAGTGTTGCAGCTGACCTGGGGCCCACTCCCACTGCTGGCCTCTGAGACCCCACCCGGGCCTGCCTCCACCACCGCTGCCTGGGACTTGCCTGAGGCCCCTTCCCACAACCTCCACCACTGGTACGACCTGAGGCCCACCTCCACCGCTGCTGCCTGGGACTTGCCTGGGAATCCCTCCCCAACAGGTCTGCCTCCACTGCTGGGACCGAGGGCCAGCCTGGGACTTGCTAGAGCCTGCCTCAACTGCTGCTGTCGCCTGAGGCCTGCCTCCACCACCACTGCCTGAGGCCACTCCCCAACCAAGGGCCTGCCTGGGACTCGACAGAGGCCTGCCTCAACTGCTGTCGCCTAAGGCCTGCCTCAACCACTGCAGCCTGGGACTCGCCTGAGGCCACTCCCCACAACCTCCACCACTGCTGCGACCCGAGACCCACCTCCACCGCTGCTGCCCAGGACTCAATTTTGGGGCTGCCTGGGACTTGTCTTGGGGCCCCCCCAACAGGCCTGCCCCCAACACTGCAATTGAGGGCCTGCCGAGGACTTGCCTGAGGCCTGCCTCCACCACCGCTGCCTAGGACTCACTTCGGGTGACCGGCCTCGGGCACCTCCCCAAGGACTTCATCGCTAATACTGCCAGAGGCCCACCTCCACCGCTGCTGCCGGGGGCCGACAGAGTATGGCGAGCCCGAAGGTCGCAGGGCCCAGCCGGACCTACGCCGGGGTAGCCGCTGCCTTAGGCTCGGCTGGCCCAATCCCGGCCGCAACCGCATCCCCCTTCAGGCACCTGACCAAACGCCTGGGGGTCAAGGCCTATCCCCACCCTAACATGACAATCGAGGCCTGCAGCAAGGCCATGGCTAGTGTGGTCGGCCCACTGGCCATCGTCGCTGCGGCCCGCATGTACGGGAAGGCCGTATTCTTTCTCAAGACCGAGCAGGCGGTCCACCTGGCCGTGGAGAGAGGGCTCACTGTGGGCGGGACATATTTGCCAGTCGACCCTTTGGAGGTCACGGCCCAGAGAGTCGTGATCTCCAACATCCCGCCCTTCATTGCCAGCGAGCTCCTTCTTCCCCACCTCAACACCTTGGGGGAGATCCGGTCAGGTGTTCAACCGCTCCTGCTCGGTCTTAAGGACCCCACCCTCCATCATGTATACTCCTTCCGATGCCAGGTATTCATTTGCCTGGCCCGGGAGGAGGTCACAGAGGGGTCCTTCACCATCCTCCACGAGGGCGCGGCCTACCGCGCCTTCTGGACGGCGGACGGCGTGCGGTGCCACCTGTGCCGCGAGGTGGGGCATATTAGAAAAAACTGCCCCACCCAGAAAGCTGCCCAGCCCACACCAACGGCTGCGGGTGGTGCCGCCGCACCCACACCCCCTCCCCCAAAGACAACACCACAAGCCCCGGCACCGGGGGCTAAGCCGGAGGCTCCCAATACCTCAGCCTCTGGCAGGGAGGGGGGTGGGCGTCCGACCGGACAGAAGGCGCCCAGAAAGACGCTACGCGTCAAGCCCGCCCACGGGGAGACCACCCCTCCCCCTCCACGTAGCCCACGACCTGCCCCGCCCCGGCATGACAATGCCCCTGCGGCCGTGCCAGCGTCGCCCCGGCACGGGAACCCTGACCCCCGAACCCGTACCTGATCCCGGTCCCACTGACCCCGACCCCGACCCCGACCCCGACCCCCACCCCCACCTCGTTAAGGAAACTCCTGGGGCTTCAACCCCTCCTCCAGAAACTGAGCCCCGCCCCACCCAGCCACCCCCTGTCACTAACCTGGGGGGAACCACCGCTGCTCCACTTCCTGCAGCGACCGTGTCTCTGGGCCCCGGAGAGGGAACTGGGCCCCTGCCCCGCCCCGCCCGCCATCACCTGATATACCAGGGGCGGGGCAGGAAGTGACACAGCTGACCCTACCCACCCTGGCCACGCCCCCTGCATTCCCCCAGCCAATCATATTCCGGGAAAGGCTGGTGGGAGGGACCTCGGGCCCAATGACCACCAAGGCGGGCGGGGAGGCGAAGACCCATAAATTCCCCCCTGTCTCCCTGGGGAAGAGGCACTGGCCCTTGGAGGGGGGAGAAATCCCATCAGCGCGCCAGTGGCGCCTCCCCTCTCCAGGGGATGAGCCGACGGTGTCTCCCCACTGTCCTGCACCATGGCCTGACCTGACCAAACCCCCAGGGGCGACAGCCGGGCCTTCCACCGCCATAACTCCTCCAGCCCCTGGGGAGGATTTTAATAACAACACGGGCCATGGTGCAGACGACAGACTTTTATTCACTGCTGGGTCGTCGAGCGGTGGAGGGGAGGAAGGTGTTATCCTCGCTCCTCCCTCCCAGACTGTTTTTCCGGGGGCCTTGGCCCTGGGGAGGACCTTTTCCCCGAGGAGCCGGGCGTCCCGGTGTCGGGAGAGGAGCGGGGCCCCGAGCCTCTGCCGCCCGGCGACCCGAACTCGGGGCGTTCCGGGAACGGGTGCGCCGAGGAAGATACGGAAGGTGACCCTGGGGGTGGGGTCACTGGAGGTTTGAGGCCAGTTGGCGGTGCCGGACCAGCCCCCATCCTCTTGGTGGGGGAGGGGTCGGTGACCGAAGGCGACCTCCCGGAGGAGGGTTCTGGATCGGTGGCGGACACCGGGGACGACGCGGAGTCAGTCTCCAGCGAGATTTTCGAGTCCCAGGTGCCCCCCACCGATCTCCCCCTCATCCCCCTCGAGGAACTCCGGGAATTTGTCGAGGAAACTCGGAGTCGCCGGGATAGAGCCCAACTGGCGCTCGACCGCTGGAGCTCCTTCGAAAGAGTCTACTGGTCGGCCCACGCTGCGCGCCAGGCGCCGGGGCTTGACGTTAACGAGCGAAAGCGAGTCAGGAACTTCCTGGGAGCACTCCTGGTGAGGGCGAGGGACTTCTGTGCCCCTCTCTCGTCCTCCCAGTAAATGTGTATATAGTTTAACTGTGTGTACTGGTGGTGGTTGCACTATACTTCCGACATGGAGACAACTATAGCCAGCCTCAACATCAACGGCAGCAGGGAGTCACAGCGCAGATTCCAGACCCTCTCGGTCCTTCGGGACGGGAGGTATGCGGTGTGCTTCCTGCAAGAAACCCACACTACCCCGGGAGACGAAGCCACCTGGCTCCTGGAGTGGCGAGGGGGGGTCTACATGAGTCACCTCGCCCGCAGATCTGGCGGGGTGGCTATCCTGTTGGCCCCGCATTTTCAGTCGGAGATCTTGGGGGTCAGGGAGCCAGTGCCAGGCCGTTTGCTTCACCTGACGGTTCGGCTGGGGGACGCAGTGCTTCACTTGGTGAACGTCTACGCTCCCCTGGCTGGGCCGAGACACGCGAGCTTCTTCGAAGAAGTGTCCGCTCATCTCGCTTCCATCGACGAGAACCAGTGCGTCATCCTCGGGGGAGATTTTAACTGCGTCCTCGAGGACAGGGACCACGGCGGTGCCCGCACGAGTTCGACGTCGGGGAGGAGGTTGGGGGACTTGGTCAAGTCCTTCGACCTGGTGGACGTCTGGCGGAATCTCTATCCTGACTCCATCGCCTTCACCTTCGTAAGGCCTGGGGTCGGAGCGTCCAGAATCGACCGCCTGTACGTTTCGCGGGCGTACGCCTCCTGTTTTCCGAAGGCCTCCACGCGGCAGGTGTTGTGCACGGACCATCACCTGGTGTGGGCAGAACTCCTTCCGTTCGGCGCCAGGTTGGGCTCCGCGTACTGGCACTTTAACAACCTGCTGCTGGAGGACGAGCGGTTCCGGGACTCGTTTCGTCGTTTCTGGGCCGGCTGGAGAAGGAAGCGGGGAAGCTTCCCCTCCCTGAGGCTATGGTGGGACGTGGGCAAGGCTCACATCCGCGTCTTCTGTCAGGAGTACGCGAGGGGGTCGACAAAGAGGCGGAAATCCAGGATCGGGGAGTTGGAGAGGGAGATGCTCGACCTGGAGTCACGCCTCGGTCAGCCCGACGCGGACCCGGCCCTGCGCGGGGTGTACGAAGAGAAGAAGGCCGCGCTCTGGGACCTGCAGCTCGTCGGGGCTCGGGGCGCATACGTGAGGTCGCGGCTCCAGCTCCTCCAGGACCTGGACCGCGGCTCCCCCTTCTTCTACTCGCTGGAAAAAAGGCGCGGCACCCGTCAGCAGCTCCTTGTGCTGCTGGCCGACGACGGGTCCCTCGTCTCGGATCCAGAGGGTATCGGGGCCCACGCCCGATCCTATTACACGGCCCTGTTCTCTCCGGATCCGTCCAGCGAGGATGCTCGCAGAGTTCTGTGGGAGGACCTGCCGCAGCTCAGCCCGGAGGACGCCAGAAGGCTCGACGCTCCCGTCACCTTAGAGGAGCTGACCGGCGCCCTCGACCGGCTCTCGAGGGGCAAATCCCCGGGGCTGGACGGGCTGACTGTGGAGTTCTTCAGGGCGTTCTGGGACGTCCTGGGGAGCGACTACGCACAGGTCCTGGGGGAGTGTCTAAATGCCGGAGAGCTGCCCCTTTCTTGGCGCAGGGCGGTCATCGTCCTGCTGCCAAAGAAGGGGGACCTTCGTTCCTTGAAGAACTGGCGTCTGGTCTCCCTCCTCAGCATGGACTACAAAATCTTTGCCAGGGTGTTGTCTTCTCGCCTGGCTTCCGTGCTGGCCCACATGATTCACCCGGACCAGTCCTACACGGTCCCGGGCCGGAGGATACAAGACAACGTCCATCTGGTCCGGGACCTGATCCATTTCTGTTGACTGGCTGGTCTGCCGAGCGCCTTCCTGTCTCTCGATCAGGAGAAGGCGTTCGACAGGGTCGATCACGAGTACCTGCTCAGGACTCTGCGGGCGTTCGGGTTCGGGACGCAGTTCGTCGCCTGGATCCGACTTTTGTACGCCGCCGCAGAGTGTCTGGTTAAAGTTAACGGGTCCCTGACGGCGCCCCTTCGCTTCGGGAGAGGAGTGCGTCAGGGCTGCCCCCTGTCCGGCCAACTGTATTCCCTGTGCGTGGAGCCTTTCCTGCGCCTCTTGCGGAGGAGGTTGTCGGGGCTGGTTCTGCGCGGCGCGGGCACAGGGCTGGTCCTTTCGGCCTACGCCGACGACGTGCTCCTCACTTTCACCGACCCGGCTGACCTGGGGAGGATGCGCGAGTGCCAGGCCATGTACTTGGCGGCGTCTTCCGCCAGGATCAACTGGGCCAAATGTTCCGGGCTACTGGTGGGTCCGTGGCGGGTGGGCTCCCTGCCGGAGGAGTTTCGGGGGTTCAGCTGGAGTACCACCCATCTCCTCTACTTGGGGGTCTACCTCAGCCCGACCGAGGAATCCTGGCCGGCCAACTGGCAGGAGCTGGAGGCCAAAGTCTCGGCTCGCCTAGGCCGCTGGACAGGACTGCTCCGAGTGCTATCTTACAGGAGCCGAGTGCTGGTCATAAACCAGCTGGTGGCAGCCATGCTGTGGTACCGGCTGGTCACTTTGGTCCCTCCTCCTGGCTTTGTCGCTGACATCCAGAGAACGTTGGTCGACTTCTTCTGGGACAAAAAGATGCACTGGGTCGCTGCGCAGGTTCTGAGTCTCCCCATTGAGGAGGGCGGTCAGTCGCTGGTGTGCGTCTGCACTCAGGTCGCGACCTTCCACCTTTAGACCTTGCAGCGATACCTTTACGTCGAGCCTCCTCCTAGGTGGTGCGCCCTGGCGACGTATTTTTTCCGCCAGGTGCGTAACCTCAACTACGACACGCAGCTCCTGTTCGTCGACCGTGACGGTTTGAAGGTCGCCCTCAAGGTGCTGCCTGTCTTTTACCAGGACCTGATCACTGTCTGGAACATGGTCGAATCGCGTCGCGCCTACCCCCCGGCAGGAGTAGCGGCTGTCGTCAGGGAGCCGTTGCTCAGGAATCCGCACCTCCGTGCTCGCGGGTTCGAGTGGCTGTCAGAGGGGAGGGCCGTGGCGGCGAGGGTGACCAGGGTCAGGGACGTGCTGGGTGCCGGGGGCCTGGGCTGGACGTTGCCGCAAGACATAGCGAGCAGGGCAGCGGTTGACGTCCGGTACGTGGCCACCGGCATCCGACGCCTTAAAACGGCGGTGCTCGGACCCGACGTAGTGCACCAGTTGGAGGACGCTCAGGTGTGCGGTGGGATCCCGTCCGCGCTCACCCCTGCCCAGACGGAATTTCACATCGGCCCCAGGGTCCCGTACTTCCCGCGGGAGCCTGTGCCCCACAACCTGAGCCGCCTCCGAAATTTTAATTTTGTCCCATTCAAGGACGTTAAAAGGTGCGCCCTGTACCGACTGCTGCTGCACACCGTCCACCTCTTCTCCCTCATCCACCGCCTGGACACGCCCTGGCATGCCCATTTGCCACCGGGCGGTGGGGATCCCCAGTGGAGGGCCCTCTACGCAGGAGTCCTCCCCCTTTCTCTCGGGGATCTGGGGTGGAGGGTGTTGCACGCAGCGTTCCCCTGCAACCGCAGATTGCAGTGGTTCACGGACTCCCAGCCCAACTGCTTGTTCTGTGGCGCTGTGGAGTCCGTGGACCATGTGTATGTTGGGTGTGGGCGTTTGCACTCCCTTCTTGATTTTCTGAAAAACCTCCTCCTCTGTTTTTGGTTGCACTTCAGTCCCACGCTCCTGATCTTCGGGCACCCGGTGCGGAGGAGGGAGGGCAGGTCTGAAGACCTCCTCGTGGGCCTGCTCCTGGACCTGGCCAAACTGGCCATAAACAGGTCCAGACAGCGGGCCGTGGAGGGGGTCGTAAGGGCCGACTGCCTGCCCCTCTTCCGCGGTTACGTTAGGGCCCGGGTATCCTTGGAGAAGGAGCACGCGGTGTCCACCAACACCCTGGAGTTGTTCAGGGAGAGGTGGGCACCGCAGGGAGTGGAGTGCATCATTTTCCCCCTCCAACGCTATTTTAATTTAGTCCTTGCCCTCCCCTTCACTTTTTTGATCACACAGCATTGCCTTTTGTGAAGGGCGCTGCTTGTCACTGGCCACTCGGGTGTTTTCCTACTTTTCCTGGTGGTGGAAATTGAATAAAGATTTGTACACCTTGTCTCTCACTGTGTCTCACACCTGCGCACTCACACCATGGGTGCTGGGGTTAAAAATAATAAGCACTACCGCAGTTAGGTGGTAGTGTGGGGTTTATTTAGAAAAAAAACAGGAGTGTTAGCATTGACCTTTGATGTGAAGGGCACTGCTTGTCACAAGCCACTCGCGTGTTTTCCTTTCTTCCTGGTGGTGGAAATTAAATCAAGATTTGTGCACTTTGTGTCTCTCACTGTGTCTCACACCTGCACACACACACCATGGGTGCTGGGAAAAAAATAAGCACTACGGCAGTTAGGCGGTAGTGTGGGGGGGAGAAAAAAACCAGGAGATTTCCCCTTCACTATTTTGATCACATAGCATTGCCCTTTGAGGTGAAGGGCACTGCTTGTCACAGGCCGCTCGGGTGTTTCCTTTCTTCCTGGTGGTGGAAATTGAATAAAGATTTTTACACTTTGTGTCTCTCACTGCGTCTCACAACTATACACACACAAAAAAAGTAAAAAGTAAAAAAAAAGAAAAATAAATAGGAGTGTTAGCTGCTTTAGAGTGGCCAGAAGGTGGGATGGACAGGGGCTTGTTGGGTCTGTATTGTCTGCACTTTTTTTATGTAACAGGATTATCTTATGTACAAATGTCATTGTTGCTGTCTTGTCATATTTGAAACTGGGATTTGAGTTGAACGGTAGGGTTTGGGGCCTGGCTTTGCTACTCCTCTCCCTTGTTACATTGCTGTCTCTTGTATACAGCTGTAAATGTTAACTGTTTTTTTAAACTGTTTTGTAATGTTTTAATAAAATAAACAGGAGTTTTCCCCTGCTCAAAAAAACAGGAGTGTTAGACATCCTGACACTCTGAGAGCTACAGAAATTAATCATAGAATAAATGTTTCACTTTTCTTCTCAAGAGCTCCTGATGCATGGCTTTTTGAACAAGCCAGAAAATAACAAGCCTGAATAATTTGAAAAGCAAGAAACATTTGTGTTGACTTTGCAACTTTTTTATATCTCAAGGCTCCATTTCCAACGCACTTGGTCTATTCCCATCAGAGACAAATGTGATGAAGGTTTCATTTGGCTGTGAGGGAACCTGCAAGATTTATATGTGGAAAATCTGTCTGGGAAATTTCACCTGAGTGAGTGCAAGGAACCAAAACCAGTAAACTTCCTTTAATTCAGTATTCTTGCTCAGGAACTACAGCATTGTTGTGAAATGGAAATATAGCTGCAGACACAGAAATCTTGTTCTGAAGCTTGGCTGAGACATGCTATTGCGATTGAGGACACTCCTTCAGTTCCAATTAACAATAACATGAGGGATGGAGGTGGGGTGCAAGAGTTTTAATCCCTCTCCATGAACAGCATAGATTATCCCCTGACTCCCTGCATTTATCCAGCTGACTGTAATTGTGAATTGTAGACAATCACTCCAATAAGAAGATGGTGAAAGTTTTCTCATTTTATACAGATCATGCTCTAAGGATATTGGGATATGAATATAAATTTCATTTGAGGCTTGAGTCACAGAGCACGACTGGCTCCCTCAGAAGTTAAAATTTGCAGTACCTGCAATGTATCACATCAAACCTACTCAAGAGCACCTTGATCGACAAATCACTGTTATAGAATTCAGTGATAGTCTGACTTTGCACAGCATCTAGGTTCAGAACTATTTGGAATGGTTGGAGATGGATTTGTTGTTACACTTCTTAACTTTTGGTATACTTTTAAAAATGTTTTTGAACTAATACAACCATAAATTGCTTAAATATGCTACTGCAATGATCAGAGAGCTGTTGTGATTAATTAACATCTATTAGGTTAGCATGTACTTAGGCAGCTGGTCATCAATTTTACTCGAGGATTTTTTAAAGCATATTATCCTATAACGAAATTGACTTGCATCTTGACATCATGGATAACACAGTTGTTCAGTGGTTAGCCTCATAGTGCCAGGAACCTGTATTTGATTTCAACCTTGGGTGGCTGTCTGTGTGGAGTTTTCATGTTTTCCCCTTATCCCCCTGAGTGGGTTTCCTCCAGGTGGTATATTTTCCTCCCATGTTCCAAAGATGTGCAGATTAGGTGGATTGACCACAGTAAATTGATTCTAATGCCCATGGATGTGTAGGCTTGGTGGATTGGCTATGGGGAATGTAGATATACAGGTTCAGGGTAGAGAGGTGGGAATAGGTGGATGGAGGGGTGGTGTGAACTAGATGGGCTGAATGGCCTCCTTCTATACTGTACGGATTCAATAACCAGAGAATCTGGACACTTCCAATATACCAAAACTGTGTGTCTTGATGAGAAGTAATTAAGCATATGAGAAGAAGTTGGACTATACACATGATAAATATCAAGGGACAGTTTGACAAAGCAATTGTTTCAGTTTGCATAGTGTGTTCATAATTCGACAGTGATTATTGTAGCATGTGGGTCATTGTTGTAAGGACAGTATTATGCTGCCCTTTTGTGATAGGATAATGATTGCTCTCCTGCAATGAGTACAAAATCAAGGCTGATATAATTTAAGTAAACAAATGGCTGCAACATAGATAAAATCAAAATATTCCTTCCTTATGATAGTAGAAAATGTTTTATCACATATTTAATGAATAAAAATTGATGAAATTTCATATAAATTTTGTCCGTTATGGTACGCAAATTGAACAAACATGGTGCTGTTTTTTTTCAAAGGCAGTGAAGGCTGGCATTAACAGGGGACTGATCTTACCTTACAGTACTGTTACCACGTGGCATTCTCCATGAATTAATTACACTTTGTTGTTTCAGTCCAAATTCCTCCCCTTCCTGTCCTGCTCCGTCAAATCATATTTTGCTGGAGGCATTGTTGCATTTGAAAGACAGATTTATAAATATCACTGACCTTCCATTACATCTCCAAAATGGCCATGTAACATATGATCTTAAACAATCAGTAAAATGTCAGCAGCTTAATTCCTGCAATGGTCATTGAAATAAGTTCCCAGAGGCCAGTATCCCGTCATCAAGTCACCCTTCACTTATACATGAAAACTCCTTGACTTTAGTACTGTCTCTTCACAGTCAGCTCTCAGAGTGCCAGAATCTCTGGACCTCCTCTTTCTATCTGTCTGCCAGGGACTTCCTGATTAACAACTCCAGTCGGGGAACTCATATTCAATGAGGTCCAGCTGGCTGACCTCATTACAATCACTGCCATCATTGTATATTATTATTTTGCACCTTCATCTCGGCCACTAAAGTTGATTGTAAAACTTTTCTGTTAGACTGCCAAGAGTGAGTTAATCCAGCACAGATTGAGAATTGTCAGTCAGAGAGTTCATAAGCAAATTTTTCTTCCAATCCATTTTCACCTACTATCCCCCACCAGTGGGACAGCATAATTCCATTGCTTCAGTTGATAATTTGGTAAATGAACAGTAGTTCTCATGTTATTGAAGTATGCGTGAAAAAAAGCTGAATGGTTTTCAAAGAGACGTGCAGTTGTAATTTTCACTCATAAATAAATTGCTTGTACTTCTTTCATATCAAAATGTTGTTCTATTTTGAGAAATCTGCTCCAACTGCATATCCAAACTCACATGCTTTAACCCCTGCCATGGGTTGACTTAATCATTACTCCATCACTGGTGGCAAATATTTCAGTCAAAAAATAACTGTTTTAGTTAGAAACATGCATCATGACAAACTTACCTGGAATTTGCATGCTATCAAGTTTAGAGATTACATTCCATATCTGTGGAGCAGGTTGGTCTTATGTCTCCTGGTTTAAGACATAGGGACTTTACCACTCTGCCACAATTCTTGCAGCAAGAGGTGACAAGAGTCCCATATTGACTCTTCAGGGAAGGCTTGCCAGTCAAGCACTTAAGTGATCAGATATTCTACCTCCTCAGATGTACCAGTCAATCAGAGGTCATTCAAATCCACTCATTCACACCTTTGCAACTGGGACAACATGATAGCTGATGGCAAAGTACCCACCAGAGGATTATGATCAGAAAGAGAGCCAGACCTCTGGTGAATGAGTGTGGAGTGGGTTTTGTGAGAAGGCATAAGGCATGTCTTCTCGGTAGGGCGGAGCATTCAGAAAAAAGGACAAGGAGTGACATCGAGCGGTTTACGAAGAAAGTGGAATCTCGGGTCAAGAGGACGAAGAAGGCTTATGTTAGGATGAGATGTGAAGGATCAGTTAGGGCGCTTGAGGGTTACAAGGTAGCCAGGAAAGAGAGAGCTCAGAAGAGCCAGGAGGAGACATGAAAAGTTGCTGGCGGATAGGATCAGGGTAAACCCGAAAGCTTTCTATGGGTAGTTAAGGAATAAAAGAATAACGAAAGTAAGATTAGGGCCAATCAAGGATAGTAGTGGGAAGTTGTGTGTGGAATCAGAGGAGATAGAAGAAGCACTAAATGAATATTTTTCGACAGTATTCACTCTAGAAAATGACAATGTTGTTGAGGAGAATACTGAAATATAGGCTACTAAACTAGATGGGATTGAGGTTCACAAAGAAGAGGTATTAGAAATCCTGCAGAGTGTGAAAATAGGTACATTCCCTGGGCCAGATGGGATTTATCCTAGGATCCTCTGGGAACCCAGGTAGGAGATTGCCCAGCCTTTGGCATTGATCTTTAAATCGTCATTGTCTACAGGAATAGTGCCAGAAGACTGGATGATAGCAGATGAGGTTCCCCTGTTCAAGAAGGGGAGTAAAGACAACCCTGGTAATTATAGATCAGTGAGCCTTACTTCAGTTGTTGGTTAAGTGTTGGAAAAGATTATAATTATTGGATTTATAATAATCTAGAAAAGAATAATTTGATTAGGGATAGTCAGCATGGTTTTGTGAAGGGTAGGTCGTGCCTCACAAACCTTATTGATTTCTTTGAGAAGGTGACCAAACAGGTAGATGAGAGTACACCAGTTGATGTGGTATATATGAATTTCAGCATGGTGTTCGATAAGGTTCCCCACAGTAGGCTATTGTACAAAATCCGGAGCAAAATCCGGGATTGTGGGAGATATAGCAGTTTGGACCAGTAATTGACTTGCTGAAAGAAGACAAAGGGTGGTGGTTGATGGGAAATGTTCATCCTGGAGTCCAGTTACTAGTGGTGTACCGCAAGGTCGGTGTTGGGTCCACTGCTGTTCATCATTGTAATAAACGACATGGATGAGGGCGTAGAAGGGTGGGTTAGTAAATTTGCAGACAACTCTAAGGTCAGTGGAGTTGTGGATAGTGATGAAGGATATTGTAGGTTACAGAGAGACAAATGAGAGGTGGCAAATGGAGTTTAATACGGACAAGTGTGAGGTGAGTCACTTTGGTCAGAGTAACTGGAATGCAAAGTACTAGGCTAATGGTAAGATTCTTGGTAGTGTAGATGTGCAGAGAGATCTCGGTGTCAATGTACACAGATCCTTGAAAGTTGCCACCCAGGTTGACAGGGTTGTTAAGAAAGCATACAATGTTTATTTTTTTTTATAGAGGGATCAAGTTCTGGAACCATGAGGTTATGCTGCAGCTGTACAAAACTCTGGTGCGGCTGCACTTGGAGTATTGTGTACAGTTCTGGTCACCACATTATAAGAAGGATGTGGAAGTTTTGGAAAGGTGCAGAGGTGATTTATTAGAAGGTTGCCTGGTATGGAGGGAAGGTCCTAAGAGGAAAGGCAGAGGGAGTTGAGGCTGTTTCATTAGAGGGAAGAAAGTTGAAAGGTGACTTAATAGAGATATATCGGAGGGTTAGATAGGGTTAGACAGGGAAAGCCTTTTTCCAAGTATGGTGACGGTGAATACGAGGGGGCATAGCTTTAAATTGAGGGGTGATAGATATAGGACAGATGTCAGAGGTAGTTTCTTTACTCAGAGAGTAGTATGGGTATGGAATGGCAGTAGATTCGCCAACTTTAAGTACAATTAAGTCGTCATTGGACAAGCATATGGACGTACATGGAATAGTGTAGGTTACATGGGCTTCAGATTGGTATGACAGGTCGGCACAACATCAAGGGCCAAAGGGCCTATACTGCACTATAATGTTCTATCTATCTATCTATCTATCTATCTATCTATCTATCTATCTATCTATCTATCTATCTATCCATCTATGTATCAAGTGTATTCCATCCTTTCTACTGGTATGTCCCTTGATCAGTCTCCTAATTTGAATAAAAAACCCTTCCATTGTATTTGCTGTCTTGGCTTTGTCCCTGGGAGGAGGCCTTTAATTTGACATTTATTGCCATAATTTGGTGCTAATATTAGTGACTGTGTCCTAGAAAGAAATATGAAGTATACAAAGGCTGGCAGATTCAATATAAGCAATAATATTAGTGCTGAAAAAATGCTAAGAGAGCATGAAAATACCTATAAATAAAAAAAGTTTCAAAATGTGCATATCAATGTGAAAGCAACAGCATCCAGTATAGTTGCAAGATATGAGTCTGCATTTCTGCAAGCAAATGAATATACAGAAGTATGCAAATCATCAGTGTTTTGAGCACCAAAATAAAATGTTAAACGGCAGAAGTGAGCAGCTTATGAATTGATGTAAGAGTATGCATGATGATGTGGTGAAGCTGATTGTTTACTGATTGTTGTGAAGATGTGGGTGTACTGTAACTTTAAATAGTTTAATGCTAGCAGAACTACCTGACAGCACCAAGTGTCCTGAATAAAGTAACAATGTAACACTTGGTTGAAAATTAGATTAGCTGGGTTGCCTAGAAATGACGAAACAGATTCGAATCAGGCCAATCAGTTTAAATTGTACTCCAAAAAATACCAAACTCCAATCAAGTTTGAATTTAGTATACTGACAACTGTAAAAACCAATGACACAATCCGATACTTTGGGGATATAAGACCGGGGAAAATTGAACAGTTGGGAGGAGAACTGCCAAGCCAATGGCATCTGCAGACTGCCCAGAGAATATTTCTCTTAAAGGTGCCTTTATTGATCAGTAACCTGTGATGCAGACATTCCTAAGAAGAAGGAAAGAAGATTTAACATCCGGCTGGCTTTTTTTGAAAAGTTGCATTTTGGTAAATCTTAATCAGAAGGTTTTATCAGACTAGTGTTATAGAACAAAAAGTAAAAGATAGGTTAGAGGAAGGAGTTATAAATAGTTGTTGATTAATTATTCTCTGTTATACTCAAAGAAATAAAGTTGTTCATTTTTACTTTAATTAGTCTTTGGCCTCTCAAATTTTCACAGATTACTGCATGGAATAAATCTTTTCTGTGTTGCTGGTTTCAATTAAGCAGGAGGGTTTACCCCATGTCGTAACAGTTTTGGGATTTGAATGACTGGGGGTGGTGGGGTGGTGGGGTGGTTTGCCTGCGATTTGAACAGTTTGGAACTTGGATTTGGGATTTGAACTGGTTAAGACAGATTTGAATATATTTGGGATGACGGAAAATCCCAGCAGATTTAAACAATTGCAGGTTGTTGTCCTAGATCCTTAAATAAGACGTAGGTGAGGCAATTTGTTTACTTTGAATGATTTGTGGTTGATAAAATTAGAAGTGAGAGAAATGGCTCTTAAAATTGGTAAGGAGGTTTTGGAATTTGAAGGTAATTCTCAAATTTGCCTTGAAAGTTTAGAAGGAAAGAAAAAAGAAATAAGTTAGACTTGAGTTTCACCAAAGACAAAGTAAAGCTGAAATTGTAAGGGAATTACTCAAACACTTAGATGCATAAGAGAAACGGATAGGCGCAGTGGAGGTAGAAAAAACTTAGATTACAATTGAGGAAAATGGAGTTCGAAGATAAACAAAGAGAGCAAGAGGAAAGAGAGAGAGAGAGATAGAGACAAGAAAGACAGAGAGAGAAAAGGGGGTAGAGAGAGAAAGAGAGAGAAAGGGGAAAGAGAGTAAGAGAGAGACAGGGAAAGAGAGAGAGAGAGAGAAGGTTCTTAGCTGAGCCTAGAGAGAGAGAGAGAGAGAGAGAGAGAGAGAGAAAGAGAGA
This sequence comes from Hemiscyllium ocellatum, assembly GCF_020745735.1. NCBI lineage: Eukaryota > Metazoa > Chordata > Chondrichthyes > Orectolobiformes > Hemiscylliidae > Hemiscyllium > Hemiscyllium ocellatum. The sequence continues at coordinate 35,169,143 of NC_083411.1, read as the reverse complement.
GAGAGGAAAGGGAGAGACAAAAAGAGAAAGAATTTGAACTAGAGAAGATGTGACTTAGTTAGCAAAGTCAAGTTAACAAGATGGGGATTAAAAGAGAAGATAGCGACATATACAAATATGTCAAAACTCTGCCACATTTTGATGAGAAAGATGTTGAAGGCTCCTTTATTTCATTTGAAAAATTGGCGAGGCAGATTGAAGTGGTCCGAGGATTTATGGGTAATGCTAGTTCAGACTAAATTGGCAGGCAGAGCTGGTAAGCTATTTGCTGCTCTGTCGGGTGAGGTGTCAAGGGATTATGAAGACGTTTAACAGGCTATTTTAGGTGCTTATGAATTGGTACCAGAAGCATATAGACAGCAGTTCAGAAACATAAAGAAGGAACTAGGTCAGACTTACGTTGAGTTTGAAAGAATTAACCATAGTCATTTTGATCGATAGGTGCATGCTTTGAAAATTGATAGGACCTTTAAGGCTCTATGAGAGATTATTCTGCTGGAGGAGTTTAAAAACTCACTTCCACAGATGATCAGAAATCACATGGAGGAACAGAAAGTTCAGGAAGTGAAAATGGCAGCAGAATTAGCTGGTGAGTACACATTGGTGCATAAACCATGCTTCCTGCCAGAATTTGTCCTGTGAGAGAGAGAAGTTTGGAGAAGGGGCAATCCTACCAAGTTTTGAGAGCACTAAGAAGAATTTACCACAGGATAAAAAGGAAGCCCAAGAGCGTGGAAAGGAGGTGAAAGGTTTTGAGTGTTTCCACTGTGGTAAAGTGAGACATGTAAAGAGACAGATCTTGTCGTTAAAAAAAAGGCGCCATATGAAAAGATGTGTAAAAGAAGCTAAGCCAGTGGCATTAGTAAAGGTAATAAAGGAAACCCCAAGAAGAGCCAAGGAGCTACAGAAGGCAGCCTAGGCAGGGCTGGGTATGGAGTTAGTACCTGATCTCTACAAAGCATTTGCCTCTGTGGGTAAAATTTACTCAGAAAGAACAGAGGGAGAAGGACAAGAATTTATAATTTAGAGAGATATAGGATCTAACCAGTCACTAATAGTAAGGGATGAGTGAATATTCACTCTTTCTGAGCTGTTACCCAAGAGTGTTGTAATTTGTGGGATAGATTGTCAGAAATTTAACATTCCCCTATGTAAGGTCAAATTGGAGTGCCAACTAAAGCCTGGGGAAGTTATAGTTGGAGTAATTGACAGAGTGTCAGCTCCAGGAACTCAGTTTATTCTTGGGAATGATTTGGCAGGATCCAAAGTGGGAGTGATATCCCTTGTTGTGGAGAAGCCCAAGAAGACCAGGAAACTGAGGAGTTAAAACAGAAATATCCTGGTATTTTTCCAGACTGTCTAGTAACCAGATTCCACTATCATAAGTCACTGCACAAAGCAAAAAGTAAAGAGAAAGATGAAGGAGTTGAGGTTCAGTTAGCGGATACCCTGTTTGATGTAAGAGTGCAGGAAAACCCTGAACAGACAGAGAGTCAGGCGGAAGAGTTTGGTCCTGAAAAGCTGTATATATGGATGCACACTTTGAAAAGGAGGCAGAGAAAATTCAGGAGGGTTATTATCTCAATGATAGAATCCTCAGATGGAGGTGGAGACCATTGCAGGTTAGTGCAGTGGAGAAACGGGCCGAAGTGCAACAGATTGTGTTACAGGTAGCGTATAGGCAGGAGGTATTACGGCAGCACATTAACGACCTGTAGGAGGTCACTTAGAGTTATGAAGGACCCAGGCTTAGGAACAAAAACATTTTTATTGGCCTGGAATGCATAAAGGTGTGGTTAACTTTTTCCACATGTGTCATACATACCGAATGGTAGGTAAGCCACTGGCAGCAATAAAACCAGCACTTTTGTTGCCAATTCCCACAGTTGAAGAACCTTTCACATGGGTTTTAATTCATTGTATAGGTCCCCTCCCGAGAACTAAAATTCGGACCCAGTATTTGTTAACCATTATGGATGTGTCTACCACATTTCTAAAGGCAATGCCATTATGGAGTATCAAGACAAAAAAGGTGGTCCAGTATTTAGTAGCTTTTTTCACATGATATGGGCTACCCAGAGAAAGTCATTCAGACCAAGGGTCAAATTTTACTGCTCGGCTGTTTAAAGAAGTTCTGGATAGCTTAGGTATACAGCACTTTAAATCCTGTGTGTATCATCCTGAATCCCAGGGAGCTTTAGAAAGGTGGCATCAGACCTTGAAGATCATGTTGAGAGCATACTATCAGGACTACCTGTATGATTGGGATAAACATATCTCATTTGTATTGTTTGCCATTAGAGATTCCCCAAATGAATCTACTCAGTTCATTCCCTTTGAGCTAATATTCGGGCATGAAGTGAGAGACCCTATGAAATTAGTCATCTTAGTTCCCAAACCGGACGTGACCCAATGATTCTGTGTGGATTATCAGAAGATCAATGTCCATCTGAGGAAATACTCCACAACTGAAAAAGAAGTAATGATTTGTTACTGGCCTTACAACATTTTAATATGTATGTCACAATAATGTGTCAGAGGTGGTTGAGTACATGGATCACAATCTGCCTACATTGTTAGAATGCTTTACAGACAGGAATGTGAGACTATTTCATTGGAGTCTTATGTTACGGACTTCTAATTTAAAAATTGTACATATTGCGGATCATAAGAATGTAATGGCAGATGTGTTATCATGGTTTTAACTGATAAAGTTTAGATGAGATTTCTCTTTATTTAATGTTATATCTATGTGTACAGTTATATGGAAAGAAGTTAAGGCAAATTTAGACTAAAGCTATCTGTATGTTAGGGTAATATGTTTAAAGAATAGGAAAAAAAAGAATGAAGCCATCTTTTCATTATGATGGTTCATTTCAAGAGACTTAAATGCTCGCAGAACTACCAGTAAGCACCAAGTGTTCTGAATAAGGTAACAATGTAAACTTGGTTAAAAGCTAGATTAGTTGGGTTGCCTGGAAATGACAAAACAGATTTGAATTAGGGCAATCAGTTTAAATTATACCCCCAAAAATACACAACTCCAATCAAGTTTGAATTTAGTATATTGACATTCTTAAAAGCCAATGATATAATCCGATGCTTTAAGGGTGCAAGACCAGGGAAAATTGAACAGTTGGGAGGAAAGCTGCCAAGCCAATGACATCTGCTGACTGCCCAAGAATAGCTCTCTTAAAGGGACCTTTATTGATCAGTAACATGTGAAGCAGATCCCCAAGAAGAAGAAAAAAAAATTGATATCTGGATTTTATTTTAAAGTTGCATTTTCGTAAATCTTAATCGGGGTTTTATTGGACTAGCATTATACAAGAGCAAGTAAAAGATAGGTTAGAGGAAGGAATTGTAAATAGTTGTTTGTTAATTATTCTCTGTTATACTTCAAGAAATAAAATTGTTACTTTTACTTTAACTTGTTCTTGACTTTTCAGATTCTTACAGATTACACCACAAGCTAAATCTTTTCTGTGTTGCTGGTTAAAATTCAGCAGGATTATTTACCTCATTTTGTAACACTGATACTGAGTTGCGTGAATGATGATGAAGGAGGATGTTGGAGATGGTGAGGACTGTAGATGCTAAAATGTCAGAGTCAATAAATTGTGGAGTGGCAAAACTCTCCTGCTCCTCTGATGCTGCTTGACTTGCTGTGTTTTTTCCAGTTCTACATTTTATCAACAAGGAGAATGTTGGCCATGATGCAGGCAGGGATATTATTGTGAATAAATAGTTGTATGAAGACTTGGATAAGTATTCAGTGAGCTACAGCAGCCTGATACTTGTTTTCATTTACATCTCAGAAAATATCTCCATCCAGCTTCTGGGTAGAGAAAAATTGGAACTGGAATTGAAATATGAAATGTTGGGGACTTAATGAATGGCCAATGCATGGAAATTAGGTAGTAGCTTCTGAATGATAAGATTCTGAAGTTGCCATGTATAGCTTGAGAGGAAAACCGAGAGAAGTTTGCTCAAAGTTGTGAATGATATTATTTCAATCAAATTTTCTCATCATTACAGACATCACACCAGCGGTGATTTTATTAAATAAATTAGCTGACTCTACCCTGGGAAGCTAACCTTCCAGTAGTTGAATTCAAATCAGTTAAAATGGAAAAACAGCACAAAACCACCAGTAAGAGGTTGGATTAAAATTAGTCCTTTGACCACTGTCTTTATGACATTCCTAGAAGTGCATCTCACTTCAGTTAAGACGATAGATTGAAGAGGTCAGACATGTTCTCCCTGGAGAGAAGAAGGTTGAGAGGAGATTGGCTTGAGGTATTCAAGATCATGAGTGGGCTGGACAGCATAGATAGTGTGAAGTTATTCCTGCTTGTAAATTAAACAAGAACATGAAAGCAGATTTAAAGTAGTGTGTAAGTGAAGCAAAGGTGATGTGAGAGAAAAAAACATTTTCAAATAGCAAGTTGTTAGACTATGGAATGCACTGCTTGGAAATGAGGTGGAGCCAGGTTCAGTTGAGACATTTGAGAGGGCATTGGATGGTTATTTGGACAGTATTTGTGAGCAAGAATGTGGGGAAAAGACTGGAGATTGGCATTAGATGATAGAGTCAGTACAAGCATGATAGGCCTCCTTCTGCACTGGTATAGTACTATCCTTCCATGATTCTGCGATTCTACACTTTATTCCTTCATAAACCTGTCTGACCGTGATTTGATGTCAAATATCTCTATCCATTTACTGCATTAAATCCTTCTCCTTCTGTAAATTATTCTCGCTGAGCATCATGTTAAAAATGTAAATGGTTTTGCTCTTAACAACTGTTTTTAAATCTTTTGATTCTTGATGGTCTCATTTTTGAAAGCACGGTTTAATAAGTAGTATTACTGCCTAATGCATGGTTATTCATGCTTACACAAATTTGAGGTTTCTGCAAGACAGTTAAATAACAAATCAAATGGGCTGATAAAAACTACAAATCCTGCTAGCTTCAAGCAGGAAGCTTCATTTTAGGTTACAGTTGCAGATCACCTAATGAATAAATCTGGCATTGACTCAGTAGTAGGTAGTGGGTGAAATAATACTCTATTTCAAACAATATCACAGCAGGCATTCTATTGCACAGGATTGCTTCCTGAGGTAAAATTCTATGGCTAGTCAGAATGAAAAAATATGAGGTATTAGAGGGTAACCTGTTTTTAAAAAAAATATTAGTTTCCTAATGAAGTCATGACGCATTAATTTGTGTCAACAGAGATTATTAATTAATGCAGTTTCAAGCTTATAAAGGCTGCTGTATAAAATGGACACTGTCCTTTTTTTGTCATAGAATCAAAGAATGGTTACAGCATTGAGGTGATTCCCTCTGTTGCTTCCTTCTGGATCTCTGCAAAAGTAATTCAGCTGATCCCACTGCCTTTGCCCTTTGCCCACAGGCCTGCAAATTGTTCTTCTTTCAGAGCCAATCAACTTCTCTTTTGAAAAATACAATTGAATTTGCTTCTGTCGTACTTTCAGACAACCTTCCCACCTCCAATCCACCATTTATCTCTCATTTACATTTGTTCAGAACATTTTTGTCGTTTGTAAGTTCTTACATGAAGGGTCATCAATCTTAAACAGTGGAACTCTCTATTTCTCTCCACAGGTGCCGTCTGACATTATTGAATATTTCCAACATTTTGGATTTCACTTGTTTTTAATAGTATCGAACAATTTCCCGACACTTTTATGCTTAAGCAAAAGTATTTAACTATTTTATCATTTCGTAGTTTGCCTTTGCAATCTTACACCCCTTGATATCTCTGGTCAGATGCTCAGAGCTCTGTAGTATTTTACTAGGTATTTGCATATTCTTGGAAGACATAATCAACCTGATGTTAATGTCATTCTGTTCTCTACAAAGTGTTGTTAGTGATATGTGTTTGAGACTTACTCAAGTTTTTAAATATGAACAGAAAACCATCGATGAAAACAGAACAAAGCAAGCTAGCAGTCAGACTGAAATTTATGATATTGCATCCTAAATCAAACCTAATTTGTATTACCATCTATAGCATTTTCACCACCATTAAAAATAACTCTGTGTGAATTATACTGAGCCACATGAACAAAGTGTAACACTCACTGCAGGTCCAACAACATTTGATGAATTTTGGTATGTGGATGCCAATAAGAGTGATGTGAGCTGACAATCCCCCAGGCACCTCATATTTCAATGACAAACTGCTAGAGTTCACTTGAACAGATATACATTAAATGTAATATATTATTCAAACTCTGCACAAAATTGAAGAAGTTGGGAGGTGGGAGGAATGTACTAACACTGGAAACAGCAGATGAGGTCAATCCTTGCCCTGAATGGAGATGTACCTAATAATTTTCTTCAGGCTTCATTATGACCGGCTAGGTAGTTGCAGACAATGAATGGGCGAACCCAAGGTGACTCATTGGCAAAGGGGTTTCAAATACTGAGTCACTGTATCAAAGGTATTGGTCCTAATGTGACAGCTATTAAAAGGGACAAGGAGAAAGCATGTCTGGGAAAGGTGGAGAGATGAAGGGTTACCGAGCATTCTGGAGAGTGGGAATCATTTCTTTACTTTTTTCCACAGGCCACTAAGAATTAAAACTCCAAGTACTTATGCATTTGGAATATAATGAGTTGAAAGCAGGATTACTTTGCTCTCTATTGTGAATCTACTGAGGATCACTGTACCCTTTAGGTCAATGACTCACAAGGTCATTTCAAAGTAAGGAAGAGAGAACTAGTGAGCCTATTGTCAGTGAATGCCGGAGAGAGTCAGTTTACGATTGGATGAGCAATACAAACTTGAGTGGATTCCTTCATCTTTAGGCCTGAACATTGGCAGTGAAGGTGAGTCTGTGGGAGGGTGTGGAGGGAGAAATACTCCGAGTGATCCTGAGGTAAGATGGATTGTATGAAAGCATTATGGCAACAGGTTATGTGCTATGATATTCATTGTAATAAGGGTATATTGACGACAAGACAGAATACAACAGCCACGAGGAACTGAAGTTGCAGCAATGTCAAGAGCCCAGGGATACTGCAGTCCTAGACATAGCATAGTGAGGAAGTAAGTCTTGCCACTGCACAAGCATCCCAAATTCTTCCTCAGAGCTAAAACATCCAAATCTCATAGGCTCAAGTGATAGAGGGAAATGAAGGCACAATTATTGTGAGTGTTGTGGGAGTGTGAATATATATGAGAGGGTGAATGTTTGTGAGAGAAATCTGAGACTAGAAATAAGACATACAAATTCACAAATATACATACAAAGACATAGACACATACATCCTCTTTCCCTCCTTCAGCTCCCTCTTCAAAAATCTATCTACAAAGCGCATTCCAAGAGGAGGAAATCCCAAATTGAAAGGTAACCTGTACCTGACCAACTTCTCATCTTCACACATGCCCCTATCCCATTTGCTGCTGATCAGGACTGAGGACCTAGTCTGACTAAATCCAATGATGCTCCATAAATGAGAAGGGAAAGTAGAATTTACTAATTGGCTCAGCTACCCTATTTCACCATCAAGCTTTAAAAGTGAGCCAATGGCTTGGCCCTCTCTGTGAGTTTGACAATACTACTATCTACCACAAGCCTCCCTTCACTGGCAATACAACTATAGTTTCACGCATCATAAGATTGGCCATATTGGCAACCTCAGCCCACCTTGTTAAAATTTAAACAAACCTTAACAACTAACTATGAATTATCATCTAACTGATATATCCTGTGGCCTCAACTTGTCAATCAGTCCACCTTTCATCTTCTTCTCATACAATATTAAAACATTGTTCCTTTTATATTGGTATTCTTGTAAATTGCACTGATGGTTTCAACATGAAAAGGCTGAACAAAATGTCTTTTTTTAAGCAATACTTCGTGCCATTATGTACACAATAATGATTTGAGTGGTGGCCGTGATAATGTGCAAACAGGTCCAGGTCAGCTGCTGATATAACATGCATTGAGAGAGAAATCAAGATTTGGGATGGAAGAAGAATTTTCTGCTTGGTAAATGATAATAACTCAATGTTGCTTTGCTATGTTGGAGCATCAGGTTGCATTGGAGATTACAAGGTCTGGGCTGGTGTGTTTTCAAAATGGAGAGGCAGGGAAAATAGATTGGGTGGCTAGCCAATGACCATCAGCACCACCTCTACTCACAAGTTCACTCCCATAATATGGAGAATGTGCATACACCAAGACCAATAGCCCTATATATTGAAGAGTCAATTGAGCCTGTTAAAACTTTAATTGAACAGAATATTATCCTGCACATATGATGAAGTGGTTGATAAGGGTCTTGAGACACCCCTCATATCTAAGATTTTACACAAGTGGGAAGGAAGAGGAGAGTTCTATCTTTGAAGTGTATTCATTGCCATCTGTTGCAAATCCCCAATTCCCCCATCCTTCCCATCAACACTGACTTTAAAACACACCCGTCTCCTGAAAGTGGCAAAACATTTCCTTTCTAAGACTTCCAACTTTCCTTGTTTCATTTGGCTTCCTTTATGGACTTCCCTGCAGTCCTGGCATTTGTCACTGTGGAACTCAGCCACTGCTGAGACTATTGCAGCTGCAAACCAGATTGACTAGCAGCTCCAGAAGATATGATGCCTGCCACTGAGGTGTGGAAACCCCACTCTGCACTAAGTTAGCTCACCACAGTATTTTATGGTTGTGGAGCAGGCCTGTACGCCATCTATCAGCTAGCTGGTGACTTTTCTTCATTCGGCCCAAATGAGCCATCTTCTCAATTCAAATTCACTGAATCATAGAAGCCCTATAGCGTGGAAGCAGGCTATTCAGTCCATTGAGTCCACACCGACCATCCGAAGAGCATCCCACCTAGACCCACTTCCTTACCCCTGTATTTCCCACAGCTAATCCACTTAGTCTGCACATTGTTGGACTGTGGGAGGAAACTGGCACACCTGGAGAAAACCCATACAGACACGGGGAAATGTACAAACTCCACAGACAGTTGCCTGATGTTGGAATTGAAATTGGGTCCCTGGCGCTTTGAAATAGCAGCACTAACATGTAATGCCAAATCTATATAACCAAGTGAATAGCCTCATAATTTTGTCCAGTTATGGTTATTGAATCACATTGGGATTAAGGTTGTACCTGAAGGAAAGAGTTTTGTTAAGTTTTAATCTACTCAGTGCAGTATCATATAAGACAATTTTGAATGTGAATTATCTCGAAATTACACAGAATCTCCTATTAAAAAGATATCTTTTCCACACAATTGCTCACCAGGCCACACATCATCTTAATCAGAAACTAATCAGAAATTTCTGTGCCTTTACTGTCATTGAGTCAAAACCCTTCAACTTTCTCCCTAATAGCATTGCTGTACCTACACCATACGGATTGCAGTAGTTTAAGAAGTCTTCTTCTCAAAGGTAATTAGAGATCAGCAATTAATGCTGGCCCATCTAGTAATGCCCACATTCTTTGAATGAATGTAAAACAAATTAAGGCTCACAATAACATTGCTGGAATTCTGTGGAACGTTGTGTTTTCAAGAAATAGAGAACTTTACTTGTTCTGGTAGCATTGCAATTCTGAATAAAATATTCATCAAATCATGCCAATTCAATTGTACAGCTGAGTATTCTGGATCAAACTGGAGTGAATTTATCTCGAGTCCGAGAGGATAGATTAGCAAGATTATACTGTTAACTGTGTGATATCTGTCACATTCCCGTCTTAGTTATTATGAATCAAAGAGTTTTTTTTATTATGCATACTCTAGGGGGAAATCATTTATTCCTACCTCCTAACTTCAGGGGGATGCAGGATTTGCAGTAGGATAAATCCTTGCAATCAAGATGCCATGATTATTGATTTGCAGCACTTAATTTGTCATTGAACTCTGAAAGTACATCATTAATAGTTCTGTACTATTTTCAAAATTATTGCAAGGGATAAGTTTAACAAGGAAATTACTTTCAATAAGGAGTGAGTTCTTTAATCTCCTTGTAACAATCAACATCTTTATGAAATTATACTCTTGTAGAAGCAGTCTTTCAAGCTTTTTCTTGACAAGGCTTCACTAATGGGAGCACAGTGATTATAGTTGTCAGGGAAAAACAGGAAACATGTCAAGAACCCAGAGAATCAAAGCACCGAGATTTGTGAGAAGTTCAAAAGTTGAGAGCAGGAAGCGAGCATTAATGCACAATTCTTAAAAGTGAGAACTAACTTAAAATAATGGATGAGCTATTATGGAACTGAAGGTTTATGTGAAAGAATAGTTTATAGATTTACACTTCGTGTTTCAATAGAGCGTTAATATTCCAAATTTTACATGATGTTCAATTTTTAAAAAGTGGCTACAATTCTGGCTAATTGCATAAGCAAAGTGCACTTCCTTATACAAAAAAGAAACAAGGGAAAGAGTTGACACATATATTGGAAGATTCTAAGATGGAATAATATAAAAAATGTCAGGACAGTAAATTTTATAATCCTGCCATGCAATCCCTGAAGGTGGACAAGGGAAGATGACTGCAACTGAAGATATCAATGGGAAAAACTAATAATTTTTGTGAGTTAAATTGTAATCTTTAAAATGACACTAACCTTTAAAAAAACTAGCAAGTTAGTCAAGGCAGGCTGGAACAGAGAACCAGGTAGGACTGATAAATTGAATTGCATTTATTTCAACGCAAGAAGTCTAACAGGGAAGGTAGATTAATTCAGAGCATGCTTAGGAACTTGGGATTGGGATATCATAGTAATTACAGAAACATGGCTCAGGGATGGACAGGACTGACAGTTTAATATTCCAGGATACAAATGCTCTTGGAAGGATAGAAAGGAGAGCAAGACAGAAGGGGGAATGGTGTTCTTGATAAGGGATAGCATTACAGTTGTACTGAGGGAGGATATTCCTAGGAACATATCCAGGTAATTTGTTTAGGTGGAACTGGAAAATAAGAAAGAAATAACCACCTTATTGGGATTATAGTATCGACCCCCCAACCAATAGTCAGTGGTAAATTGAGAAACAAATTTTTAAGGACATCTGTGAATGTACCTACTAGAGAACATGCAAAACATGCCCACCTCTTGGGAAATAAGGCCGACTAGGTGACTCAGGTATCAGTGGGGAATCACTTTCGGGCCAGTGACCATAATTCTATTAGTTTTAACATAGTGATGGAAAAGGATAAACTGTATATAAAAGTTGAAGTTCTAAACTGGAAGAAGGCCAATTTTGACAGTATTAGGAAAGATTTTCAAAAGTAGATTGGAAGCAGATGTCCTCGCAGGTAAAGGGATGGCTGGAAAATGGGAAGCCTTCAAAAATACATAATGAGAGTTCAGAAACAGCATATTCCTATTAGGATGTAAGGCAAGGCTGGTAGGTGTAGGGAATGCTGGATGACTTGAGAAATTGAGGTTTTGGTCAAGGAAAAGAAGGAAGCATCTATCAGGTATAGACAGCTGAAATTGAGTAAATCCTTAGAAGAGTCTAAAGGAGTGTACTTAAGTGGGAAATCAAGAGGGCAAAAAGGGGACATGAGATAATTTTGGCAATTGGGTTAAGGAGAATCCAAAGGGATTTTATAAATGACATGAAGGACAAAAGAGTAACTAGGGAGAGAATAGGTCCCCCTCAAATATCAGGAAAAACTGAGGACTATAAATGCTGGAGATCAACTGTTCATCAACTTCACTAACACCTTCCACCCTGACTTTAAGTTCATTTGGACCATCGCGGATACCCCCCTCCCCTTCCTGGACCTCCCTGTCTTCATCTGCGGCAACCGACTCAACATGGACATCTATTTCATACCCATTGATTCCCGCAGCTACCTAGACTGCACCTCCTCCCACTCCACTATGTAAAAAAATGATTACTTACTCCTAATTCCTCTGTATCTGCTGTATCTGCTCCCAGAATGTACAATCCCACCCCCTGACATCCCAGATGACCTCCTATTTCATGATCTGGAACTTCCCCTCTCACATGATCAACAATGCCTTCCAGCTCATCTCGTCCACTTCCCATACTTCTGCCTTTGAATAACTCCTTCAACTGCAACAAGGATAGAGTCCCCAGTCCTTAGCTTTCACCTCTCTAATCTCCCGATAAAGCGCATTATCTTCCACCATTTCTGCCATCTGCAATCAGACCCTACCACCAGGGATATATATCCCTCCACTCTCCTTTCAGCATTCTGCAGAGACCATTCCCTCCGTGACACCATCATTAGGTCCACGCCCCCCCACCAACCCACCCTCCACTCCTGACACCTTCCCTTGCCACCCCAAGAGGTATAAAATCTGTGCCCACACCAAATAATTCCACCGCTCTGTGGCCGACCACTTCAACTCTACCTCCCACTCTGCCAAGGACATACCAGTCTTGGACCTCCGTCAATGCCAAATCCAACCCACTGGAGGAAGAATACCTCATTCTCTGCCTTGGGACACTTCAACCACACAGCATCAATGTCAACTTCACCAGTTTCCATATCTCCCCTTCCCCAACTCATCCCAGATCCAACCTTCCAACTTGGCACCACCCTCTTGAAACGCCTTACTTGTGCATCTTCTTTCACACCTATCCGCTGCTCCCTTCCATACGACCTATCATTATCACCCCCACCTACATCCAATTATCGGCTTCCCAGCTACCTTCCCCCACCCTCACCCCCACACCAACCATCTTATTTGTCTCTCAACCCCCTTTCCAACGGCCAACCCCCACACATTCCGGATGAAAGGCTTAAGCCTGAAACATCAATTCTCCTGCTCCTCAGATGCTGCCTGACATGCTGTGCTTTTCCAGTGCCACACTTTTCGATCCCTCAAACATCAGCAAGACAGCCTTTGTGTGGAACCGCAGGAGATGAGGAGATACTATTTTGCATCAGTGTTTACTGTGGAAAAGCACATGGAAGACAAAGAAGGTGGGGAAATAGATGGTGCCATTTTGAAAAATGTACATTTTCAGAGGAGGAGGTATTGGATATCTTAAAACATGTAAAGGTAGATAAATTCCCAGGACCTGATCAGGTGTACCCTAGGACTCTGTGGGAAACTAGGGAAGTGATTGCTGGGCTCCTTGCTGATGGATTTGGATCACCAGTAGTCACAAGTGAGGTGCCAGAAGACTGGTGGCTAATGTGGTGCCACTATTTAAGAAAGGTGGTAAGGAAAAGCTAGGGAACTACAGATTGGTGAGCCTGACATTGGCAGTGAGCAAGCTGTCGGAGGGAATCCTGAGAGACAGGACTTAAAATATTTGTAAAAGCAAGGACTAATTAGGGATAGTCAACATGGCTATGTGTGTGGGAAATCATATCATAAACTTGATTGAGTTTTTAGAAGAAGTAACAAAGAGGATTGATGAGGTAAGAGCAGTGAACATGATCTATATTGACTTCAGTAAGCCATTCGACAAGGTTCCTCATGGGAGACTGATTAGCAAGGTTAGATCACATGGAACACAGGGAGAACTAGCCATTTGGATACAGAACGGTTCAAATGTAGAAGGCAGAGAGGTTGTGAAGGGTTGTTTTTCAGACTGGAGACCTGTGACCAGTGGAGTCCCACAAGGATCAGTGCTGGGACCACTGTAGTTTGTAATTCATATAAATGTTTTCAAAGTGGACATAGGAGGCCAAGTTAGTAAGTTTGCAGAGGATACCAAAATTGGAGGTGTAGTGGACAGTAACAAAGGTTACCTCAGAGTGCAACAGGATATTAATCAGATGGATCAATGGGCCAAGAAATGGTAGATGGAGTTACTTTAGATAAATGTGAGCTACTATATTTTGGAAAGGCAAATCAGGACAGGCCTTATATACTTCATGGTAATGTCCTGTTGCTGAACAAAGAGATTTTGAGTGCAGGTTCATAGTTTCTGGAAAGTGGAGTTGCAGGTCGACAGGATAGTGAAGAAGGCATTTGATATGCTTGCCTTTATTGGTCAGACCATTGAGTATAAGAGTTGGGAGGTCATGTTGTGCCTGGTTAGGACACTTTTGAAATATTGTGTGCAATTCTGCTCTTCCTCCTAGAAGAAGGATATTGTGAAACCTGAAAGGATACAGAGAAGATTTACAAGGATGTTCCCAGGGTTGGAAAATTTGAGCTGAAGGGAGAGGCTGAATAGGCTGGGGCTGCTTTCCTTGGAGTGGAGATTGGGGTGGGGGAGGGACAGCGGAGGGGGGATTTGCGGTTGTGTGGTGATCTCATAGAGGTTTACAAATCATGAGGGTCATGGAATGGGCAAATAGTTAGGGTAAATAGGTATTTTCCCCAAGGTGGGGGATTCCAGAACTATAGAGTATAAGTTTATGGTCAGAGGAGAAAAATTTAAAAAGGCCTAAGTGGCAATGTTTTTACGCAGAGGGTGGTGTGGGTATGGAATGAGCTGCCAGAGGAAGTGGTGGAGGCTGGGCCAGTTACAACCTTAAAAAGGTATATGGATGGGTATATGAAAAGGAAGTGTTTAGAGGGATATGGGCCAAGTGCTAGCAAATGGAACTAGATTAATTTAGGATACCTTGTCAGCATGGATAATTAGAACCGAAGGATCTGTGCTGTACATCTCTATGACTCTTGTGACACTAAAATTATATGTAAGGAAAGCAGAGGGGAATTTTCTTCACACAGAGCATTGTTGAGATCTAGATGTTCCACTTGAATGTATTTGCTTCTGTTATGTAACATCACAAAAGCCCCTTTCAAGATAGATTAGCCTTTATTTATTGAGGAGGGAACTCATTTACTGCAGGAAACTTAACAATTAGTTAATGCACTATCATGTGCTGCTGCAGGCTTTTAAGAAGCTACAATTTGAAAGTGGTGTTCTGTCATCTTTTGCTTGTAGCAAGGAAGTGACACCAGACTTGCTGGAAGATGTCCAGGGTAAAAGCTTTTGAATGGAACTCAATACTGTTAGATCCTGTTTAATGGAGAATATGCTTCATTTTGAATAACATAAAAAGATTCTGCGATTTCTCTTCTCCTTTACTTGGCTCTGAGTTGACCTTTTACTAAATTATGTTCTTCCAAGTACCTGTGGTTTCTTTGGGTTTGGTGGAAATTTAATCTTCTTCAAGCCATCGAAATTGATCTGATAATATTGACATACTGACCCTGGTAACCAGCTTTAATTCAATGTTATGTCCATTCACTCACAGTTTAACATTCCAGTATTCATTCCCACAATTGTTGATTATTTCTGAATTTTTGTTCTGTTTTTATGATTTCTTGAACCTATCTTGATTTTACAGACTATATTTATTTATGGCATTCTGATTTGGAATTCTTCCAACGTTTCTAAAATGTTCCACTCCGCTACAGTTGTGGCATCATGCTCCCCCTCCTTGGTAATCATGCCATTCCCATCCAGTCATGATATCATAATGGCCTCCACCACATGCAGTAATGTGCTGATCGAGTTCTCTTTCCCTCTTTTGTCTAAACCTTGCAAATATTCTCTCCAAAACTTGCCATTCCTGAGTTGTGTACAGTTTGTCAATCACCTGGAATACTACTGGGAGTGCCAAATTACTCTTGTTGTCTGTGCTTATCCTGCTTCATGTTAATTGGTGTTCATTACTATCTGGTTAATGACTCTATTTTCCAACCTTTTACACAGCCTGCAATGTCCCCTAACTTCCTGTGACTCATTAAAAAGTTAACTTTTCTCCTTCCTCAGCAGAAGTTTCATTTTAGTTGTTCTTTTGAGCTTCTGACTCATTTCATTTCCCTCCATACAACAATGTGGCACTGACATCATAATTCTATCATTGTATGCCATCATTGTTGTATGTTCTGATAACATCACATGACTCCGCAATGTGAGAATGCACTGTCGCATGTTTTACTTTGTCAGTTACCAGCAAAGAGGTTGTGGAAAGTGAGTTTCAAAACACTGCAATGTAGAATCACTGAGCATAAGTGTGTGTGAACAGCTAGAAACAGCAGGGAAGGCTAAGGGAAGAGGCAGCTCACACTGGGTCCTTCTAAATAGGAAAGAGAGAAGACTATAAATGACCAGAATCTGAAAAAAAGGGATTTCTGCATTCTAGGAATTGCTGAAAACACCAAACACTGGGTAGCTTCTGAAATCCACTACTTGCTCACAACTCATGTGAGTTCTTCTGATTAATCTTGGCATTCTGCAGTTAACTGTGGATTAGTGGTCATCTCAGTGGCCAGTATAGCTGAGTCCAAGACACTAACAATTGCATGTTTCAAGATTCATAGAGTTGTACCATGCATACTTCTATTCTACACTAAAAAGGTTGTGAGGGTAAAGGTTTAGCGAGTTGGTGAATTGACAATAACCTTTACAGAGAAAGACTAAGCTAATGTAAAGTCAATGAATAAAATAGGAAGGAATCCAGCAGTGGTCATTTGACATCCATATGTACCGAACAGATTTGGTACCAATGGAAGAAACTTGTCAATAATAGAACAGAACAGCAGCAAGGCTTCTTCTCCCAGAATAGACAGAACAGGAACTTGAGGCACACGGGTACAAAAGATGACATCTGGAGAGAACTTTTGAGACTAGAGTATCATAATGGGACAAAGAAAGAACACCATCTCAAAAGACTAATGTTTTTCAGGAAAGCAATTGGAAAACCAAATTGAATAATTGACTCATAACATATGATTAAAGTATTATTATAATTTGTTATATTTTGATGTGATTTATCTCAGCAGCATATCATTAGAATGAATACTTTTACAAATAAATCCTAAAATAAACAAACTGAGCACAAATTTTCCTGAGTTTCCCTCAAACTGTCTAATGTTACTTCACCGAAGAGTTAGAGAAACCCTGGAAAATTATGTAAATGCAATTTGCACTATTTCATGAGTTTCCTCAGTTGATCAATTGAACCTATGACAGGGAATCTCAAAAAAACCCATGGAAATCCTCCCTGAAAATTATGAATACAGGTACACAATTCTTTATCCGAAATCCTTGGGGCCAGCTGTTTTTCGGATTTCAGAATGGATGACATTTTCATAGTGAAATTTTAGAAAATCTTAGAGTTTTGAGAAGATTTGTAGATCAGGTTAAGGTTTTGCATGTTGGTTTGCTTGCTGAGCTGGAAGGTTTATTTCCAGACATTTCGTCACCCTACTAGGTAATATCTTCAGTGGGCCTCAGGCAAAGCACTACTGATAATTCCTGCATTCTATTTATAAATTTGGGTTTCTTTGGGTTGGTGATGTCATTTCCTGTGGTGATGTCATTTTCTCTGGTGAAGTCACTTCCTGTTGCTTTTCTTAAGGTTTGGTAGATGGGGTCTAACTTGATGTGATTTATCTCAGCAGCACAGATAGAGTTCTGGTTGGAATGTCATGCTTCTAGGAATTCTCAAGTGTCTCTTTGTTTGGCCTGTTCTAGAATGGATGTGTTGTCCCAGTCAAAGTAGGTTAGGTTGATCTTAGATTAGATTAGATTACTTACAGTGTGGAAACAGGCCCTTCGGCCCAACAAGTCCACACCGACCCGCCGAAGTGCAACCCACCCATACCCCTACATTTACCCCTTACCTAACACTACGGGCAATTTAGCATGGCCAATTCACCTGACCCGCACATCTTTGGACTGTGGGAGGAAACCGGAGCACCCGGAGGAAACCCACGCAGACACGGGGAGAACGTGCAAGCTCCACACAGTCAGTCGCCTGAGACGGGAATTGAACCCTGGTCTCACCTGCTGTGAGGCAGCAGTGCTAACCACTGTGCCACCATGCCGCCCATGACATAAGTACTTAGCACAACCCCGTGGGCTGAAGGGCCTGTACTATGCTGTACTGTTCTATGAAAACACAGTAGGTCAGGCAGCATCCGACGAGCAGGAAAACACATGTTTCGGGTCGGAGCCCTTCATCGGTCATTCCTGATGAAGGGCTATGGCCGAAATATCAATTTTCCTGCTCCTCAGATGCTACCTGACCTGATGTGCTTTTCCAGCAACACACTCTCAACTCTGATCTCCAGCATCTGCAGACCTCACTGCCTCTCTGTGTTGTTCTATGTCCAATTTTATCTGTTTCCTTCATGCGTACAACCGCGTGTAATTATGAGGATTGTAGAGACAGGCTTTGAATGGGAAAGGTTCTAAGATAGCCCTAAAAAATGCACTGAAAATATTAGTTTGCTATGATCTTGGTAAGACAGAGAGGAGCTATAGACAGCTACAGGCAGCAAGTCATTGTGGTTTATCAGGCAGAAATATGAAGTGGTTAAATTCATGTGGAATTAAAATGAGGTGAGAAGATGCGCCAAGTTTGTGCTCAAGAGAAGATCTCAGGACAGAAATCAAATTATTGTTAAACCAGTTTTGAGAAGAAAGCAGAGAAAAACAAAGAAAAGGACTAACCCCTCAAGAATTAGCACTGCTGCCTCACAGCACCAGGGACCTTTGTTCGACGCTAGCCTCGGGCAACCATCTGTGTGGAGTTTGCACATTCTCCCCATGTCTGCATGGGTTTCCTCCAGGTGCTCCGATTTCCTTCCACAATCCAAAGATATTCAGGTTAGGTGAATTGGCCAGCAAAATTGTCCATAATGTTCAGGAATGTGTAGGTTAGGTGCATTCATCAGAGGTAAAATATAGAGTAGTAGAGTAGGGGAATGGGTCTGGGTGGGTTGCTCTTCATCGGTTCAGTGTGGACTTGTTGGGCCGAAGTGCCTGTTCCACAATGTAGCGATTCTGTAAAAGAAAAACACTAAGAACACCTTGGACTGAGTCCAGAAAATTTGAATGTCGACTTAAGGAACACTGTAAAATATCTCTGTGAAAGTTAATTTCAGTAGTGCTAAAGGGGAAAGGTAAACAATTGTTTTGTGTGCAGTTCTGGTCGCCTCACTTTAGGAAAGATGTGGAAGCTTTGGAGAGGGTGCAGAGAAGATTTACCAGGATGTTGCCTGGAATGGAGAATAGGTCATACGAGGATAGGTTGAGAGTTCTCGGCCTTTTCTCGTTGGAACGGTGAAGGATGAGGGGTGACTTGATAGAGGTTTATAAGATGATCAGAAGAATATATAGAGTAGACAGTCAGAAACTTTTTCCCCGGGTACAACAGAGTGTTACAAGGGGACATAAATTTAAGGTGAAGGGTGGAAGGTATAGGGGAGATGTCAGGGGTGGGTTCTTTACCCAGAGAGGGGGGGGGGGGGGCGGGGGCATGGAATGCGCTGCCCGTGGGAGTGGTAGAGTCAGAATCATTGGCGACCTTTAAGCAGCAATTGGATAGGTACATGGATGGGTGCTTAATCTAGGATAGATGTTCGGCACAACATCGTGGGCGAAGGGCCTGTTCTGTGCTGTATTGTTCTATGTTCTATGTGATTTTAAGTATAAGTTTCCTAAAAATAAAGTATTTAGCTAATAGTCCCTTTAGTCTTTTATTACAATAAAATTTTTAAGTAAGATATCATTTTGAGTCATCTGGCCAATTATTAGCTGTAAGTTTTTAAAAACCTATTATTTTCCACTACCAAAACTTCAAATTGAGTTTTGACCATTTTTCCACAAACATTCAAACAATGTCATGTTTCCATTGGAATATATCCATTAGAATGCATATAAATGCAAATAAATAATGGAACCAATGGAAATAATTGAGGTTCAAGGAAATGTTAAACTCACGACATTGAATCAAAATCTTTGAATCTTAAAATGGAACATTTCAACAATATTAAACCATCATCATGCTACAGAACTGACAACTAGAGAAGATTTTTTATTTTTAACGGCTTTGCATAAGAATGTATTGTGGACTCTGGGCTTTGTTCATTAGGTCAGCATTTATTGCCCTGTTGTACTTGACGCAGTGGTGATGAACTGCTCTCTTCAGCCACTGCTATCTGTCTGACATAGGTACACCCAATTGCTGTTAGAAAGGGGCTCCAGGATTTTAATTTAGTGACAGCGAAGGATCAGAGATATATGTCTAACTCAAGAAAGTGTGTCATTTCCAGGTGATCTTGCAGGTAATGTTGCCATGCATCTGTTGCCTTTACCCGAGGTTTTAGAAGTCAAAGAATTTGCAGGAGCTTTGGTGAGTTACCACAGTTCATCTTGTTGATGGTACACTATGATGCCACTATTAGGCTCTTGTAGAGACAATGCATTTTAAAGTGGGGTTCCAATCAAGCAGCTTACTGTTTCCTGGATCGTGTCAAACTTCCTGGGTGTTATTGGAGATGCAAATATCCAGTCAAATGGTGATGTTTTAAAAACATCAATAGTTTACAAGTAGAATATCAGAAAAATAACTTCATTTCAAGTTAACATCAAAATTCTGATTGAACGATGGAGAGACTCCATTCCCTATTTCCATTTGGGGATAATGGCATTAGGAATGTGATTGGTTTTGTAGACAGAAGTTCAAAAACGAGATGTAATAGATGAACACCACAGATTGAAGACGATTAAGCCTATTGTTGTTAAAAATGAAATGTACTTATGCTTAATATTCTGCCATCAGTTAAGTCACATTTTTTGTTTGCAGTATGACTACATGTCGATCTCAGAAGAAATTTAGAAAATGTGGTTATATCTTAAATTGTGTACACAGTCTGATCAAAGGATGTGAGACGAGTCGGTATCAGGGTACAAAAAAGTAAGATTCCTTTTTCATAAATTCCCCATTGCACCTTTGGCATTGGAAGCTTTCCGGTTGCTCATTAGATTGTTAAAGTTGTACACAGTACATGAAAGCAACCAATTAGATAAAGCAATATTTCTGGAGGTGTCAATAGGTCTGTTAATTTTCTTAAGGCACAGATTGTTTCAGTCAGATAATTTTATTCATTTCCTAAAAAAAAACTACTTTCTTATGTTGACAATTGCTTTAAATGAGAATATTTTGCATTTAAGAATTTTACCAAGTTATCTAAGGCAGTGTTCAATTAATTGCAGAATTAATCATGTGGAAATTTCCATCGAGTCATTTCTTGCTAATTGAGTAGCTTGTTTATCACAGAATTTTAATCATTTATCAGAATAAATGGGTGCAGACTGAGGGTGCAATTTACATAATGCAGATTGAAGTGCAATTTTCATAATGCAGATTGGGATTTGGTTATAGCATAGCAGAAAAAAAAATGTTGTTTTACTTCTAGATCTTGGTATCAGCTCAACAGTGAGTACAGGTGTCAAAAAGGGTTCTTTCTTCTTATCATGTGAAAGGAGCATGCAATCTATTAATCATTATTGTAAGAGCTTTTATTCCAGGAATGCTTAATGAATCCATATCAAATTCCTCTCTCCTCTCTTTTAATGGCGATATTAGATATTTCCTGAGGTGAGGAATTTAAATTCGTGCATTAAGCATTTGAAAATAATGGTGCTCAGGCATATCTGTGTTCACATCTTGAGGGAATACTGAATGAGTGTTATTGGAAGCCAAGGAAATGAATTAAGGCTGCAATGTGAAAGGCTAAGGGAAGTAATGAAACAAGAGGTTAGTGAATAGACAAGAGAATGTGTACATGGGAGTAGGAGAACAGAAAGGCCACTGTTATGAAATAATGGGATAGGATGAAGCTGAGATGATTGGTAGTGAGAAAGTGAGGGAATTCTCCCATTATTCTTATATCAACCATGCACCATACCACACACAATGACTCCTCCTCTTCCTGTGCTAATTCCAAATACTGTTGAACTCTTCTCCCATATGAGAAGCACTTGTCTCACTTTTCCCATTTCTATTCAGTCTTTTGCTCAAATAGTAAAACACTGTCAATGCTACGAAATGTAAAATGAAATGCAATGAAATGTCCTTCAGAGATCCCTACGCACACTCATCCCATGTATTTCTCGTGTGGGCGACTTCTACTGCCTTCCAAAAGTACACAAAGCCAACACACCGGGACGTCCTATCGTGTCGGGCAATGGGACCCTATGTGAGAACCTCTCCAGCTATGTCGAAGGCATCTTGAAACCTATTGTACAGGGGATCTCCAGCTTCTGTCGTGACACTACGGATTTCTTACAGCACCCATGGACTAGTCGAACCGGAAACATTCCTCATCACAATGGATGTTTCTGCACTCCACACCAGCATCCTCCACAATGATAGCATCTCGGCAACAGCCTCAGTACTCAATACCAACAACTGCATATCTCCAAACACCATCCTACAACTCATCTGCATTATCCTTGGTCACAACGTCTCCACCTTTGACAACCAGTTCATCATCCAGACACACGGAACAGCCATGGGGACCAAATTTGCACCCCAATATGCCAACATTTTTATGTACAGGTTCGAACAAGACTTCTTCTTTATGCAGGATCTCCAACCAACATCGTACACCAGGTACATTGACGACATGTTCTTCCTCTGGACTCATGGCGAGGATTACTGATAAAACTACACAGTGACAACAACAGGTTTCATCCCACCATCAAACTCGCCATGGACTACTCTCGACTATCTGTCTCATTCTTGGACATATGCGTCTCCATCAATGATGAACACTTCAGTACCACTCTCTACCGCAAACCCACAGACAACCTCACAATGCTCCACTTCTCCAGCTTCCACCCAAAACATATTAAAACAGCCATCCCATATGGACAAGCCCTACGCATACACCGATCTGCTCAGATGAGGAGGAACGTGACGGACACCTGGAAGTACACAAGGATGCCCTCACAAGAATGGGGTACGATGCTCAACTCATCGACTGCCAGTTCCGACGTGCCACAGCAAGGAACCGTAATGACCTCCTCAGGAAACAGACACATGCTGCAACTGACAGGGTATCCTTCGTCGTTCAGTATTTCCCAGGAGCAGAAAAATTACTCCATGTTCTTCGTGACCTGCAACACATTATCAATGAGGATGAGCACCTCACCAAGACCTTCCCCACACCTCAACTACTTGCCTTCAAACAACCGCCAAACCTCAAACAGATCGTTGTTCATAGCAAGCTGCCCGGCTCTCAGGACAACTTCATACAATCCTGTCACAGTGGACTCTGCAAGATGTGTCAGAGTGTGGATACGGATACCACCATTATGCATGGGGACACCTCCCACCTTGTACATGACAGGTACTCATGTGACTCAGCCAAATTGTCTATCTTATACGTTGCAGGCAAGGATGCCCAGAGGCATGGTACATTGGAGAAACCGAGTAAAGGCTACGACAATGGATGAGTGGGCACCGCACAACAATCAACAGACAGGAGGGTTCCCTCCCAGTTGGGGAACACTTCAGTGGTCCAGGACATTCAGTCTCGGACCTTCGGGTGACCATCCTCCAAGGTGGACTTCGGGACAGGCAGCAGAGAAAAGTGGCCGAGCAGGGGCTGATAGCTAAGTTCGGTGCCCATTGGGAGGACCTTAACTGGGAACATGTGTTCATGTTACATTACAGGTGACCACCATTCACTATACACACACACAGATATTCCTACACACACACACTCTCACACACGCACAGGCACTCCTATACACACATGCACACAGACACACATACACATAGACGCGCACACAGACAACCACACACACCCTTACAGACACACACACTCCCACACTCACACATGCAGCCCCTCACAGACTTAAGACACTCTGCACTCACGACACACACACATACACTTTCTCACACCCACAACCCCCAACCCAGACAGACACACACACACACACACACACACACACAGACAAAGACCCACATGCACACATATATTTTGTGGGGTGAATTTGTACTTGCAGGGTTACCTTGTACATTGCTCAAAACTGCATGCATTCGTGCAGAACTCTGAGCTCAAAAACTGCATGAATTTATGTAAAACTCCGTTATCTCACTTTTTAGATTAGAATCAATCTAAACATCATGGCATAGACAGAGAACACAGGGGGCCAACACCTTCAACATATTGTCTAGCTATCACCATTGTTAACAGCTAACCTGAGAATGCAACTTTTTTAAAAAAAGGTTTTGTGATTTACACATGAAAGAAGTGAAACTATCACTGTATTCTAACAGATGAAAGACTTAACAGACAATCAATTTTTCAATGTATAATTTCAGTTACATCACACTGTAAATTTTTGCTATAAATTCTGTATGTTAGGATTGAGCCCTCCACTATCACCTGATGGAGGAGCGTTGCTCCGAAAGCTAGTGTGCTTCCAATTAAACCTGTTGGACTAGAACCTAGTGTTGTGTGATTTTTAACTATGAAATGTAAAGACTGAGATGAGGTATTTTTGCTAAACCTGTGGATGCAAACAGGTTAGGCAGAAAAGTGTGGACATAAGGAGGATGAAAGATAATACAGATTCAGTAGTGGACAAAAATCTGGCAGATGAAATATAATGTAAGAAAATGTGAAATTGTTCTCTTTTGGTATGAAACAGATGTTCTTGGAAAAACTCAGCAGGACTGGAAGCATCTGTGAAGAGAAATTAGCGTTAACATTTTGGGATGAGTGATGCTTCCTCAGAACTGATGGTAGCTAAGAAAATGTTGGTTTGTATGCAGAACATGGGGTGGCGAGAGCAGGTAAGGAGTACATGATAGATCAGGATAGAGCTCAAAAAGAGAGAGAAGAATAGTAAGATAGACAAAAGAGCAGGTGACGATCTGGCTTAGAGGGTGAATAGCTGTTAGTGGAAACTATTAGTGGCTAACAATGGGTGGTGCATAGGCAGACTCTGTGATTACTAGACCTGGTATGTGGGGTTGGAGGCTAGGGCAGAGAGGGTTCAGGCCCTAAAATTATTGAACTTGATATTGAGTCCAGAGGGCTGCAGTGTCCCCAAGCAGAAAATGTGGTGTTGTTCTTCCAGCTTGAGCTGAACTATGCTGGAGCACTGCAGCAAGCCGGCGACAGAGATGTTGGCCAGGCATCAGGCTGATGTGTTAAACAGGCAGGCAACTGAAAGGTCAGTGTCATTTTTGCAGGCAGGGCATAGATGTGGTCAGCCAATCTACGTTTTGTTTCCCTGAGATGTTAGCTTTGATTTCTCTTCACATAGCCTGGGTGGCATGGTGGCGCAGTGGTCAGCACTGCTGCCTCATAGCACCAGGGTCCTAGGTTTGATTCCAGCCTCGGGTGACTGTCTGTGTGGAGTTTGCACATTCTCCCTGTGTCTGCATGCATTTGCTCTGGTTTCCTCCTCACAGTCCAAAGATGTGCAGGTTAGATGAATTGGCCATGCTAAATTGCCCACAGCGTTAGGTGCATTAGTCAGAGGGAAATGTGTCTGGGTGGGTTTCTCATCGGTGTGGACTGGCCCAAGGACCAGTTTCCACACTGTAGGGAATCTAATCAAATGCTGCTGGACATGATGAGTTTTTCCAGCAGCTTCTGATTTTATTTATGATTTACAGCATCCGCAGTTCTTTCAGTTTTTATAACAGGGTGTTATGCTTCAGTTATGTTGGGATATTGGTAAAAGCACAACTCAAATCCTCTGTGCGGTTTAAATCTGCCCATTTAAGGAAGGATGAATTTGTGTTGGAGGTGAGTCAGAGGAACGGACGCATTATCTTATGAGGATGCTTTGGACAGGCTGAGTTTATTTCTACTGGAGTTTAGAAGAGTGAGAGCTTACTAGATTAAATTGTATAGGATTGGTCTTGACACGGTGGATGTGGACAGTATGTTCCTTCGTGAAGGTGAGTCCAGAGTTTGAGGCACTGATTTAGAATAAAGGGCTCCCCTGTTTGGACATTTTTTTTCTTTTGGAGAATTGTATAACTTTTGAACTCTGCCTCAGGATGCAAAGGAGGCAGGGCTATTGAATCTATTCAAGGGATTATTTTCAGACAAGAGAATCAAAAGTTAGGGGAGGTAGATAGGATGTGGAATTCAAAAAAACAAATTGATAAGCCAATATCTTATTGAGCGATAGAATAACCTCAAGATGCTGAAGTGGAGACAAAAAAAAACTGCAGCTGCTGGAATCCAAAATAGACAAACAAAAGGCTAGAAGATCACTTTGACTTCTCCACCTCCTAGTCACAGAGTCACAAAGATGTACATCATGGAAATAGATTCTTCAGTCCAAAAAGTCCATACTGACCAGATATCCCAAATAACCTAGTCCCATTTACCAGCACTTGGCCGATATCCCTCTAAACCCTTCCTATTCATATACCTATCCAGATTCCTTTTAAATATTGTAATTGTACCAGTCTCTACCACTTCCTCTGGCAGCTCTTTCCATACACGTACTACCCTCTGTGTGAAAAAGTTACCCCTTAGGTCCCTTTTATATCTTTCCCCTCTCACCCTAAACCTATGCCCTCTAGTTCTGGACTCCCCTACTCCAGTGAAAAGACTTTGTCTATTTATTCTATCCATGCCCCTTATGTGTTTATGAACCTCTATAAGGTTACCCCTTGCTCCGATGCTCCAGGAGAAACAGCCCTAGCCTATTCAACGTCACCCCATAGTTCAAATCCTCCAACCCTAGCAACATCCTTGTAAATCTTTTCTGAACCTTTTCAAGTTTCTTGCTCGCAATATTCCAAAAGTGGCCTAATCAATGTCCTGTGCAGCCACAACATGACCTTCCAATTCCTATTCTCAGTGCTCTGACCAATAAAGGAAAGCATTCAAAATGCCTTCTTCACTATCCTATCTACCTGCGGCTTACTTTCAAGGAGCAATGCGTCTACACTCCAAGGTCTCTTTGTTCAGCAACATTCCCTTGGATCTTCGTATTAAGTGTAAAAGTCCTGCAAAGATTTGCTTTCCCAAACTGCAGCATTTCACATTTATTTGAATTAAACTCTATCTGCTACTTCTCAGCCCATTGGCCCATCTGCTCCAGATCCCATTGTAATCTGAGGTAACCTTCTTCGCTGTCCACTGCATCTCCAATTTTGGTGTCATCTGCAAACCTACTAACTATACCTCTTATGCTCACATCCAAATCATTTATGTAAATGAAAAAAAAAGGGGACCCAGCACCAATCCTGATGCTGCCTGGGTTGCTGTGTTCTTTCAGCTTCCTGTTTGTCAACTCAAGACACTGAATGAACTACTTCTGCTGATGATTGTTCCGTTTGTATGACAATTTTCTGTTGTGAGTCTCTGAAGGTGGGTTCTCCTCTCACCAGCTTCTACTCACTGAAAATTTGATGATTGAAACCCATTGCCAGAATGGGTGAAAGTGGATGGGGTGATAAAGCAATACTCTTCTTCTTTGCGTTGCTATGCCATTTTACCACATTCTGCAGTCCTCCTGCACAGAATCCAATAGAGTCACGTTAATGGCCATTCAACGACCTCTTTCTATTATCTCTGGAATTTTACCAGTTGCAGCTGGGCCCTTCACTTTCTCAGGATGTTTTGGGGATACCTGGAATTCTATGATTCAATAATTGAAACCTGGTCCCCTTTCTGGGGGTCTTGAAATGAGGAGAATTTTATCTCCTTTAGGCCTTCTGTAGCCCAAAGAGTGATGCTCTGGCAGCAATAGTCACTTACAAGGCAACCATCCCTTCCTTGTCAACCAGGCCTCTACGTCCATGTCCCCACAACTTCCCAAACCCCTGCAAGGGCTGACCTGACTGAGACAGTGGAGGACATAATAAAGGATGCTGATGAAGTCCAGCCATTAAATTTGACAGGATTTTACTAGTCCTTACATTTCTAGGTTTCTTCTTTATAACCATACTCTCCTGCTTCCTCTACATCTCCCCGAACATTTTGAGAATGAGTACTCTTGTTGGTTTCAACATATATTAAAATTATTTATTCATAGCTACATTCATGTATTATTTTGGACTACTAACACTTTGAACAGTTCATCTCTGAATCCTTTATAATCAAGGGAATAAAAGACAAATATATGTTTGCTACATATATAATTTAATTCTCTCAAATTCAATCCTGCTGAATATGATTTACATTCCTTCATGATCAATGCATCCTTTCTGAGCTGTGTTTCCAGTATATGGACAATATATTCTAAGTAGGATGTTCTGTCAATGCTCTCTCAAACTGAAACAAAGCTTCCTTCCTCTTGTGTTGTAGTCAACTTGAGATGAATGCCAACGTTTTTGCTCCTTTTATACTTGTCCAGTAATTTTCCATGACTTGTCCACTTAGATATCCAAATCCTTTCTGATGCACCACACAGGGCAGTGCAAGGAGGCAGGCACAAGTTTACCCCACTTAGAAAGAGAATCAAGCCTTTTTGGCATTTTCCAGAATCATACATTGGTCCTTCATTGAAGCTTTTAATATTTATGGTGAAAAGTTGACAATTCAGAAAATGTTCCCAGTGGTATCACTGTTGCACCCTGTCAATTGATTTAATTAGACATTTTGTCAGATGGAGGTAAGAAGCTAAAGAGGGAAAGTAAACTCCTGAGGTGACAGTGCTGTGGACAGAGCACACTCAACAAATGTTCCAGAGGTGAACAAATGGACACTTACTGAAGTTTATTTCATGTTGGAATAGAATCCCTAGAATCCACATTACATAAGTGTATCTCGAATTTACAAAAAGTAATATTCAGGGGTTGCAGGTGTCACTAGTTAGGTCTGCATTCATTTCTCATCCCTAACTGTTCTTGAATTCAGCAGCTTGTTAAACTGTTTCACATGACAATTAAGATCAATGACATTGCTGTGAGTTTGGAGTCACATGTAGGCCAGACAAGGTGAGGATGGCAGATTTTCTTTCCTAAAATACACTACTGAGGCAGATGATGTTTTAAAATGACTATTGACAATGGTTGTCACTGGGCAAACTTTGAATTCCAGGTTTTTGTTGAAATCAAATTTCGATATCTGCCTTGGTAGGATTCAAACCTAATTTCCCAGAACATCTGTCTGAGACAGTCACTAAACAGGAGAAAGTGAGGACTGCAGATACTGGAGATCAGAGTCGAGAGTGGGGTGCTGGAAAAGCACAGCAGGTCAGGTAGCATCTATGGAGCAAGACAAACAACATTTTGGGCAAGAGCCCTTCATCAGGAATGAGGCTTGAATGAAATCTGTCCACTCCTTCGGCTCACAAGCCTCATTCCTAATGTAGGGCTCTTGCCTGAAATGTTGATTCTCCTATTCCTTGGATGCTGTTTGATATGCTGTGCTTTTCCAGCACCCCACTCTCAACAGCCAGGAAGGAGAATGAAGCTAAAAGCAAAAGGATAACATATTAAGTAGAAACTGAACAACAGGATTGAATTTTTCACTTCGTGAGTAGCATAAGCAATGCTGGGAATGTGGGAAATATAGCAAGAATGAAAAAGATGGAATTATAATAGTCTGAGTGTAGAATCATCAGCTTTACAGGACAGTTCTTGGTTAGCAACATCTGAAGTGGCGTGCAGCTGACCATTAAATTTTGCGCCAGCAGCATAAATACAGCAAGGTCCCAGCAGCAGCATGCACTTCTGCCTCTCCTGTCACACAGTTCCCCAACATAGGGATCATTGAATCCTGATACATAATTAATGAGATGAAGAGCAGAAGATTGCATGAGGAAAGTAGCAGGTCAGGTGCCTCAAACAAACACTTTACCTGAATTTAGGAAAATTCAGGCAACTGTTTTGACAATTTTCAATTCAAGAAAGTGCTTACTCATGTATTAATCTCCCAAAAGTAGACTGGCAGGAAAAGTGATCATAATAAATTGAGAGGGATGGTGAAGAGGCAGAAATTGTTATCATCAACCAGCAGTATGAAACTCTGGTACACTTTTCTGAGGAGCTAAGATGAAGGGAAAAGAAAAGCACACAAGAAGAAAGATTTTGGCCACTTTCTATTAAGAGAGTGTGTAAGATTACTGCTTCATTTTAATTGTTTTCCATTAAAAATGCTGTGCTGACCCCAGCCCTTTGTGCTATGAATCTCTACTTTCTGGCTCAGCATGTTTTCCATACATTGTTGTGAAATGCCTTGAAGCATTTTTGATGTTAAAGAAAATACATAAAGATGAATATGAGAAGCTAATAGATAAAGCTGATAAATGGAAACGCTAGACAATAATGGCCCAGATTTGCTGATGACCAGATAAGTGTAGATGAGATTGTGCATGTAGTCTCTGTGGAACTTTCATTATCATAGACTCCAAAGAAATTGCCTGGGAATTTTAAGATTCTGCTGAACAATTCCCAAAAGTCTAGAACCTCCTGAAAATATCCAATTAAATTGGAAAACTTGAATAAACAGTTATTTGGGAAGATTAGATAATTAAATACAGAGTCCAACTTCTGAGTAATGATTCAATTGACTCTCAACTTGCTTTGCACACTTCCACCTAGATTTACCTTACAGCCCTGACACTACTATAGTCCCTAAGATAATACCCCACTACTGTATGTAACACAAAACCCAAGGATCAAATACCTCTTCATTACCTCTGGACCCAACCTCACCCCTTTCCCCCTCCCCCACCTCCCTTCCCTGTCACCAGAACTGAACTCTCCAATGATCCAAACACAGCAGTTTCCCTTTCCCAGTACTGTCAGACCTGACCTCCTGTACCCTACTGCTCGACCTGATCACTCCAATTCCCACAGAACCCATGCCACCCTCTTGTGCCCTCACTGGAACCAGTATCCAGCACCCACTCAAAGCTACCTGACGTATTCCATTGCTTGGATCCATTGATTCGGAGTCATACACCATTCAAACAAGCCCTGTGGTTCACTGTATCTATAACAATCAACAACCACCAAACAACATAAATTCCATTTACCTTCATAGGGTCCATAGCATCCTCCAGCATCTTAAGTGCGCATCCAGATGCTCCTGAAATGTTGCGGAAGTACCTGCCTCCACCACCCTCTCAGGCAGCACATTCAATGCTTCTACCACCCTCTTGGGAAAAATAAATCCTCAGATCCCACTTAAAACACTTACTCCCCACCTTAAACTGACTCCCTCTGGTTTGAGACATGACTGCCTTGGGGAAAAGATTCTTACCCTATCCATGACTCAATCAGATTCACCATGCCCCCACCATCAATAGTCTCCTCTGCTCCAGGGAAATAAAACCCAGCCCATCCAGTCTTTCTTCATAACTGAGGGTTTACCTCCCAGGCAACATCCTGGTGAATCTGTTCTGCACTCTCTCCAGTGCAATCATGTCCTTCTGATAATGTGGTGACCGGAACTGTATATAGCATTCTGTCAACAGCTAAACTAATGCTTGATAAAGTTGCAACTGGACCTTGCTGCTCCTATATCCAGATGAAGGCAGGCATCCTACATGCCTTTTTAACCACCCTGTCTCGGGAACTACCAATCATTGCGTTAATTCTTCCCTTACTATACCACCCAAAATGCAATATTAACACTTATCAGGATTAAATTCCATTCCTCTGCCCAATTTATCAGTTGACAGATGTCAGATTATAGCCTGAGACCATCCTCTTCACTGTCAACAACACCGCCACTATTCTTGTCAACTGCAAGCTTACTAATCATATCTTTACACTGACAACCAAGTCGTTAATGTACATAACAAACAACAAGGGTCTCAGCACTGATCTCTATGGTACACCACTGTTCACAGGCTTCCATTCACAAAAACAACACTCCAACTCTACCTTTTGACTCCTATTTGTAAGCTATTTTTACCCCGAATCCCATGGGCTCTTATGTTTTGGAACACCTTCCCATGTGGAACCATGTCAAAGACATACCTGACAACCACATCAACTGCACTACCTCATCAAGCTCCTGGGGGTGGTCAGCCACCACAAGCTTCCTTGGACTCTTCATGTGGACACATTGGTTACAAAGGCCCAACAACATCTCTTCTTCAAAAAAATTCCACTATCACCAACATTAGACTAAGTGGCCTGCAATTACCTGGCCTCTCCCAGTTGTCCTTCTTCAACAAAGCGACCACATCAGCTATGTTGTGGTCATCTGCCACTTCATGTGTGGTTAGAGAAGTATTAAATATCTCCACCAGGGCCCTAGCAAACTCCTCTCTTGCCTTCTGTAGCAGCCTGGATAGCAAGAAGATGATATACACTCCACCTACCACATTCCCTCACCATTATAGAGGGCCCCTACATCCCAGTCTTTCCTCAAAGTGAGGGTTAAAATTCAACATAACAGCTTATGGCAGAGCAGGAAAGGGTACATGAGCTGAAGGAATTGTTCCACGTTGTCTTGGTCAATTCACAAGGACCTTCCCAGAGGGGCATTCAAAAACCTCAGGCCAGCCATGTGACCCTTTCACCTGCTTGATTACTCTTTTGGGGTTTAATCAGCAAATCAGACAAAAGGAACTAAGGCCTTGCTGTCAGAAGTGCATTCATATTTTAAATCAACTTTGTGCGACCAACTCCCACCCCATGCATGATTTGCCATAAATCCAGTAACTTTATTAAAGTGTGCGTGTTAAAATTTGCTGGGTTTTGCACTGATGATGTCAAGATTATGTAGTTCATCCCATTGCCCCACTATTTACTCAATTTTCTACTGAATTTTAAATTGAGGATGCACTTTCTCCTGATTTCCAAATGAATGCCATGCTGGACAGCTTCAATTATTGGTCAAAAAGTGTGGCATTAGAAAAGCATACCGAGTCAGGCAGCATCCAAGGAGCGGGAGAGCTGATATTTCAAAATGTTTGAAGGGCTTATGCCCGAAATGTCAACTTTCCTGCTCCTCGATGCTACCTGATCTGATGTGCTTATCCAGTGCCACGCTTTTAACTGTGATCTCCAGCATCTGCAGTCTTCACTTTCTTGCAGCTTCAATTATTAGCCGACTCCAAGGATCTGAAGTTCTCCTGTTTTGCACAGAACTGGATATGCATCAAGGTTACAGTTTGGATTCTCCAATGTGGGAATTCTCCACTCATTTGGCTCTATCAAGACAACAGCAGAGAAGTCTGAAGTTGGAGAGGTAAATTTGATGTAAGATGTTCACTTTTATCACATTTTGGTGAGCCATCTTGAAAGATGACACAATAAAATACCCTAAAAAATTGAGATGGCATAGTGGTTGGCACTACTAAATTACCCCATAATGTCCAGGCATGTACAGGTTAGATAGTTTAGCCATGGGGTAAAACCCCATGTGTGATTATAGAGTGGGGGATGGTGCAGTCTGGTTTGATGCAGACTCAATGGACCTAAATGGCCTCTATCTGCATTTTCAGAATTCTATGATTCTAATTCCTTTCTCATAACTATGACTATAGAAACAGACCTTCAGCAAAGAGACTATCACCATACACTGTGCGTATTTGCCTGGAAAATATTGCATCAGTAAAATCTGTCTCTCTAATATTTGTAAGTGCAATAACTTTAAAACAAAATCATCAGTTATGGTGCAACAGCAACCTTGCTAATCGACCTTTAAGTTGAGCAATGTATTTTATGCAGAAACAGGTATTTATTGATTAGAGGAGACTAAGGGTCAGTCCTTCACTAAGACAGGGATATACTTATCTGACTGACTCATGAGGCATGATTAAAAAAGACAATTCCTTTTTTAGGCTTTAACACACTGGTAATTAAGGATTCAAAAATGAAGTGGTGGAGGCGAACCGTGAATTTTGGGGGAGATGTTGGCTTGGTTGTATTATCGCTGGAATGTTATTCCAAAGACCCAGGTAATGTTTTGGGGACCTGGGTTAAAATCCGACTATGACAGATAGTGGAATTTGAATTCAATTTAAAAAATACACTGGAATTAAGAGACTAATGAAGACCATTGTTGATTGTCGGGGAAAAACCCACCTAGTTCACTAATGTCCTTTCGGGAAGGAAATCTGCCGTCCCTACCTTCCCTGGTGACTCCAGACCCACAGCAATGTGGTTGGCTCTTAACTGCCCTCTGGACAATTAGGGATGGGCAATATATACTGTTTAGCCAGTGACACCCTCATCCTGTGAATGAATAAAAAAAAAATCACTTGCAGCATACCAGCGAGTGCCTGAGGCACCACAAATGTGATAGGTTCTGAAAAATGTTTTTCTTCTTAAAGACACACATGCAATCCTTTGTGTGAACAGCAGTACAGCATGCAGAATTTTCTGACAATGTTTGACTGACATTCCCTGACTGTTTTCCAGCGTGTAATTTTCCACAAGACTTTCAACCTCAAATCTTATCATAATTCCTTGATTCTTCAGAATGCTGGCAGAATTCTCTAAGAAATGCAAAGATGTGGATATGCCTGTTCTGCACAGATAGTGAGAGTTTTTTCAGATCATTCTAAAGGAAAGAAACTCCGTTTGCCCCTAACAAAGTTAGGCTAAGACTGAGACCTGAACCAGGGACTTTCTTAGAGAAGAGTTTGCTCTCCTTTTTCATATTAGGGATTTGTGTGGCAGTGAATGTTGGTACGCCAAGTGAGGTAAGTCGATGAAGAAGTACAACTTTTATAGAGGTTCATGGAATCCCACGCAAGACACATTGGTTATTTGAGGCCAAGTAGATGCCCTAATCTTAAATCTTAATGGAGGATTTCTCTCCATTAAGCCCAACTGGTTTTCCTGCAGTATGTCCCAAACTGTTCTCATTAATGATGCATGATGCTCCTATTAGCTATAGGTGGAAGTTCTCACCACTGCTGCGATAACCCATGATCTCTGGCAGTGGCACCTTCCAGACAATTACCCATGAACTGGTACAATTGCAACATTAAAGAGGCGTTTGGACGGGTATATGAATAGGAAGGGTTTGGAGGGATATGGGCCGGGTGCTGGCAGGTGGGACTAGATTGGGTTGGGATATCTGGTCGGCATGGACAGGTTGGGCTGAAGGGTCTGTTTCCATGCTGTACATCTCTATGACTCTATAATGGTGCAGTGGCTTCACTCCTGCTCCCCATGCTGTTAGCTCTGACGTTTCCCAAAGAAGCTTTGACTTCTTCAATTTCAAACCTGCATGCTGCCCACCTGCAAAAACTTTCAGAAGCATAACATTTGTTTTCATGTGTATGCTGATGAGCCCAACTTTTCCTCATTGCCACCTCTCTCAAATCCTCTAATGTTTCACCATTTTGCATACTGCCTATCTGTCATCAAGTACTGGAAGAATGGGGATTTCGTCAAATTACATTTTGGAAAGACTGAAGCCATTGTTTTCAGTCCTTTTTCCAAACATTGTCAACTGCAATTTGAGAGGGAGAAGGGAGAATTGGATGTGTCAGTATTGCAGTTGAACAAAGGAAACTATGGAGCTATGAGGGAGGAGCTGGCCAAATTCAACGGTTCAATACTCTAGCAGGGATGGCAGTGGAACAACAATGGCAGGTATTTCTGGATATAATGCAGAAGGGTGCAGGATCAGTTCATTCCAAAGAGGAAGAAAGATCCTAAAGGGAGACAGAGGCAGCCGTGACTATGAGGGAAGTTAAGGACTGCGTAAAGATAAAAGAGAAGAAGCTGGATGACTGGGAAACTTTTTAAAGTGCAACAGAGGATAACTAAAATGTCAATACGCAAAGGTAAAAATGAGGTACGAAGGCAAACTGGCCAAAAATATAAAGGTGGATAGTAAAAGCTCTTTTTAGTATGTGAACAGGAAAAAAAGGTTAAGACTAAAATTGGGCCCTTGAAGACAGAAACGGGTGAATTTGTTAGGGGGAACAAAGAAATGGCAGAAGAGTTGAATTGATACTTTGGATCTGTCTTTACTAGGGAAGATGCAAACAATCTCCCAGATGTAATAGTGGCTGAAGAATCTAAGGTAATGGATGAAATGAAGGGAATTTATATTAGGCAGGAAGTGGTGTTGGAAAGACTGTTAGGTCTGAAGGCTGATAAGTCCCTGAGACCTCAATATCTGCATCCCAGGATACTTAAGTACATGGCTCTAGAAATCATGGACTCATTGGTAATCATTTTCCAACATTCTATAGATTCAGGACCAGTTCCTGTGAATTGTGTCCCACTGTTCAAGAAAGGAGGGACAGAGAAAACAGGGAATTATAGACCAGTTAGCCTGACATCAGTGGTGGGAAAGATGCTGGAGTCAATTATAACAGATGAAATTACGACTCATTTGGATAGCAGTAACAGGATAGGTCAGAGTCAGTATGGATTTATGAAGGGGAAATCATGCTTTACTAATCTTTTGGAATTTTTTTGAGGATGTAACTATGAAAATGGACAAGGGACAGCCAGTGGATGTAGTTACCTGGACTTTCAGGAAGCCTTTGATAAAGTCCCACATAGGAGATTAGTGAGCAAAATTAGGTATTGGGGGCAAAATACTGACTTGGATTGAAAATTGGCTGGCTGACAGGAAGCAAAGAGTAGTGATAAATGGATCCCTTTGGGAATGGCAGGTGGCAACCTGTGGCGTACCACAAGGTTCAGTGTTGGGACCACAGCTATTTACAATATACATTAATGATATAGATGAAGGTATTAAAAGTAATATTAGCAAATTTGCTGATGACACAAAGCTGGGTGGCAGGGTGAAATATGGGGAGGATGTTATGAGAATATAGGGTGACCTGGACAGGCTAGGTGAGTGGACAGATGCATGGCAGATGCAGTTTAATGTGGGTAAATGTGTGGTTATCTATTTTGGTGGCAAGAACAGGAAGGCAGATGACTATCTAAATGGACTCAGGCTAGGTGAAGGGGAAATACGAGATCTAGGTGTTCTTGTACATCAGTCATTGAAAGCAAGCATGCAGATACAGCAGGCAGTGAAAAAAGCTAATGGCGTGCTGGCCTTCATAACATGAGGAATTGAGTATAAGAGCAAAGAAATCTTTCTGTATCTGTACAGGATCCTGGTGAGACCACACCTGAAGTATTATGAGCACTTTTGGTCTCCAAATTTCAGGTAGAACATTTTGCCTATTGAGGGAATGCAGCTTAAGTTCACAAGGTCAATTCCCGGAATGGTGGAACTATCATGTGTTGAGAGATTAGAGTGACTGGGCTTGTATACACTTGAGTTTAGAAGGGTGAGAGGTGATCTAATTGAGACATATAAAATTATTAAACGATTGGATACTCTGGAGGCAGGAAGCATGTTTCTGTGATGGCCGAGTCCCGAACCAGAAGACACAGTTTAAAAATAATGGGTAGGCCATTTAGAACAGAGTTGAGGAGAAACTTCACCCAAAGAGTGGTGGATATATGGAATGCTCTGCCCCAGAAGGCAGTGGAGTTGAAGTCTCTGGATATTTTCAAAAAAGAGATGGATAGAGCTCTTAAAAATAATGGAATCAAGGGTTTTTGGGATAAGGCAGGAACAGGATACTCATTGTGGATGATCAGCCATGATCATAATGAATGGTGGTGCTGGTTCGAAGGGCCGAATGCCCTACTCCTGCACCTATTGTTTATTGTCTATTGACTAGCAACTTTGGTAACAGTCTGAGATTAAGCCGGTCTTTTCAAAATTTTCATGTCTTATTAATCTTTTGACAAGATTCTAAACTATTTACTCATGCCACCTCTGAGATGGTAATCACGATGTGGTCATTCAGTCCACCAGTTGCTGACTCTGTAGCATCATCAAAACTTGTCTCTGTCTCAACTCATCTGCTGCTGAAACCCTCATTCATACTTCAAAAAACTTGAATCTTGACCATTCATTCGCATCCTTGTCTGGTGTCACATATTTTACTTTCTGTTATCATAACTTCATAAGATAAAGGAGCAGAATTAGGCCATTTGGCCCATCAGGTCTGCTCCGCCATTTGATTATGGCAAATATGCTCCTCAACCCTATTTTCCTGCTTTCTCTCCAAAACCCTTCAACCCATTATCAATTAAAAATCTGTCTAACTCCTCCCTAAATTTACTCACTGTCCCAGCATCTACCGTACTTTGGGACAGCAAATTCAACAGATTTACAACTCTTTGGGAGAAATAGTTTCTCCTCAACTCTGTTGTAAATTTGTTACCCCGTTGCCTAAGACTGTGAACGCTCATTCTCGAATGACCCACAAGAGGAAACATCCACTCCACACCTACTTTAGCCATACTTTTTATCATCTTGAATACCTCAATGTGATCTCCCCTCATTCTTCAAAATTCCAGATAGTACAGGCTTAAACTATTCAATCTTTCTTCATACGACGAACCCGTCATCTCAAGGATCAATGTCGTGAATCTCCTCTGAACTGCGTCCAATGCCACTACATCTCTCCTCAAATAATAGAAGCAAAACTGTGCAAAATAATCCTTAATTATCTTTAATTAATTCAAAACTCTGTTGTTTGCGTCTTAATTCACACCAAGTTCCACTCGCCTATCATTTCTGTGTCCTCTAACTCACTTTGGCTTCCAATCCAGCAATATTTTGATTTAAAATTCTCAGCTGTCTCCAGATTTCTGCATAGCCTTGTCCCTCTTATTTCTGCAATCTCCAATCCTCCATGATATCTGTGCTTATCTAATAATGGCCTCTTGAGTACCTCCTGATTTTAATGGTGGAGGCCAGGTGTAATGTTGATATTATTTGATTAGTGTATCCTGAATCAGCAAATGTTCAGATAACATGGGTGCAAATCGTACCATGGCAGGTGATGAAATGTGAATTCAATAAAAATCTAAAATAAAAACCAACCTAACAGCAACTATATAATCACTGCCATTTTTACAAGACAAAAACATCTGATCCTCAGAGAAAGAAAACTGCTATCCTTACCTAGTCTGTGCCACATATGATTCCAGATCCACAGCAATGTAATTAACTTTTAACTGTCTTCTGGGAAATTAGGCATAACTAGCAATGCCAACATCCCCTTAATGAAGCGCAAATAATCACTCAGCCTGTAGTTACCTAGGCTCTAATCTCTAAATTACAATCCCCATACGCTCTTCATTTTTTTTGTATTCTTCATTTTAGCCACTTGCTTAGTGTACCTCTTTGACCAAGCATTTGGCCATTTGAACTAATGAGTGGAATTTAATCAGAGGAAGTCCCAATGTCATGACTATGAGATAGTTGCAAGCATTGCAAAACTCCAGGAGGTTGGCAACTCTGAATCTTCAACACATCGACACAAACAGGTCGAAGCTGCTGAGAAAGCAATTGCCTCAAGCAGATCATGTAAATTTGAAAAAAAAGTTATCTGGCTGAGGGCAGTAATCCCTTCTGCTTGGTGGGAAAAGTGCTTCAGTGACAGCATTACGGTTTTGAGGGCAATATTTTATTGAAGCTGCCAGCTCTCAGGGCAGTGGAACATCTGTCTTTGATATCCAATGGGATGTTGCGAAGATGCAACTTCCAAAGCAACTTACTAGTATTTTGCTAATTGGCAGGAGTGAAGGCACTGTCCATTGCTGTAAAAAATACTTGTGTCTGAGTACATTATCCCTGAGTGGCCTGTTAACTGTTTAGATTGGCTGTTGAGAGTGTGTTGCTGGAAAAATACAGCAGGTCAGGCACCATCCGAGGAGCAGGAAAATCAACGTTTAGGGCCGGGGCCCTTCATCAGGAATGAGGCTGGGAGCCTCCGGGGTGGGGAGATAAATGGGAGGGGGTGGGGCTGGGGAGAAGGTAGCTGAGAATGCAGTAGGTGGATGGAGGTGGGGGAAAAGGTGATAGGTTGGAGGGGAGGGTGAAGCGGATAGGTGGGAAGGAGTACCATTAAAATCAGGAGGTACTCAAGAGGCCAGTATTAGATAAGCATAGATATCATGGAGGACTGGAGATTGCAGAAATAGGAGGGACAAGGCTGTGCAGAAATCTGGAGACAACTGAGAATTTTAAATCAAAATATTGGTGGATTGGAAGCCAAAGTGAGTTAGAATACACAGAAATGATAGGCGAATGGAACTTGGTGTGAATTAAGACGCAAACAACAGGTGGGACAGGTCATGAGGACGGTGCTGAGCTGGAAGTTTGGGACTTGGGTTAGGTGGGGAGGAGGGGAAATGAGGAAAATAGTGAAGTCCACACATTGATGCCCTGGGGTCAAAGGGTTCCAAGGTGGAAGATACGGCGTTCTTCCTTCAGGCGTCGGATGGTGATGGAGTGGCGATGGAGGAGACCCAGGACCTGCATATCCTCGGCAGAGTGGGAGGGGGAGTTGAAATATTCAGCCACAGGACGGTAGGGTTGTTTGGTGTGGGTGTCCCGGAGGTATTCTCTAAAGTGTCCTGCGAACAGGCGTCCAGTCTCCCCATTGTAGAGGAGGCCACATTGAGAGCAACAGATACAGTAAATGACATGTGTGGAAGTGCAAGTGAAACTTTGATGGATGTGGAAGGCTCCTTTGGGGCCTTGAACAGAGGTAAGGGAAAAGGTATGGGCACAAGTTTTGCAACTCCTGTGGTGACAGGGGAAGTTGCCA
This sequence comes from Hemiscyllium ocellatum, assembly GCF_020745735.1. Classification (NCBI taxonomy): domain Eukaryota; kingdom Metazoa; phylum Chordata; class Chondrichthyes; order Orectolobiformes; family Hemiscylliidae; genus Hemiscyllium; species Hemiscyllium ocellatum. Next base: position 35,128,891 of record NC_083411.1, on the reverse strand, counting down.
GGAGGGGAGGGTAGCTTGTTGGGGGGGGGCATGGACCTGACCAGGTGGTCTTGGAGGGAAAAATCTTTGCGGAAAGCGAATATGACTGGGGAGGGAAATATATCCCTGGCGTGGGGTTCATTTGTAGGTGGCGGGAATGTCGGCGGATGATGCGATTTATGCAGAGGTTGGTGGGGTGGAAGGTGAGGATGGGGGGTCCTGTCCTTGTTGCAGTTGGAGAGGTGGGTTTTGAGGGCAGAGGTGCAGGACATAGATGAGATGCATTGGAGAGCATCTTCACCCACGTGGGAGGGGAAATTCCAGTCTTTAAAGAAGCAGGCCATCTGGTGTGCTCTGTGGTCAAACTGGCCCCCTGGGAGCAGATGCGGTGGAGGCGGAGGAACTTGAAATACTTTGCGGTAAGAAGAGTGGGTTTTTTTGAGTTTGGAGGAGTGGGATTTAAATTGGCTGCCTGCTTCTGTTGGTGGTCTGCTGTTCTGGCATGTAGCTTGTCACCAAAAAATCTGCCCAGCGTGATTGAATCATGGTATTTGCCTGACATTGCCTCTGGGTGTTTTACTGAAAAACCTGCCTGCTAGCTCTTCATTCTGGTGTCCGTATAATCCCAGCCTCCTTGTGTGATTCAGTATAATAGTTTATTTTATAGTAATCCATTAAAGTGCCTTGGCAAATTTGATTAGATTAAAAGCACTATATAAATATAAGTAGTTGCTGAGCTAATCATCCCTTAATAATCTGAATTTCAGGAAAAGAGTCCTAGTTGGTTTAGTATCTCCTCATAGTTCAATCCTTGAATAATGACAGTTATTTGGTTTATACAGTAATATATTTGCATTGTCATTAGAGTTTGGATTTCAAACTAGGGGCACATATGTGTTCAGGAGCAATGGAACAGTGACATAATCCAAAAAGGAGCAGATGATTGCAAAACCCTTAGAATGTCAATGGAAGATTGGTGATACATTGTGGTTTTAAACATGGGGTATAAATATTGAAGACATCATCATTTGATGATGGTTTAGAATCATCAAAGATTTATTTTAGCAAAGACAACCAGGTTTGTTAACTTTTGGGGCATTATTGGAGGAAATAGAACATAGAACATAGAAAGATACAGCGCAGTACAGGCCCTTCGGCCCTCGATGTTGCGCCGATCCAAGCCCACTTAACCTACACTTGCCCACTTTCCTCCATATGCCTATCCAATGCCCGTTTAAATGCCCATAAAGAGGGAGAGTCCACCACCGCTACTGGCAGGGCATTCCATGAACTCACGACTTGATGAGTAAAGAATCTACCCCTAACATCAGTCCTATACCTACCACCCCTTAATTTAAAGCTATGCCCCCTCGTAATAGCTGACTCCATACAAGGAAAAAGGTTCTCATGGTCAACCCTATCTAAACCCCTAATCATCTTGTACACCTCTATCAAGTCACCTGTAAACCTTCTTTTCTCCAATGAAAACAGCCCCAAGTGCCTCAGTCTTTCCTCATACGATCTTCCTACCATACCAGGCAACATCCTGGTAAACCTCCTCTGCACCCGTTCCAGTGCCTCCACATCCTTCCTATAGTATAGCGACCAAAACTGCACATAATACTCCAGATGCGGCCGCACCAGAGTCTTATACAACTGCAACATGACCTTAGGACTCCGGAACTCAATTCCTCTACCAATAAAAGCCAGTACGCCATATGCTTTCCTCACAGCACTATTTACCTGGGTGGCAACTTTCAGAGATCTGTGTACATGGACACCAAGATCCCTCTGCTCATCCACACTACCAAGTATCTGACCATTAGCCCAGTCCTCCATCTGTGACTGGCATATGAAGTAAATGTAGGTTATTTCATTAAAAAAATGTTTTTTCACAGTACTGGGAAAGCACTGCAAACTTAGTGTAAAAGTTTAGCTTGTGAAACCTCCAGCTCAGGAGCGTTTGGTTAGAAACCAGCAGATTATTAAAAGACTGAGAAAGTCTAGGCTTTCAGTTTTGTGAACATTCAAAGAGCAAAGAATAAAGAACAAAGAAAATTACAACACAGGAATAGGCCCTTCGGCTCTCCAAGTCTGCACCAATCCAAATCCTCTATCTAAACCTGTTGCCTATTTTCTAATAGTCTGTATCCCTCTGCTCCCTGCCCATTCATGTATCTGTCTAGATACATCTCAAATGTGCAATGTTTTCCAGGCATCCACCACCCTCGTCATAAAGAATTTTCCACGCGTATCTCCCTTAAACCTTTCCCGTCTCACTTTGAACTTGTGACTCCTAGTAATTGAGTTCCCCACTCTTGGAAAAGGCTTCTTGCTATACAAACTGTCTATACATCTCATGATTTTGTAGACCTCAATCAGGACCCCCCTCAATCTCTGTCTTTCTAATGAAAATAATCCTATTCTACTCAAGCTTTCTTCATAGCTCGCATCCTCCACATCAGGCAACATCCTTGTGAACCTCCTCTGCACCCTCTCCAAAGCATCTACATCTTTTTGGTAATGTGGCAACCAGAACTATACACAGTATTCCAAATGTGGCCGACTCAAAGTCCAATACAACTGTAACATGACCTGCCAACTCTTGTACTCAATACCCCGTCCAATGAAGGAAAGTCTGCGGTTTGCCTTCTTGACCTCTATTGACCTGCGTTGCCAACTTCAGGGTACAATGGGCCTGAGCACTCAGATCTCTCTGTACGTCAATTTTCCCCAGGGCTTTTTCCATTTACCGTACAATTCCCTCTTGAATTGAATCTTCCAAAATGCATCATCTCATGTTTGCCCGGATTGAACTCCATCTGCCATTTATCCGCCCAACTGTCCAACTATCTATATTCTTCTGTATTCTCTGACAATCTCTTTCACCATCTGCTACTCCACCAATCTTAGTGTCATTTGCAAACTTGTTAACCAGACTACCTATACCTTCCATCAAATCATTCTGTGTATTACAAACAACAATAGTCACAGCACGGATCCCTGTGGAATACCGCTGGTCACAGTTCTCCATTTTAAGAAACTCCATTCCACTACTACTCTCTGTCTCCTGCTGCACTTCCAGTTCTCTATTCATCTAGCTAGTACACCATGAATGCCATGTGACTTCACTTTCTCCATCAGCCTACCATGGGGAACCTTATCAAATGTCTTACTAAAGTCCATGTATATGTCATCCACAGACCTTCCCTCATCAATCAACTTTGTCACTTCCTCAAAGAATTCTATTAAGTTGGTAAGACATGATCTTCCCTGCACAAAGCCATGTTGCCTATCACTGATAAGCCCATTTCTTTCCAAATGTAAATCGATCCTATCCCTCAGTATCTTCTCCAGCAGTTTCCCTATCACTGACGTCAGGCTTACCGGTCTATAATTACCTAGATTATCCCTGCTACCCTTCTTAAATAAGGGGACAACATTATCAATTCTCCAGTCCTCCAGACCCTCACCAGTGTTCAAGGGTGCTGCAAAGATATCTATTAAGGCCCTAGCTATTTCCTCTCTCACTTGCCTCAGTAACCTAGGATTGATCCCATCTGGACCTGGGGACTTGTCCACCTTAATGCCTTACAGAATACCGAACACGTCCTCCCTCCTTTTGCCAACTTGACCTAGAATAACTAAACATCTATCCCTAACCTCAACATCTGTTATGTCCCTCTCCTCAGTGACTATTGATGCAAAGTACTCATTACAAATCTCACCTATTTTCTTAGACAACATGCATAGCTTTCCTGCTTTGTCCTTGAGTAGGCCAACCCTTTTTCTAGTTATCCTCTTGTTCCTTATTTAGGAATAAAAGGCTTTGGGATTTTTCTTAACCTTGTTTGCTAAAGATATGTCATGACCCCTTTTATTCCTCTTAATACCTCATTGTACATTGATCCTACATTCCCGATATTCTTCCAAAGCTTCATCTATTTTCAGTCACTTAGTCCTTATGTATGCTTCCTTATTCCTCTTAGCTAGTCTCACAACTTCACCTGTCATCCACGGTTCTCTAATCCTGCCATTTCTATCCATCATTTTCACAGGGACATGTCTGTCCTGCACTCTAAACAACCTCTCTTTAAAAGCCTCCCACATATCAAATGTAGATTTACCTTCATACACCTGATCCCAATCCACATTCCCCAGCTCCAGCTGAATTTTGGTGAAGTTGGTCTTCCCCCAATTTAGCACTCTTCCTTAGGACCACTTACGTCTTTGTCCATGAGTACTCTAAGTCTTATGGAATTGTGTTCATTATTCCCAAAGTAATCCCCTACTGAAACTTCAACCTCCTGGCCAGGCTCATTTCCCAACACCAGGTCCAGTATGGCCCCTCCCTGAGTTGGACTATTTACATACTGCCCTAGATGCTCCTTACCAATTCTGCTCCATCCAGACCTCTAACACTAAGTGAATCCCAGTTAATGTTGGGAAAATTAAAATCTCCTATCATCACCACTTTGTTGCTCCTACATATTTCCAAAATCTGTTTATATATTTGTACCTCTATCTCACACTCACTGTTGGGAGGCCTGTAGTACAGCCCCAACATTGTATACCCATCCTATTTCTGACCTCTGCCCATATTGCCTCACTGCTTGAGTCCTCCATAGTGCCCTCCTTTCGCACAGCTGTGACATCCTACTCATGCAGGGTGACTTCGCAATTTATGGGGCATAACTGGGGAGACACAATTAAGTTGAACCTAAATAAATGATATGAAATGATACTTTCCTTGGATTTAAGCTCTAAAGTGATGGTGTTGGGGAGAGATTTTGTTTTGTTGTGTATTTTAGGATATTTCAAACTTTGTTCAATTTTTTGATTGCTCGATTTGTTTATTTAAATTTCCTTTTATGTAGAAAACTTCTGTTTTATTGTTAAAGAAAATCTGAAACCTTTTGTGGCTATGTTTTAGTGAATGACGGCCACATTAAGTTAAAGAAAAATAAGATTTAATTCTGGGATATTCATTCAGTACTTCTGTCAACTAAGTTTATAAAACATGGATTCCAGGTAAACTCTAGTAAATGTACACTGCTTGTAAAGCAAGATATCTTTTCTAAGGAACAGTGATCAGAACTATCTAAAATATTCCAGATGTAGATTATTCAGACTTTGTATAGCTGAACTTTGACTTCTATCTTGTGAGTAACTATGAGCACTGAGCTGAAAATGTGTTGCTGGAAAAGTGCAGCAGGTTAGGAAGCATCCAAGGAGCAGGACAGTCGACATTTCGGGCATGAGCCCGTCTTCAGGATTCCTGAAGAAGGGTTCATGCCCAAAATGTTGAATCTCCTGCTCCTTGGATGCTGCCTGACCTGCTGCGCTTTTCCAGGAACACATTTTCAGCTCTGATCTCCAGCATCTGCAGTCCTCACTTTCTCTTAGTAACTATGAGCACACTAACTGGTGCAGTCATTTCTTCATTGCTGACCACAAAGTCTGGACTGTAAACTATAAGTTCTATGTTTGATAATAACCAAGTTTCCATGTTTGTTTGCCTATTTTGTTAAATTTTGCTCAACATATCATTTTTTGTTAATAATACTGAATATGCTATTAATAAAAAGAATTTACGAAGCAATGAATCAGAAAGTTTAATAATTAGCAAACTGGAACTTTTTGGGCTCCATTGGAAATGCTCACTTTCCTTACAGAAGAGAAATTCTTTCTGACTGACTAAGGAGAATAAGTACTAATGTGATTAAGCATAAAATTAACTCATTCCAGACTCCAATGTTTATTCCTATTGGAATGAATGTTGATTACTTTATAAAAAGCAACTTAAACTTCAAGGTTACTCATGGCTTAAATCTCCATCCCTGCTATTCGTTTCAGCTCATGCTGATATTTTGATTGCTGATTATTCAGACTGTACACTATCGATAACATATCCTTGGTTAGAATTCATTCACCAGCAGCAACGAAGAAAACAAGTGCAGATTTATTGATTGTACTTTTCATGACCAGCATGTTGAAAAAATGATTTATTCTGGGAGAATATACTTCATTTTTAATGTTATATCTCTTAAATGTGACTGTTAGAATACTTCAGTGTGAAATGTAAATCAGAATCACTCATTGCTCAGGCTCTATGTGTTTTCAATGGTATCCAAAATGACACATACTTTTGGTATGCCATTTTATTGACAGCGTTGGTACAGAGCACTCATGGCCTGCTGGATGCCTGTAGAGTATACAGATCATAATCATGTAATGCTGATTTGACTCCACCACAGACCTTGACACTTCATATATCACTTTCATTTAATCTGTCATAGCAACATATCTTCAGCAAAAGGATCACCATCTAGTTAAAGGGATGTCAACTACTATTTCTAGGTATGTTGATGGTTAATTTGTGGCTGTTGCTTCAATTTCACAGCATTTACTTCAATGATCTACAGGGATGATGTATAATTTCAAAGCTTTTTACAGAAATTGGTTGCTGCTGTTGCTCAGAGGAAGCCATTGGCAACCTCTAGTCATTGAGACATTGGTACAGTTAAATAGATTTGCGAAGATAACAAGTATCTTATTGATCGGTTTAGAATAACATTAACTGTATTTTATTAGTTCACAGATATGAATGCTGTTGGCTAGCCTTGTATCTATGGCTCAGAGTTATCAAGGGGAGATGGAGTTCAGATCATAAAGAGATCAGATTTGATCTTATTGAATTGTGTAGTAAGCTTGAAGGGCCAAATATTCTTTTCTTCGTAATTCATAAATGCATATGTTTACATTTCTGCTCCTAATTCATCTGTTCAAATGCTTGTAAGTTGCTTCAAATCTTGTTAACTTTGATCTGTTTGAGCTCCTTTTAATTTTCTAATTTAAGCAAGCTCATCATTGGTTTCTGAAATCTTTTACCTCATTGACATCCATGATGCAGTAATGGCCATGACTACGAATAAGCACTGGTCTTGGTGTTGTGTCACATTCATGAGATTCAAACCTCAATTAATATAATGGGAAAATCCACACGATTCAATAAAATCAACTGAAATTTCAAACAGTGTTCAGTTATATTTTGGCTAGAGCCAGTGCGAAATGTTGCAATTAGCATGAGTCTAAGCTGATGTAACTGGTCCTCCAGCAGTGGATGGAAACTGTGAGGAAGGGTAGCTGGCTCAATGAATCAGACTCGTTGGAAAGAAAAGGGTTCTTGCAGTGGAGGCAGTTTGATAGGAAGGGACTGCAAATGGATGAAGGAATTCCTCAGCCCAGTGTAAACGCAGTGTACCTAGTCGTAAATAGTTCCTTATTCTTCTTTAATTTCCCCTCACTTTAGCAATGACCCGAAGCCAGTGGAATAAAGGAACACTGTTTCATGATCTTTGGACTATTCATATGTTAAAATCTGTTTTCTGATTTATTCAATTGGATTCCCCACACAGGTGTCAGACATGGTGGATGAGGTTGAAAGACATTTGGCCAAAATGGAATGGACAGTTGAAGGATTGAAACAAATAATGCCTGTTATGGAAACTAAGCTTCATCTGGATATATTAGAGGCTCAGGTACTGACACAGGGATTGGGACCATCAGGTCAAATCCAGTTGGAGACTTCTCATTTGCATTCTTTTGATGCTATGGAGGAAGGAAAGAGTACTCCATATTGATTAGTGTGCTTGCCAATGACTAGTGTGCTGGACAGATCCTAGGGAAGACATGAAACATATGATAGCTACTGTCTGAACACTAGATTAAAGATATGTAGCAACTTATCGCATCTAGGGGTCTCAGTGCAAGTGTGCAGGCAGCAATTGTGATAGAATATCTGTGTGAGTTAGCCCATTGGGAAATGCTATGAAAACATTCAAAGAAGTCCACAGTAGATCATCGATCACAGTAGATCATTTTAGGGTGGCATGGTGGCACAGTGGTTAGCACTGCTGCCTCACAGTGCCAGAGACCCGGGTTCAATTTCCGCCTCAGGCGACTGTCTGTGTGGAGTTTGCACATACTCCCCGTATCTGCGTGGGTTTCCTCCGGGTGCTCTGGTTTCCTCTCACAGTCCAAAAATGTGGAGGTTAGGTGAATTGACCATGCTAAATTGCCCATAGTGTTAGATGAAGGGATAAATGTAGGGGGGTGGGTTGTGCTTTGGCGGGTCAGTGTGGACTTGTAGGGCTGAAGGCCCTGTTTCCACACTGTAAGTAATCTAATCTGAAATGCTGACAAGGGATTTTGGGGACAACATTATCCACCAGAAAAGATGCAACAGGTACCCCTGCAACCAAAAAAGATGCAACAGGTACCTTGCCCCTGCAACTGGAAAACATGCAACAGGTACCTTCCCCCTGCAACCAAAAACAGATGCAACAGGTACCTTCCCCCTGTAACTGGGAAAGATTCAACAGGTACCTTCCCCTTGCAACTGGAAAAGATTCAACAGTTACCTTCCCCCTGCGACCAAAAACAGATGCAACAGGTACCTTCCCCCTGCAACTGGAAAAGATTCAACAGGTACCTTTCCCCTGCAACTGAAAACAGATGCAACAGGTACCTTCCCCCTGCAACTGGGAAAGATTCAACAGGTATCTTTCCCCTGCAACTGAAAACAGATGCAACAGGTACCTTCCCCCTGCAACCAAAAAAGATGCAACACGTACCTTCCCCCTGCAACCAAAAAAGATGCAACAGGTACATTTCCCTGCAACTGGAAAAGATGCAACAGGTACATTCCCCTGCAACTGGAAAAGATGCAACAGGTACCTTCCCCCTGCAACCAAATACAGATGCAATATTTACCTTCCCCCTGCAACTGAAAAAGATGCAACAGGTACCTTCCCCCTGCAACTGGAAAAGATGCAACAGGTATCTTCCCCCTGCAACTAAAAAAGATGGAACAGGTACATTCCCCCTTCAGCTAGAAAAGATGCAAAATCATCCTGAACCCCAAGGTACCTCCCCCTGCAACCAGAAAAAGTGCAAAATCTGCCAGCTCACCACCACCCTCACCTCCATCCAGGGCCCAAGAGTCCATCCAGCTGAGGCAGAGGTTCACCTCACGCTCTTCCAACCTAGTTTACTGCATCAGGTGCTTCCGATGTCTTCTCTACATTGGGGAGAATAAATGTAAACTTAGGGAATGTTTCACTGAGCATCCCAGCCAGACCCACAGGGACTGACCAGACCTCCCAGTCACTTCCCATTTTAATTCCGCTCCCCAGTCCCTTTCCGACATGACCATCCTTTGCCTCCTCCATTGCCACAATGAAGCATACCACAAATTGGAGGAACAACACCTTATCTTCCACCTGGGCAGCCTCCAGCTCGGAGGACTCAACATTGAATTCTCTAATTTCACATAAACTCCCTTCCCATCCCCCAACTCCCTTCCCAGCCACTCCCCTCCCTTCCACTCCTCCCCATCAGCGACTGGATACATTCCTCCCATTGACCAACCAGGTCGTGCCCTCAACCTGCCTTCACCTGTCCCCACCTCACCACTCTGCCCCCACCACCCCCTTTATCTGCAGCTCCCCCAACATCATTCAGGGAGAAAAGGGTGGAGTAACCATTGCTGATTACCAACTTCAAAGACAAAGATGTTTATCTCCAACTACGAACTCCCACAGATGTCCTTAAACCTGCCATTGTCATGGATAGTAAATCAACTGGATGGGCTATCTCTAACCTCATTTCAAGGATTGACATTAGCAAGTTGGTGGAGGGTCAGAAGTAGCAGCTTACTAATAGACTATGAGACATTGGAGCAAAAATAAGCTATTCAGCAAGTCTGTTATGTTATTCAATTGTATCATGGCTGATCTGATCATCCTCAATTTCACTTTTGTATCTATTCTTAATGAGCTTCAAATTCCTTACTGATTAAAAAAATGTCCATCTCAACCTTGAATATATTTATTATCATGGTCTTCACAGCCTCTGAGGTGAAAAATTCAACAGATTCACTACCTTCTGAAAAAAAGGCCTCCTCATCTCTGTCTTAAATATGTAACATCGTATTTTGAGATTATGCCCTCATCATGGTTCAAGTGAAGCCCATTCCACAAATACAGTTCCCTTCTACTGCAGTACTAGTTCTAGTGCCCGTGAACAAACCTATTCTACCCATATTAATCTTTGAGTCACACATTTAACTCCTTGACTTTGTTTATCTTATACCAGTTGGCCCATACCTCATAGAGTTATCTGGGGACTATTACTTTGAATCTTCTGCTTTCTAACTTAGCTTCCAATTGTTCAAAATCATTTAGTAAAACTTCCTTTCTTGTCATACCAAGATCATTGATACTGATGTGGATGATGACTACCAAATCCCTCCCCTTCCTCTCAAAGTTGTTCTGCAATCTTGAGGAGGTGTCCTTAACTCTGGCAGCAGGTGGACAGCACAGACTTTGGGACTCACACTCAAGTTGTTTCTTCTCTCTTCAAATACTCTCACTTTAGTTTAAGTAAAGATGAGTATTGTAACAAAGATGACCATATAGTAAAGCTTCCCTGCTGCCAGATCCCACCCCATCACTCAAAGGACTATCTGCAAGTAGTCATGTGCGAGTCATCAAGCCAATAGTTCTCAAGAGAAAGATGGATGGAAAACTGAGGATCTGTGTTGATTACTGGGCACTGAATGTAAAGACCCATTTGAATGGTTACCCTGTATCAATGATTGAGGAAGAATGATAAGTTCACAAGGATGCATAGTAATTCTGTCGATTTAATTTGGCTCACAGTTATAACTAGCTACTCATCGTTAAACAAGACATTGAAAAGATACATTCTGACAGGCAGTGAGAAACTTTACAAATACTATATGGAATGGCACATTGCCATCTTCATGTTTTTGGATCAATGTTCATATTCGGCTCAACATTCAAGCAAAGCCTTGCAAAACCAAATGTTATCTTAGCTCACATACTGCAGTGGAACTTGTTAATCAAACAAAAAAAAGTACTAATGTTTCTAAGCGAAAATACAATGCCTGGGCATTTTTTTTAACCTAACAAGGTATTACTTCTAATGATGAGGAAATTCTAGTGTTGGAGGAATTGCCCCAACCTCAAGTGGGGATTGGACTGCATTTGTTGCTAGGTTAAAATCCTCTAAACTAACCTGGAAGGAAAAGGAAGAGGTACATTCTTTCACCATATGTAGCTTGTAACTCATTCGAGAGTATGGAATGAGGAGTGCCACATGGGAAGGAGTAATAAAGACGGGGGTAGATTCATATGCAATGGCTTTATAGTTTCTGCCAGGCACAGCCTTATAAGAACATAGGAACTTTAGAACCAGGAGCAGGATTAGGTCATCTGGCCCTTCCAGCCTGCTCCGTCATTCAATAAGATCATGGCTAATCTTTTTGTAATCTCAGCTCCACTAACCCACCCTTTCACCATAACCCTTAATTCCTTTATGGTTCAAAAATTGTCTACATTATTATTGGTTTACTCACTACAGTCAGCAATGGCTCCTCTGTGGGAGACAGGTCCTGTATGTACATCTCTCCCACTTGACTAGCTCTGCCACCTGCAATTGTGCAGCATTTACACTTGCAAGAGAGAGAGAGAGAAGAATCTCAGTGAGTGTTGTACAATCTGGAAAGCTGAGGAGACTTTCAGGATTGAACAGCTGCAATTTTGATCCAACTGTGAGATACGAGTGTAAGGCCTGCAGTAGTGTTGATTGTATGCAGTTTTAGTGGTGCTTATGAATGTGAATTATAGAAATTACCTGATAAAAGTTATTTGTAATTGAAGGTTGGCATGCGGCGAAAAGTACAGTACCTGAAGCTGGTGATGTAGTTGGTTGTTGTGGTATGTGGTCTTTAATTCACTGACATTAACATTGAATATCTTGATGCACTGCATCAATGTCCTTAGAGCTTAACTCTTTGCATTGATTCCCAAAGGCATCTGCTCCAATTACCTTTGAGCATGTAACTGGAGGACTTCATAGCCACTTCTCAATTAAGGATATGTCTCCTCCTTTCAATCACTTCTTCTACCAAGGCTTCTAGCATAGCATCCAAAAGTATTGGAACGTTCTCTTTCCCATGTTGTAATATTAAGGTTTTCCAGATCAGACATAAGTCACAAAGGATCCCCAACCCTTGCTCCAACTACAATAGATTTTGCCTTTAAAATCTACCAGCTAGAAGTGTTGGCTACCTTTGGCTGGGGCATACCTTCATTGGGTCCCTGTTTGGACGTCTAACAATTAATAGCAGGACTACTTCCGGACAGACACTGCAATCATGTAAACCAGCAGGTAGCGCCAAGTTGATGGGGTGCATGCATTGCAATCAGCCTGCACAGCATGCACATCCAATTTTGCAAACTATCCAAATGATAGTTCACTTATCTATAGGGCTATAACATTTTAATGTGACAGTAGACAGAAAGGAGATTCATGGAAGTGATTAGACTGAAAGTGATTGATAGGATATATTGCAGAAAAAAACACATCAAGGAAGATTTTCCACTAGTGTTTTCAGAACACATCTGTTATAGATGTAGGTGGGAGGAGGAAAAGGGAGCTATTCATCTGGAAATCAGTGGCTTGCTACTGCTTTCTAGATATTCTGTTGTGAGCAGTAGAAGATGTTGAATGCACCTACCTGAACACAGTCAAGCATATGCAAATGACATGTTAATGACTTGAAAATGTCATATGATGTACATCTTATAATTAATGCCCAAGCAACCCTGAGGATAAGAACGCTAGTGTGTTCCTGAAGCACATTATTACTATGGCAGGTAAACGGAGATTTCAAAGTTAAATTATTTGATCAATTGCAGTCTTCATCCCCAAGAAATTTTAATATTAAAAACAAAATTATCAAAGTGTTGAACAAAAGATTGATTATTATGTCAGTCAAACAACTTGATGTTTTTAAACCTCTTGTAAAAATATTAGCCCAATTTCTCATATATGTAAACTTGTTTGAGGACATTTTGCCTGAAAACTCACAAGATTTAACCCAAGATACCCATGAATATATCATCAAAAATGAAGACATAATTCTCCACTCCATGAACTTCACCAAATCCACTATTCTATTAAATAAATACCTTTTTTTCAAAAGTTACAAGTTTGATTTTGAACGGTAGACTGTTTTCTATTAGATTGTACTTGAAACCAATTTATTTTGATACCTAAATTAGTTGAGTTTTTTTTTAAATGGGGAATTTTAAACACTTAAGCAACACAATGAAAAACATTAATTGTCATTGAGAAAAGCTATTTCCCGAGCATACTTTATTTCATGTAATTTAATCATGAGGAAATTGTGGTTAAGTTCTTTTAATTGTGGTCAGTGGATTTGAGCCAGACATCATGATTTCAATGTATAATCTTTGTTTCGTGTGTCCAACATTCGGTGTCTAGTGAAGTGAACCTAAGAGGTCTGCCTGCAGGATGTATGCCTCATGCTGGTGGTCACCTGATTGCAGCACTTGGACAGGTATCTGCATATCGCATTATAATTTAATCCAAACTAGTAATCAATTCCAGATGCCGGTTAGCATCTTAAATCAAAAGACTTAGATTTTTATTAGTAAAGGCAATATCTATATCAGAGCAAAAATTGGACAACAGTTTAATCTAATTAGTATATGCTTTAAAATTATAAACCTTTATTTTCAGGAACATTCACACAAAAAGCAGATAGGCAAACAAACACAGTTAAGGGACAAATTAAATAGCAAAACAGGCCAGATTACTTCAGTAGTTTTGTATTGTTACACAGACATAGATGATGACTTATAGGTTGATTTTCACCTTTACAGTTTACTTAGATTAAGGCAATAATACAAATATCTTTGTTTTGTGTACTTTGAGCATCCATAAGCTGTTCATAGGAGGTTAGACAACTTTTAAACCTTCATGCTGTAGCATCAACAGCTGGATTCTCATTTTTCACAGAAACCACTGTTCAAAAACTAGTTCCAATGTAAGCCCCTCCATGACAGACTTATTGTCCCATCCATGAGGGCCCTGTTACCATTCAATATCTGCCACTTGATGAACATAAGTTTTTCTTCCAGACTTGCTGGAACCAATTCCCAGGTACTGACATTGTTAATAGCTAACTTACATTATCTGTTCAAACATAATGCTCTTCTCTGGTAATGAAGTTGTCAGCAGAACCTTGTTATCAGGAGCCAACCTGTAATTAACTTCCAGGCCTGGCCTCCCTTTAGATCAAGCTGTTACCCACAGTCCAAAAGTTATTTTTGGATCAGAGTTTGAAGTTCACAGCTCCAAAATAAAATTGATAGAAGAAAAATAATTATAAAATGAAAAATATCATTGAGGATTTTAATAACACATGACTGTGCCCATGCATTAGCAGTTTGCTATTTCTATTAGTCAATGCATATGCATTGCACACAGTCCTTAAATTGGTGGGTCTCTTAATTGGGTGCACACGTTATTCTTCAAGGTTGTTGATATTGTTTCTCCAGGAAATGTCAAATCCTGTGTCAGATATTACGAGGGGACATAGCTTTAAATTAAGGGGTGGTAGGTATAGGACTGATGTTAGGGGTAGATTCTTTACTCAGCGAATCGTGAGTTCATGAATGCCCTGCCAGTAACAGTGGTGGATTCTCCCTCTTTATGGGCATTGAAACGGGCATTGGATAGGCATATGGAGGAAAGTGGGCTAGTGTAGATTAGGTGGGCTTGGATCAGCGCAACATCGAGGGCCGAAGGGCCTGTACTGCGCTGTATTTTTCTATGTTCTATGTTCTATTTGTTGTTGCCATAATATTAGCTGTTGTTATATTTCTGTTATTGGGTTCTGAGGACATCTGTCAGTGTCGGGGTGGGAGTGGACAGAGTTGGGGTGGTGGGGGGTTAGATGGACAGAAATCTAGCGCTGCCCTGTGTAAGATCAGGTTGGAGTGCCAACTCAAGACTGGAAAAGTAACAGTGAAAATGATTGACAGAGTGTCAGTTCAGGAATATAGTTTGTTCTTGGGAATGATTTAGCAGGATCCAAGATGCGAGTGATACCCTTTGCTGTGGAGAAGCCCAAGGAAGACCAGGAAAATGAGGAGTTAAAAGAAAATACCTTGAAATTTTCCATAGTGAGTAACAAGATCTCACTATCACAAGTCACAGCATGAAGCAAAAACTAAAGAGAGTGATGAAGGACTTGAGGTTCAGTTAGTGGACACCATGTTTGATGTAATGGTGCAGGAAAAACCTGAACACACAGAGGGTCAGGAGAAGTCAGGCAGAAGAAGGCCAATGGACTTACAACAGAAAGATGAGACAATAAAAGATGCACAGATATATTGATGTATACTCAGAAATGGAGTCATAACATATTCCCGAGAGTTATTATCTTAAAGAAACAATCCTAAAATGACAATGGAGACCACAGCAGGTTAGTGTAGAGAAGAAATGGCAGAAGTGCACCAGATTGTGTTGTCGGTAGCATACAGACAGGAAGAGTTACAGGTAACACATGAAGGAGGTCACTTGGGTGTGAGAAAGACTCAATAAGGTACAAAAGCATTTCTATTGGCCTGGACTGCACAAGGATGTGGTTAAATTCTGCTGCACATGTCATACGTGCCAAATGGTAGGTAAGCCACTGGCAGCAATAAAATCAGCACCTTTGTTGCCAATTCTAGCATTTGAAGAATCTTTCACGCGGGTAATGATTG
Source organism: Hemiscyllium ocellatum (assembly GCF_020745735.1). Classification (NCBI taxonomy): domain Eukaryota; kingdom Metazoa; phylum Chordata; class Chondrichthyes; order Orectolobiformes; family Hemiscylliidae; genus Hemiscyllium; species Hemiscyllium ocellatum. The sequence goes on along the minus strand of NC_083411.1, from coordinate 35,113,244 downwards.
ATTGCGAGAAAGAGCATAGAAGTACTTACTGCGTGGCTATTGGCAGATACTTTTATCTGAGGAAGTGAAAGAAGTTTGTGCGTTTGTAACCCCAAATGGGCCATATCAATTCAAAGTGATGCCTTTGGAATGAAGGATGCACCAGCAACATTCCAAAGACTCATGAACAGAGTTGTGGCTGGGTTAGCAAATTATGCAGTTTATCTGGAAGATGCAGTGATCTTTAGCAAGTCATTGAAAGATCACATCACACAGTTGGCAGAGGTCTTTGAACAATTAAGAAAAGCAAAACTGGTAATAAAGAAAACAGAATTCGCAAAGACAGAGGTGATGTTGTTTGGGACATAACATCGGTCACGTAAGGTTGACTCCAAGGAATGCCAAGACGAAGGCCATCGAGAAATTTCCACAACCATCCTCAAAGAAAATGTGCTTCAATTTTTGGGACTAGACGGATTGTACCAGAAGTTTGATCCAAACTTCAGCAGCGTGGCGGCACTGCTAACAGATTTACTGAAGAAGAACACAAAATATTGTTGGACAGAAAAATCCTCGGAGATCTTTGAGGATTTAAAAGCAGTATTAGCCACCGCATCAGTTTTAGCTACACCAAATTTTTTGAAACCCTCCAAAGTTTCAATTGATGCTCATGATATAGCAGTTGGAGCTGTACTGCTACAGGAAGATGATAATGGAATTGAAAGGGCAATTGGCTACTTTTCAAAGAAACTCAACACCCACCAGAGAAAATACTCTAACATCAAAAAGGAATTATTGTGTTAGTGTTTATGTGACGAACAATGTGTTGTGTACACGAATCACAATCTCCTTACATTCTTGGAATGATTTAAAGACAAGAATATGAGACTATTTCATTGGAGTCTTATGTTCAAGACTTTTAATTTACAAATTATACATGTTGCGGATTATAAAAATGTGACAGCAGATCCATTATTGCAGAGTTAAAGGATAAAGTATAGATAAGATTGGACAGATTCCAATGTTACATATTTGTGTGTGCAGAAAATAATATGAATTTAAGTTAATGATTTATGTATTTACCTTTATTGGGATTAAGAATTAGAAAAAAAATGAAGCCATCTTTTCATTATGATGGTTCATTTTTTCTTAAGGGAGGAGGTGTTATGAAGTTGAAGGTGTGTACTGTACCTTTAAGAGAGTGTGAATGCTATTCTGAACTGAGACCTTACAAACACCTGTCTTATGACTAACTTGCAGTCTCAGAGTGTAGTGGAAAATTGAAAATATATAACATTTGGCTGTGAAATGTATACCCAAGTTGGTTGCTGTTTTCACAACAATCCTAACTGAACCAATTAGTTTAAATTATGCTTCAGGATAATTAAACCCAATCGAGTTTGAATTTATTATTTTGCCAACCTCAAACCAATGAGATGGCCCAATGAAGGGGGTTTACAAAAGGCAGGCAGTTTGAAAGTCTGACAAAGTAACTGCCATCGAGAGAGCAACAGCCATCTTGAGAGTAACTGCTATTGAGACAGCGACTGCCTTCAAGAGAGTAACTGCCATCGTGAGAGCACTGCCATCGAGACAGTAACTGCCATCGAGACAGTAACTGCCATTGAGAGAGTAACTGCCATCGAGAGAACAACTGCTATTGAGAGAGCAACTGCTATTGAGAGAGCGACTGCTATCGAGAGAGCGACTGCTATCGAGAGAGTAACTGCCATTGAGAGAGTAACTGCCATCAATAGAGTAATTGCCATTGAGAGAGTAACTGCCATTGAGAGAGCGACTGCTATCGAGAGAGTAACTGCCATCAAGAGAGTAACTGCCATCGAAAGAGCGACTGCCATCGAGAGAGCGACTGCCATCGAGAGAGCGACTGCCATTGAGAGAGTAACTGCCATTGAGAGAGTAACTACCATCGAGAGAGTAACTGCCATTGAGAGAGTAACTGCCATCGAGAGAGCGACTGCTTTCGTGACAGTAACTGCTATCAAGAGAGTAATTGCCATCGAGAGAGTAACTGCTGTCGAGAGAGTAACTGCCATTGAGAGAGTAACTGCCATCGCGAGAGTAACAGCCATCGAGAGAGTCACTGACATCGAGAGAGTCACTGCCATCGAGAGAGCGACTGCTATCATGAGAGTAACTGTCTTCGAGAGAGTAACTGTCATTGAGAGAGTAACTGCCATTGAGAGAGCAACTGCTATCATGAGAGTAACTGCCATCAAGAGAGTAACTGCCATCGAGAGAGTAACTGCCATTGAGAGACTAACTGCCATCAATAGAATAACTGCCATCAAGAGAGCAACTGCCATCGAGAGAGCAACTGCCATCGAGAGAGCGACTGCCATTGAGAGAGCGATGCCATCGAGAGAGTAATTGCCATCGAGAGAATAACTGCCTTCAAGAGAGTCACTGCCATTGAGAGAGCAACTGCCATTGAGAGAGTAACTGCCATTGAGAGAGTAACTGCCATCGACAGAATAACTGCCATTGAGAGAGTAACTGCCATCAAGAAAGTGACTGCCATTGAGAGAGCGACTGCCATTGAGAGAGTAACTGCCATCGAGAGAGTCACTGCCTTCGAGAGAATAACTGCCTTCGAGAGAGTCACTGCCATTGAGAGAGTAACTGCCATCGAGAGATTGACTGCCATTGAGAGAGCGACTGCCATTGAGAGAGTAACTGCCATCGAGAGAGTCACTGCCTTCGAGAGAATAACTGCCTTCGAGAGAGTCACTGCCATTGAGAGAGTAACTGCCATCGAGAGATTGACTGCCATTGAGAGAGTAACTGCCATTGAGAGAGTAACTGCCATCGATAGAATAACTGCCATTGAGAGAGTAACTGCCATCAAGAAAGCAACTGCCATTGAGAGAGCAACTGCCATTGAGAGAGTAACTGCCATCGAGAGAGTCACTGCCTTCGAGAGAATAACTGCCTTCGAGAGAGTCACTGCCATCGAGAGAGTAACTGCCATCGAGAGATTGACTGCCTTCTAGAGAATCACTGCCATTAAGAGAGTAACTACCATCGAGAGAGTAATTGCCATCAAGAGAGTCACTGCCATCGAGAGAATAACTGCCATCAAGAGAGTAACTGCCATCGAGAGATTAACTGCCATTGAGAGTGTAACTGCCATTTAGAAAGCAACTGCCATTGAAAGAGCGACTGCTATCGTGAGAGTAACTGCCATTGATAGATTAACTGCCATCGAGAAAGTGACTGCCATCGAGAGAGTCACTGCCACTAAGAGAGTCACTGCCATCGAGAGAATAACTGCCTTTGAGAGAGTCACTGCCATCGAGAGATTAACTGCCATTGAGAGAGTAACTGCCATTGAGAAAGCGACTGCCATTGAGAGAGCGACTGCCATCGTGAGAGCGATTGCCATCGAGAGATTAACTGCCATCGAGAGAGTAACTTACATTGAGAGAGTAAGTGTCATCGAGACAATGACCTCCATCGAGAGAATAACTGCCACCAAGAGAGCGACTGTCAATTGAAACACTCTCCAGCAAAAGTCCTTTTTCCAATGGAACATATTCACGAAAAGAAAGAAGACAACCTAGGGGGATCTTCAGCAGGAAGAAGCCAGACACCAATGATGACAGCTGCTGTTTGGTTGTGAAATTAAGTTGCTGTAATTTTAATAAGTGGTTTATTGGAACAGTACATATTGTTATAGAGTTGCAGGCAGATAATTAGCAGTTAAGAGAAAGCGGGGCTTAGATTTGTTTAATGTTCACTTTTAGAGTCAAAAAGTAAACTGATACTATTTTATTTAAATAGAGGAATTTGGGAGTTCTCTGTCACTCATGTTTTAACAGATTATGAGGCAAGGTTAACTTCTCTGTGTGTTTGGTTCAAATAACAAAGGGGTTCACCACTGTGTTGTAACAACATACTTTAAAAGAAAAAAATGCAATGTAAAGTGTATGTTGGTCTTCTAGAGAATGAACAGTAACAACATACTTTAAAAGAAAAAAATGCAATGTAAAGTGAATGTTGGTCTTCTAGAGAATGAACATAGGGAGCTAAATATAAATAAAGAAATGGTGGATGAAATGAACAAATACTTTGCATCACTCTGCATTATAGGGAATACAAATAGACACTCCAGTAATTGTTGTAAATCAGGAGGTGGAAGGCAAGAGGACTTATACAAGGCACTAGTCGGATCTTACCTTAAGTACTGTGAAGAATTTTGGGCCCCTTATCTAAAGAAAGATATACTGCTATTGGTGGAATTCCATTTCAGGTTTATTAGGATGATACCAGGTATGAAGGTCTTCCTTCTGAGGAGACCCGGTACTTTTTGGAATTTCCAAGAATGTGGAATTACTTTACTGAAACATATGAGATTCTGAGGCAACTCAACAAGGTAGATGCAGAAAGGTTGTTTCTTTTTGTCTTTGTGAGAGTCTACAATCTATTGGAAAAATCTCAGAATAAGGGGACACAAATTTAAAACACAGATAAAGAGGAACTTTTTCTCTCAAAGAGTAGTGTAATTTTAACTGCAGAGGGTTAATTGCGGTGGGGTCAATGAGTACACTGAAGTGTTTTTAATCAGTAGAGAAAATAAGGCTAATGGGAAAAGGCAGGAAAATGGAAGTGAGGATTATCAGATCGGCCATGATTTCATTGAGTTTGGAAGCAGAAACAATGGGCTGGATGACCTTCTTGTGCTACTACACCTTACAGACTTACGAATGTAGCAAAATTATAATCACAAGAGAAGTGGTACTAAATAAATTGATGGAGCTATTGACTCACAAATCTCTGCTCCAGATGAACCTCAGTCCAGTATCTTCAATGAGATTGCTAATGAGGTAGTAGATACGTTGATGTTCATTTTCCAAAATTCGTTAAATTCAGGAAAGGTTCTATTGGACTCGAACATAGGTAATGTAACCTTTCTATTCAGGAAGGGAGGAAGACAGATAACAAGAAACTATAGGTCAGTTACCTTGTCGCCTGTCATAGGAACGTATTAGAAAAGCTTATAACTGCATGTTTGAAAAAAAAGAATCAAAATAATTGGGAAGAGCTAAGATGGTTTTGCCACATATTGAAGTTCTTTGAAGTGGGATCTCATGCATTGGAGAAATTCGAGTCTATGGACATAATATATTTGGATTTCCAGATACATTCAATAAGGCAAAATAACAAATCACATATTAGCAGAAGATTGGCTGGCTGGCAGAAAATAGAATCTGGATCTTTGACTGATTAGTTGGATTTGATATGAGTTCCACAGGAATCAGTGCTATGGCCTCAATTTTTTACAATTTACAGTGATGACTTAGATGAAGAGAATGAAGGCATGATAAATTCATAGATAATAGCTAGATTGGTAGGAAAATATGTTGCAAAGAAGACATTAGAAAGTTTGGAGATGGTTTATAAATAGATTAAGAGGGCACTCAGAAATTTGGCATATGCAGTATAACGTGGGAACATGTGTAGATTAAGATGTTATTGTCATGTGTACTCGAGTATAGGAACACAGGAATAAGCAAAATGTGTATAAAGTCACCATTGTCCAGCGTCATCTTAGTATACAAAAGGTAGGATTAAAAACCAAAGCAGAAATAAAAGAAAACAGCCAAAAGAAAAGGAAATGTCCAGATCACTCCCTCGTTTCTGCCACGAGTCCTTGCCACCAGATAACAAAACAACAAAGTCCATCCCTCAAACTGTGAACACTTAAATACCTCAAATCCTCACATACCAGTACAGCTAGAACACCACCACCTCCACCATCAGGAGCCAGGCCCAACCATTTACTGGAGCAGCTCCACCGCAACTAGGACTGTGTGGCCATTCTTTGGGGCCAGCTTGCCTCCATTGACATCATCATCAGCATGAGTCTACTGAAGCTGCCAGGTCCTGAATTAGTCTGTAGATTTTTACTTAAATGGAGAACAACTACAGAATTTCAAATTGCATATGGCTTGAGGTATTAGAGTGTAATAGCCATAAATTATCAATATATGGGTAAAGCAAATAAACTGGATTGCTAATGTGATGCTTCCCTTTAACCTGGGAGGAACTGAACATAAGATTAACAATGTCATGTTTCAGTTGTACAGGGCATTGAGGAGATCACATCTTGAATACTTTGTGCTTTTCGGTCTCCTTATTGAAGGAAATATGAAAAAAACATTGTCGGGGGTTCAGAAGAAGTTTACTTGATTGATACTGGGAAAGAGCAAGTTTTTCATTTGGCTTTCAAGGATAGATTGGACAGTCAGGACAACTTTTCATTGGACTTGAGGAGAATAAAGGGTGACTTGAATGAAGTGTGAGACTCTGAATGGTCTTGACAAGGTTGGCATGGAAAAGACAATCCAGAACTAAGGGGTGCTGTTTTCCAATTAAAAGTTGTCCTTTCAGGACAGTGATGAGAGGAAATTTATTTCTGTCAGAGGGTTGTGAGAAATTGGAACTCTTCAGCTCAGAAGGCACTGAAATGATGTTATTGAATAATTTTAAGACTGGGGTGAATCAATTATTGTTAGGCAGAGAACCCAAACATTACCAGCAGGAGATGGAAACATAGAATTCAGGACAAAAGCTGATCAACTATGATCTTATTGAATGTCCAGAGCAAATTTGAGGAACTGAATGGTATATTTCTGCTCCTATTTTGAATGTTTGTAGGATCATATCCAAGGCCATTTTGTGTGATAACAATCCAGTTGTCTGATTATAGATATTGTCTGTCAGCCATGTTTACAGATGTCTTAGTTCTATGATTTTAGCTGTTGGACTAAAAATGAAAGGGATATAAGTGATTCTTTCACATTAAGTTGGTTTCTCAATTAATTTTCAATTTTGCTCTGTAGCATTTGCTTTTTTAAAATCTGTTTACTCAACCATTAACTGAAACTAGAATCTCCTGGATTGCATGTTTCAGCTGCACGCTGGCATTACCAGTTGAGCCAGTCAAGGCAGCCATTTTATGCATCACTTCTCCTAAAGTACTCTAAAATGTAATGAGCAGGTTAAATTGTTACACGTGGCTAACTCAGAAAACAAATCACTTGCTGATTAAATTCAAATTACTGTTCTTAGAGACTTCATATTTAATAGCTTGTTGTCAAAGTGGTGAAAGAGCTTAACCTTAATGAGCACATGACTCTTTAAAAACTGCAAAATGTCCAATCACTCCTGTCAGTTATTCAGTCTTCAGTATTGTACAAAGCTTGGCATATTCATGAGCACTCTGCATATATAAAGGTCACTAAAAGTGATAAGAACTAGTAGGTGATGAAAGATCAGTTAATTGAGTTTCAGAGCATAAAGAGAGAGAAAAAGAAACAGTTTGTCTTTCACATGGACTCAGTTTAACACAGAGCAAGTTGTGACAATGCTTAAAAGTGATTTTTTATCACCAGTGGCAGTGGCTGGAGGTTGTGAATCAATATTAATTGAGAAAATGTACAGTAATTAGTGTAGGTCTTTCATTGCCCTCGAGGACACCTCACCATAGAAACCACCTTTGTCGAATTTCACTGATGAGAAAGCATACATTTAGACTAATAAATGAGGCTCTTAAACATGGTATTTATGCTTTTTACCTCAGTGAACTTTTGAATGATGTGCAAAGACATAAATCTCACATGTGTGACTTGTATTCAGTTTGAAGCAGAGGTTGGATGAGATTCCTGAAGTCCTGTACAATGGTGTCATGGTTGACAACTTACAGTATGAACAGCTCAGGAATGAGAAAAACAGTTGTTTTAAATAAATTCAGCTCAATTTCTACATTGTCAGCCCATAAATGAAATTAATTAAATATGTAAATTTCTTCCCTTTTTTTACATTAGCTACCTCATTGAATGAGTAGTATTGATTTCAACAAATTAACCGCATTAGAATTGGCATTATTTTAATTCTTGCTGTTATAGCTTTCAGTTTAGCAATATTTTACTTTCCCATGTTTACATCTATTTTCTGCTCATTGGATACACAAGTTTTATACTTGCTGCATTTTTCTCTCATTCTCCTCAGAATGTAAAGATTCTTTCTCCGTGAGCGAAAATGTTTTGAAACCATACAAACTTCTAAGCCAGTCAAAAGTGGGAGGTAAGACCTGATTTTGGGATTCTTGTCCTCATGCTTGCTGCCAGATGTTTGCCAAAGTCCAGAATAAAATAAACCACAACACTGTCTCCTGCCCTAGCTGACCCCATTCCAGGAGTAAGAATTAGTTAGCATAAAACAATTTTCATGGCGTTGAGTCAGTTTCTCCATGACTTGTGGCTCAAGGCACCGCAGAGGATTAGCAAATCATAGTCTGGATTTGGGAATCTTTTGAAATATAAGTTCAAAAGCACTTACTCATGACCTCCAGCCACACCCCATGGCCTCTGCTATTAATCATGTATTCAGATTACATGCCCTCAACAACTGCTATGACCCCTCATACTTTGCATGCTAATTCATGTTTTTTCTCCATCCATTCACCACTGTGCACAATGTACATATCTAATGAATAGCAGTGGAAATGCTGAGAGAAAAAAATACCCATTCAGCAATGATCTTTTTAAAAAAACTGCTGTTCTGCCAGACCTATAAAATGTACCATTCAGACACATGATTAAAGTATCAGTAAAAGAGACTACAAATGTTTCACACCTCTTAATCTTGTCCAAATAAACAATAAATTACCATATCATAGAAATGGTAATTTATTATAGCAAATTAAATATGTCAATCAAGCAAAGTCAACAATTCATTTCACATTTCAAAAATAATGCCTGCTGAGCTCATCCTTTTTTTGTTCTGGGCTCTTAGTGAGGTCTCAGTAATGAGGACACATGAAACCAGACAAAGATTGAATCTCAGCCATTCTGGCGACATGACCAGCATAATTCAGTTATACTGATTCAAACTGCCATGTGCTTGTTCAGTTCTGAAGTGGCAGTGAGTACACAGTTAATAGACAATAGGAAATCATGAAGAAGGTCTTTGAACACCTTGCCCTTTGCTCAGAGTTGTTTTAGAATGAACAAAGGTGTACGTGTGTTATATCTGATATCAATTACAAGATCAATAAACTTTATTGAGTAGAGCCTATGTTCTGTTCTGTTTCTCTTTGATCTAGCTAACTATATACACTGTTTCGGTGGTTCTTTTCTAACACCATACATACTTTCTGGTAGGAAAGCTTGATCCCAATATTGCACTAAGTGATTCAGAAGAATTCTGGTTAGCATTTTGGAAGTTATAGAGAGGACCTACATCAATGTTGAAAGATTGGTGAGTTTCTTGCCACTTCTTTCACAAGTGAACAAAAATGGCATCTGTATAGTCTTGTTGAATGGTACCTCACTTCGACATGGACTGAAATAGTTCAAGGAGTTTCTTGAAAAAATATTAATGTCCAGTATAGATCTCACCAGGAGCAATGTTAGGTCCTGGAACCTTTCAAACAGACAAGAGTTTGATTGAATTAATTGTTTCCAATAATGTGGAAAGGCCATCAGGGCAACAGTTGATGAGAGGTTGTTGTTTTGTCTTCATTGATGAATGAAAACTACTTCATGTTATGTTGAATTGAGAATTCTCCACCTTTTGAGAATTTGAGCTTTTTCTATAAGTAGTATTGACCCATCTGCACCAAAGAGTAGTGACTGGGGCCAATAGGCAGAATTCAAAGCATTTCCAGACTTTCAGATCAGGACACCACTGAGGTTTATCTGTTTTCTGATTCAGCCAAGTGAGTTGTAGCTCTCTTAGCTTGCACTGGGGGACAGTCTAGCTAATGTTTTGATAGGCATCATACTTGTTTAGTGATGACTTGTCATTGAGAAAAATCTTTTGTGGTGCAGTAATAATGTCCCGACTGCTAGAGTGGGTGGCCTGAGTTAAAGTTCCACCTGCTCCATCGATGTGTAATAACATCTCTTAACAGCTTGATTCGGAAAGCATAGTTTAATTTTAAAATGAAACAGACCCATACGGACTGCATCTCTTCTGTAGTAATGTTCATGTCTAGGTGTCTCCTTGAAGAACGGTATATATCAATGCTTTCAATACCTTCAGAGAGGCATGGCCAGTGCAGGGGATACAGTGCTTTATTTCCCCCTCTAGCTCCATTTTGATTTAGTCACTTCCCACTTTCCCTCCCTCCCTACCTCACACTTTTGACAGTATGCATTGCCCATCATGAATTTTGCATGTTCACAATTGAATTAGCCGCATAGGTGTTTTTACTGGTGGTGGAAAGTAGTTAAATAAAAAGCAAAAAGAAAAGACAAAGTTCTTTTGATGGTGGGAAGGCCACTCATTGACCATGATAACACTTCTATGTAGAGAAGGAAAAAACAGAATAAAGTGGACTCCTGGCCATTGGAAAATATTAATTGAGGGTGTGTTCAATGAAATAAATGGTATTGGTCTAGCCCAAACATATTTTCTCAATGACTTTGATGCTTGGAACTGGATCATAGCCTCAACCATTCTTTATAGTTTTTATTTTATTTATCGAGTTATTGTCATAGCTTTATTTTACTGACTGAAAGAGAAAGAGAAATTTTAGTTCACCATATGTTGGTTGAAACACTATAGTTTTCCAGGGAAGAAATTTGAACTAGGATGCTTGATTATGCTGTGCTAAAGTATAAAGTTTAAATAAATATTAATATTTTGTAAAAAAAAACGCGAACCCAGGAATGGGTCTGCAGAACTGGTTGTCCGAAGATGTTACCTGATATGGAGGGAAGGTCTTATGAGGAAAGGCTGAGGGACTTGAAGCTGTTTTCATTAGAGAGAAGAAGGTTGAGAGGTGAATTAATAGAGAGACATACAAAATGATCAGACGATTAGATAGGGTGGACAATGCGAGCCTTTTTCCTTGGTTGGTGATGGCTAGCATGAGGAGACATAGTTTTAAATTGAGGGGTAATAGATATAGGACAAATGCCAAAGGTAGGTTCTTTAATCAGAGAGTACTGCCTGCAACGTAGTATACTCGTCAACTTTAAAGGCATTTAAATGGCCATTGGATAAATATATAGATGATAATGGAATAGTGTAGGTTAGATTGGTTTCTTAGGTTCGTGCAACATCGAAGGTCAAAGGGATTGTACTGTGCTGTGATGTTCTATGTTCTATAGTCTATGAGGCTAGGTTGAACCTTTGTACACTATGAGTAGTGGATCAATTTTGTGTTCAACTGTAAATAATGTTCCTTTTGAGTCAAGGTTTCTGAGTTATTACAGGAGACTATAAAAGTTTTAACCGATTTTTCAGAGTGTGGCAAAGTAACAAGGGTCTTGCACTTTCAATGGTACGAATTTCAACTTTTCTGATATCAGTTGGAATCTGTAAAGTCAGGGGATCTCCAGCAGCATTGATGCTGGGAAAGTAGCCAATCAATTGAAATTTTCTCAATGGCTGAAAACTGGGAAGTGAAACCATTCAATCCTTTCACCTATAATTTAAAATTTTACTGATAGCAAAATACATTATTAGGACATAGATATGGTAGAAGTAAAATATCAAACAATCTTCAAAGCATTTTTATTATTTTAATTTTTAATCATGGAGGAACTTGACCTTTAACAAATATTACATGGTACTTTTATTGGCAGTGAGACTATTCAGTTGTAATTATGAACTTAGTCTACCATTGAGAACTTAGCTATAGCACCTCAGTAAACAAGATATACCTTTTTCCAAGCTTTTCCAATGTGATTAATTATATAATAGTGGAAGTTTATATTGGTTCTGTGATTTTTAATTGATTACGTTCTGTGGAGACTTTAATAGTGCATTTTCTGGAAAAGCATAAAATCAGTGATAGAAAGTTTTGGATTTCCACAGTTAACCACATGTGTGGACTACACAGCTGACAGAGGATATGTTGACAACTACAGATAGTTTTGCTAACATTACTGGAACAACATCCTGACTGATAGATAATAGTTTACGTAGGAGAAGCATATTTAATCAGGGTTAAGGGAAAGATAAAGAAGAACCTACACAGTACCCTCGATTTGAGCTTTGCTGCAAGGATAACACGGTAGCAGGAGGTGCAATAGATTACAAGAGGACAAAATGAAGTGATGGTTTAATTGTCCAAAGTACTTTATGACAAGACCAGAGTTTATGAGAAAATTCAGCAGGAAGTAAGAGTACAGCAATGTCCTAAAATACAAATTAGATAGAATTTAATACAGCAGTTAGAATATATATTTCATAATTTTAGGGTGTGGCTAGCAATGTAAGGCTACATTTATTATCCCGAGTTCCTCTGAGAAGGCAGTAATGTGGCTTCTGCATTTACAGTCTATAGTCACTGTTAAGTGAGGAAATTTTTTTCATTAAAATAAAGAGGTTATAGCTCCACTTAAGATAGCTTGTGAGAAAAACGTGACTGGAAGACAGTAAATCTATACATTGTTATCTTAGAGCAATTATTGAATAATATCATTCTTCCAACTTCCTTCGTTTTATGTCTCACAGCTAGTGTAAGCTAAACCATTAACACACATGCTCAGGATATCATCACTATTTAGTTCTTACATTACAGGAGCTATCATAAGTATCATCACATCAGGTATGAATACTCTATAAAAGCCCTTCTACAGTAAATCACGAGAGCAGAAGGTATCAATGTTAACTGTGGTGTCTGTTCATAAAGAAACAAATCCCAGATATTACATCACTTCTTTCCTTACCCACTCTGCAAAACCTGACATTCAATATAATAAAATGGACATGGTAATCTTGATTTTGTGACTTCACATACCTTCCTAATTTTAAGCAAGCTGATCTAATGCAACATGGCATGCAAGATCAATGATAAATGGCTGTCACTTATCAAAATTAGGCCATGGCACGGTGTTCACAGATAAGATCTTTTTCAGATTGTCACACATTGAGCAAACAGTGCTGCCAGCTGTAGTTAATTATGACAAAAGTGATTAATTTCTTTCAATCATCCATTAAGAGTTAATTTACATAAAGAAGAAATAAATTTATTAATTAGAAAATAGATCAAACAAATGCAGAAGATGATAAGTAAAATATAAGTTTCCATTTTAACTCAACCCAGCCAGCAGAAATGTGATAGCGGAGTGCTTCAAATCAAGACATTAGTTTATTACTCCATAAGTCGGTGAGCCAGAATTTTCATGGAGAATTGAAATATTTTGCAAGTGTGTCTGATGGAAAGCAATAGATACACTGCATTTATTTAATTCTGGTATCAATTATATCATTGGAAATCCGGGACGATTTTAACATGGGCCAGTACACTCAACAAGGCACCACAACATTGACAATGTTTTTCCTGTCCATCAAAACATGGCTTCTGTCTGATTTGTCTTCTCTACCTCTAAAATACCATCCATCTTTGTCTCACTTGTGTGATCATTTTGTCCCTTTGGGAACTTGACATGCAAATCAGCCAAGACCTTGAATGTTATCACATAACCACAGACTCTTCTCTGCAGCACTTGAGGCATAGGCTACAGCTTACTCTGTATTGTAGATGTTAGTTTAACTGTTAATAAACTCAGAGTGGTGTGAGTTTATCTCCATCAGTATGTTTACCTGATATAGCAATGTTTAGGTTAAGTCCCATAAGTATAAAAGAATTTTACAATCTCTACCTCTGTATAAAAAGGGGTTTCTGTTATCCAATGTTTTCACTTGTTCAATGCAAGCTATATTTAGAAATGAAAAGAATGTTCAGATATTGCATTGGGAGTGATATCCCTTTAAGAGAACAACATGTAATAGACAGGGCTAAGCAATCCAACCAACATATCATGTCTAAACTCGCCAATTCTGTACACATCCATTCAAGAATGGTGGTGGACAATTAAACAATTCATCAGAGGAGAATGGTCCAGAAATATCCCCATCCTCAATGATGGAAGACCTAACACTTCAGTGAAAAATATAAGGCTGAAGCATTCACAGCAATCTCCAGTGACAAATGCCAAGTGGATGATCCATCATGGCCTTCTCTAGTGTTTCCCAGCATCACAGATGCCAGTCTTCAGCCAGTTCATTTCTCCCTGTGTGATATCAAGAAACTATTGGAGACACTGGATACCACAATGGCTATGGGCCCTGACAATATTCTGGCAAAAGTACTGAACACTTGTGCTCCCATAACTGAGCTATTTCAGTACAGTTGCAACACTGGCATCTACCCGGCAATGTAGAAATTGCCCATTTAAGTCCTGTACACAAAAATCAGAATGAATCCAACATGGTCAATTACTGACCTATCAGTCTACTCTCAACCTTCAGTAAAGTGATGAAAGGTACCAACAACAGTGCTATCAAGCAGTACTTGCTCAGCAATAACCTGCTTTGTGACCCCCACTTTGGGTTCTGCTGGGGTCACTTTGCTCCAGATCCTCATTAGAGCTTTGGTCCAAACATGGCATGTATGAAGATAGTATGTGCAACACAGTGGCTCAGTGGTTAGCATTGCTGCCTCATAGTGGCAAGAACTCAGTTTGCTTCTACCCTTGGGCAACTGTGTATGAAGTTTGCACGTTTTACTTGTGTTTGCGTTTCCTCTGGGTGTTCTGGTTTCCTCACACAATCCAAAGATGTGCAGGCAAGGTGGATTAACCAAGGGAAACACAGGGTTACAGGGACAGGGTAGGGGGTGTGGGTCTGGGTCGGCTGCTCTTTGAAGGGTTTGTCAGGATTATTTGGGCCGAATAGCCTGCTTCCACACTTTAGGGATTTATAATTTGATGATAGTTGTGGTTGTTGGAGGTCAGTCATCTCAATTCCAGGACATTTCTGCAGGAGTTCCTCATGATTGCACAAGATTCAGCATCATTCTCAACTCTTCAGATACTGAAGCAATCTATATTTAAATGGAACAAGATCTGTTTAACATCTAGACTTGGGTTGAGAAGGGGCAAGTAAAGCTCATGCCACACAGTGGCAGCACGGTGCACAGTGGTTAGCACTACTGTCTCACAGCGCCAGGGACCTGGGTTCAATTCCCGCCTCAGGCCACTGTCTGTGTGGAGTTTGCACATCCTCCCCGTGTCTGCATGGGTTTCCTCTGGGTCCTCCGGTTTCCTCCCACAGTCCAAAGATGTGCGGGTCAGGTGAATTGGCCAAGCTAAATTGCCTGTAGTGTTAGGTAAGGGGTATGGGTGGGTTGCGCTTCGGTGGGTCGGTGTGGACTTGTTGGGCCGAAGGGCCTGTTTCCACACTGTAAGAAATCTAATCACACAAACACCAGCAATGACCATCTCCAATAAGAGACAATCTAGCCATTTCTCCTTGACTTTCAATGGAGTTATAATCACTGAATCCCCTACAGTCAACATTCTCAGATTTACCATTGACCAGAACCTCAACTGGACTCACTATATAAATACAATGTGTATAAGACCAAGTTAGAGGCTAGAAATACACCAGCAAGTGATTCACCTTCTGATTCCCATAGCCTGTCCATATCTACAAGACATAAGTCAGGGGTGTGATGGAATACTCCTCACTTGCCTGGATAGATAGAGCTCCTATAACAGTGAAGAAGCTTGAAACTATCCAGGACAAAGCAGTCCACTTTATTGGAAACGACATCCACTAGCATCCACTCCTTCCATCTCAGTAGCAGCAGTGTGTACTATCTATACAATGCACTGCAGAAATTCAACAATTCAACAAACAGCACCTTCCAAACCACAACCACTCCTATCAAGTAGGATAAGGGCAGCAGAGACATGGGAACACCACCACCTGCAAAATCTCCTCCAAGCCATTCACCATCCTAACTTGGAAATATATCACTATTCCTTGACTACTGCTGGCTCAAAATCCTGGAATTTCCTCTCAAAAAGCATTGCGTGTCCACCTACAGCATGTAGACTATCACAGTTCAAGGAGTCAGCTCATCATCACCTACTTAACGGGAATTAGGTACAAATAATTACTGACGGCCAGCCAGCAATGCCCATTTCCGACAGGTGAATAAAAAAATATACAATAGTTAAGTAGTCCCGTGTTAACATCCAATCACAGACACTCTACACTATAACATATTAAGCACAGGCTATGAGTGGAGATTATTCTGTTTTGCATATACTAGTTCAGCTGTCAGGAACTTCAAGTAATGGAATTCACTTTCTTTGCAGTGGTAGCAACCTAATCCATGCTTTCTATCAAATGAACTGATCTGTCATAACTTCACCCCTATTAAAATCCTGAGTTGTACAAAGGTAATTCTTTTTACATGCATACGTGCAAACTGGAGCTACAGAGAGAGTGATGTAGAAGCTTCAGTTTTTCTTTCTATTCATCAAATGGTTGACTAAAAGTCTCTCCCTATCCTACCACCTGCCATTAGCATCTGATGAAAAGATTTGAAAGTTGATTTCTTCAGCCACCAAGTCCAAAATTGGGTCTTGAACCCAGATTTCTGGCTCAGAGGTAGGGATCTTACCTGCTGTCCTACAAGATTTCTTCATCTGTTCTAATATCTCATTGTGCGATTCAATGTCTAATTCTGTTTGATAATTTTTCTGTTAAGCAAATTAGCATGTTTTTGAACAGTAAAGGTGCTGCATAAATTGATGTTATAGTTGATTGCTTAATTTTACCTGACCTGACGTTTTTAGCCAAACTGGGCGCTACTTCTGTTTTATTATTCTGTGAGGCCAGGCTCATCTCTCATCAAAAAAAACATTAAATCACAACAAACAATAATGCTGAATAAAGAATTAATTAAGAAATTATTCTAATGCATCAATATTATTTTACATAGTATGAATATTCATAATGTTTATTCATATTATTTCTGGAATAATTATGGAAGAAAATGTGTATTATTAAATATATTGTAAAGCATGACTTTGCCTGGCAATCATCCAGTTTATCCATTCTTCAAAGAATGCAAAGTTGAATTCATTACAATCTACTTTCAACTAAATAAGGGTAGTCTTGGTATAAATCAAATTTTGTATTTAGTCAAGATTGTTATCTTAATATATTCTGCTGTTTAATTAATATCAAAGGATCAAGTGAAAGTATCTCCACTTTGTCCCATGCCCTCTTAGTTCAAGACAACAATCCCATGAATTCCCTTTATTCTAGTCCCTCTGGTTCACTTAATTATATTTGCAGCCTTGATTTTGAAAAACTGCAGGAATGGTTTGTATTAAAGGCCAATTTGCACTCAGGATTAATGATGGGTAGAGGATGCACTGAGAGGCTTCTTTTATTCTATGTACTAATGGGACATGTCATCACTGGATGGATGAGAATTTATTGCCCATTCCTAGCATTGAGATTGTAACAAGGTCAGCCAGGTGGATCTCATAGAATATGTTTTTTCCTTGTGGCAGTTAACCTGGTCCAATCAGGGTGCCTTGGCTGACTGATATAAACAGGAGTGTCAGAGATTTTGTTCATTCTGACAGTTGGCTCTGAAGAAATCGGACCTGTGTCAAGTATTATGAACATGTAAATAAAGGGTGACTTGGTGATGGGACATCAGTCTCTGTGGGGTTATTTCACCTAGTAACTCTTAAGAAGGTGTTGGTGAACTGCCTTCTTGACCAATTACAGTTCATGTGCTGTAAGTAGAACTGCAGTGCCATTAAGGATGGAATTCCAGAACTTTGATCAAGTGACATTGATGGAACGGTGATATATTTTCAAGTTAAGATGGCCAGTAGCTTGGAGGGGAGTTTGTATGTAGTGATGTTCCCATGTATCTGCAGTTCTTGTCCTTCCAGTTGGCAGTGATCGTGAGTTTGGAAGTTGCTGTCTGTGTATTGTCCGGATATTGTCCAGGCCTTGTTACATTTGTAGATGGACTGCTTTGGTGTATGAGGAGTACTGAATGGTGTTGAATATTGTGCAGGTTGAAGAGACATAAGCTTTCACCTTTGGTACCTGTGGAAATATTCTATCTGGAACTATGGCTCCACTTGTCCTCAATGAAACTCAACATGAAAGACTAAACTTACCTTCAGTTCCCAATCCAATAACTTTGCACATGTGGTAAAACTGATTGAGTACTCTCACCTAATTTAAATGATGAAATCACAGATTGGGCCATGATCAACATGATCGGTGTCCAGCCTACATACTTAAAGAGAACCTTGACAAGCAGATGAGCTTGTCCTGCAAAATTGAACTTAGATCAGGACAGAAAAAGGACCCATTCCATTTCCACTGCTTCCTTGCTAAGTTTCAGCCAGGCAAGGAGAGTTAAATCAAGGTCAAAGTATAAAGAAGACAGCTAATCAAGTACTCCTGGACTGTGGCCTACACAAATTCTACTACTTGATTTTAAGTTAACAAGACATCAGTTTTAATTCTGTAATGTTTTTAACATGGTAATTTGATGAAAAAGAAATAAATAAGTTTATCATTCCTCAAGCTACTAGAGCAGGTCTGAATTTCCATACTCTTTTTGCTTTTTTCAATACTTTGCCTAAACAACTGAAAAGGGAACACTTCTTTTTGGAGCAGGAGCAAAAACAAAAACAGGAATTTCTGCACAGCCTCAGCAGGTTTGGCAGCATCTGTAGAGAGAAATCAGGGTCAACCTTTCGAGTCATAGTCATAGAGATGTATAGCATGAAAACAGACCATTCGGTCCAACTCGTTCATGCTGACCAGATATCCTAAATTAATCCAGTCCCATGTGTCAGCATTTGGCCCATATCCCTCTAAACTCTTCCTATTCATATACACATCCAGATGCCTTTTAAATGGTATAATTGTACTATCCTCCACCACTTCCTCTGGTAGCTCATTTCATACAGACACCACCCACCGCGTGAGAATGTTGCCCCTTACGTCCATTCCAAATCTTTCCCTTTTCACCTTAAACTTATGCCCTCTAGTTCTGGACTCCCCACCACACAGAAAAGATCTTGTCTACGCACCCTACCTATGTCGATCATGATTTTGTACACTTCTATAAGGTCACATCTCAGCCTCCGACTCTCCAGGTAAAACAGTCCCAGCTTACTCAGTCTCTCCCTATAGTTAAACCCTCCAATCCTGGTGGCATTCTTGTAAATCTTTTCTGAATGCTGTCAAATTTCAAAACATCTTTTCTATAGCAGGGAAAGCAGAATTGCACACAATATTCCAAAAGCAGCCTAACCAATGTCCTGTACAGCTGCAATATAATCTTCTAACTGCTTTGCTCAATGTTCTGACCAATAAAGGGAAGCATACCAAACACCTTCTTCACTGTCCTACCTACCTGTGAATCCACTTTCAAGGAAAGTGATCTTTCCTCAGAACTGATGGCAGTAGGGAGAATGTTTCTTTCATGCAGATGACAGGGCAGGGGAGGTGGATAAAAAGTAACTGATCAGTGGAGATAAAGCCCAAAAACAGAGAAACACTGGACAGACAAAGGAGTGGGGAGCAGTGAGTCTGGGAGAATGAACAGCTACTAATGGGGGACTGTTAGTGGGTAATGGTGAGTTGTGTCAATAGCAGACCATGTGATAACAAGGTTTGGTATGTGTGGTTGGAGTAAAGACATGGGGGAAGGTGCCTCAAACCCTAAAATGGTTGAACTCAACATTGAGTCCAGAAGGCTGTAGAGTTCCCAAACAGAAAATTAGATGCTTTTTTTTTCAGTTTAGGCTGAGCTGAGCTGGAGTACTGCAGCAAGCATGACACAAAGATGTTGGCCAGGGAACAGGGTGATGTGTTGAAGTGGCAGGCAAATGGAAGCTCAGGGCCTTTTTTGCAGAGAGAACATAGGTTATTCCCCAATGTACAGGAGACCACAATGTGAGCAGCATATGCAGTAGACTAGATTATGTGACTTGCAGGCAAAGTGTTACTTCACCTGGAAAGTATGTTTGGTCATTGGATACTGAGGAGGGAGCAATTGAAAGGACAGGTGTTACACCTTTTCTGGTTGCAGGGGAAGTTGCCATGGGGCTGTGATGGGGTGTTGGTAGTAAAAGAAGAGTGGAATAGGGTGACTGGAGGCAACGCTCCTTGTGAAAGGCTGCAAGTGAAGGTGAGGGGAATACGTATCTGCTGATGGCATTCACTGGAGGTTGTGAAAATGGTGGCTAATAATCCTCGGGATTGTAGGTAAGGGCAAGGGGGACTCTCTTGCCGTTGTAAGAGAGGGCTGAAGTGTGGGAGATGGTTTGGACCCAGTTGAGAGCCTTGTCAACTATGATGCTGGGGAATCCTCAGTTGAGGAAGAAAGTGGATATTTTAGAGGCCAGCTTGTTGAACAGATACAGCAAAGGTGTAGGAACTGGAAGAATGAAATTGAAGGAGGGTGTGTAGATGTACATCCAAAGGGCCTGTTCTACACTGTATTGTACCTGTGGGAATTGGTTGGTTTGCTATGGATATTGGTGGCCAACTTGACCCCAGAAATGTTGAGGAAGGGAAGGGAGAACTCAGAGATGGACCAGGTGAAGGTGAAAGTGGGGGTGAAATTTTAAGTGAAATAGATAAACATTTTCAATTTTGAATGAAAGATGGAAGCAACACCAATGACATACCCCATAGAGAGACAGGCATGACTGGAACCAATGTGGGTACTGGTGGCCACCCCTCTGACCTTAACAAAGTGAAAGGAGTTAAAGGAGTTAAATGTTCTGAAGAAGGGTCACTTGACCCAAAATGTTAATTTTGATTTTTCACCACAGATGCTGCCAGACCTGCTGAGATTTTCCAGCAGTTTCTGTTTTTGTGTTTCAGTTAAAGGAGGTGTTCAAAATGGTGGAAGTTGGAGACTGTTCAAGCCTTTACTGCAGGAAGAAATAGGAGCCCTGAGACCATTTTGTTGGAGGATGGATATGTAAAGGGATTGCATTGTCATGGTAAAGAGGAGGCAGCTGGACCCCACAAACTGGAAATTCTAAATATGATGTAAGGCACCAGAGGAATCGTGGATCTAAGTGCAAAGGACCTGGGCAAGAGAATAAAGGATTGAGTCAAATTAGGAAGAGATGAGCTCTGCAGGACAGGAGCAGACTGAAACAATTGGTCTGCCTGGGTAGTTCTTTTCATGGATTTTGGAAGGAGATAGAAGTGAACTGTGTGGGGTTGGATGACTATGAGCTTGGAGGCAGTGAGAGGGAGATCACCAGATGAAATGAGGTTAGTGACAACTGTAGACACTATGTTCCATGCCTGATGTTCCATGGTGGGGTCATAATCCAGTGGGTGAGAAAAGGAGGTATCTGAGAGCTGGCATTCACCCTCTGCAATGGAGGGGTCAGTACACCAGACAACAAGAGCAACACGCTTATCGGCAGGCATTATCATAAAGTCAGTGTTGGATCTGATAATGTGAACTGCAGTCAGTTAATGGGGAGATATGTTGGAATGGGTGAGCGGGGCAGAGAATTTGTCACATTGACAGTTTTCAATGAACAGATGGAGTGCAGATAAAAGTCCAGGGAGAGTGGTCTAAGTGGAGGGAGAGTGTTGGAGGTAGCAAAGGAGTCTGTGGAATGGGGAGATGACTCTTGTCTAAAGAAATGCGCATGGACATGAAGGTGACAGAAGAAGAGTTCAACTTCCTTCTGTGCCCGAAATTCATTAAGCTGGGGACACAGAGATAAAACAGAGACATTTGCTAAGTACAGGACATTCAGCCTCAGAGAGCAGAAAGTCAAAAGGGACAGTAAAGACATGACAGGAAGTGAGTTAGGGAGAGGGGATGGAGTCAACTGAAAGTGGGTGGAGGAAAGTTCCGTAGGACTTTGTGATTCTCTGAGTTTTTGCATCTTGCGTCTCATGATGCCTGAAAGGGAAAGGAACTGTTTCTTGTTCGCACAGCAAATGAGCCAGAGGATGAAGTGAAACTGAGGGAGCAGGGCAGCTCTGAGGCAATGTGATAAATTGCTCTTTGAGAGAGAGGTCGACAGTGTGCGTGTGACAACGCATGAGTGTAATTCCCGAGATGCAGCGGGAGCAGCTGTGTGTTGAACGTTGAACATCACAAAGATGTGTATGATCCTAGGTAGACACAAAGCATGAAGGGTGAAACTTGAGTTGGATTAGGGAGAGTTTAAACCAGAGGCAGTCACTGAGGAATGTGATTAAATGAAATCCCATCAGAGAAAGAAGCAGATCTTCTTAGAGGCAGGCATACCTGGAAGAGATGTGACAGTGAGTTAAATACTAACTAAAAATTGAAAAACTGCAGATGCTGGAAATCAGAGACAAAAACAGAAATTGCTGCATAACCTCAGCAGATCAGGCAGCATTAGTGGAGAGAAATCAGACTCAATGTTTCAAATCCAGTGACCTTTTGTCAGAACTGATGGTAGCTAGGAAAAGGGTTTTTTTTTAAGAAGATGTGGTGGGGGAAAGGGTTAAGGAGTAAATGATAGGTGTAGATAGCATCCAAAGAGAGAAAGGAAGGGTTGGACAGACAAAAGTGGAAAATTATCAGTCTGGGAGAATGAATGGCTGTTAATAGGGTCAATTAATGGTTAACAATGGGCTGCATGTAACAGCAGACCATGTGATAACAAGGCATGGTATGTCAGGGTTGGGGTAAGAAGATGGGAGAAGATGCTTCAAGCCCTAAACCTTATGAACCCCATATTGAGGAGGAGGAGAAAGTGAGGACTGCAGATGCTGCAGATCTGAATTGAGAGTATAGTGCTAGTAAAGCACAAGAGGTCAGGCAGCATCCGAGGACTGGGAGAATTAACGTTTTGGGCATAATCCTGATGAAGGGGCTTATGCCCGAAATGTTGATTTTCCTGTTCTTCGGATGCTGCTTGACCTGCTGTGCTTTTCCAGAACCCCATATTGAGTCCAGAAGGCTGCAGGTTTCCCAAGTGCAAAATGAGATGCTGTTCTTCCAGCTTGAACTGAGCTGCGCTGGTGCACTGCAGCAATCCTGAGACAGAGTAATTGGCTAGATCAGCAAGGTGATGTGTTGAAGTGGTAAGCAACTGGAAGCTCAGGGTCTTGTTTTGCTGACAGAATGTGGGCATTCTGTGAAGCAATGTCTAATCTAAGTTTGCCCTTATTGACAATTGACTCTTCCATTCACTCAAATCAAACAGAGCCTCTCTAGCCAAGCTCACGCCATTTATGTTTGCCAAGACCAACTAAAAAGTAGCATTTACTGGAATTAAAATAAACACTTGTAGATATTTTGTGTCACCTTTCCAGAATCTTGCAGTGCCATTTGAAAATGGACACTCCTAACTTGCATTTGCACATAAGCCCACATACTCTCTCCTGAGGGCCAATGGGGTACAGCCTATATTCTACCTTGACCATTATTGCTAATAGTTATTTTAAATTCTACAGTTAGGAGTCTCTGATTGGTAATTTAATTGGTACTATAATTGAGGCTCATGATTTACTCATGGAGTAATGCCATGAGATGTTCCACTGTCCAATTTCTCACTTACATTGAGTTTTGTCAAGTGCATGGTCAAGTAGCTTTGTTCTATTTGGTTACAGATAATTTTGCTTATCTGACAAGAAGGTACAGAGTAATTTTTCAAAGCTATTCAATTAGAAAGACCTGTTATTATTGCAATGCTTTTACTGGTTTCCTACAAACGTGCATAATTTGAAGATTAGTGGTAACATGGTCTGGGCCTGATTGTGTAAGTAATGATTAATATTATTCAAAGCACAGTAGCACTGTGCATTAATTATGTGTCTGCTGGAAATGTTTTCTGTGAAGCTGTCCAAATTAGTTTGGGGCACGATATTGTCCTAGAACCTGAAGCCTGAGAAGGAGAACTGGTCTGCTGATTTGTAGATATAATTGAAGAAAATTGCTTGAGAGGGTTCTGACAGCATAAGAAAATAGACCAATTAGTCACCCAGCCCACCGGTCTCTGTGATAGATGATTGCCATCATTTAATTTTGCTCTCAGTGCTGTAAAGAGACAAGTACATTTTAGACATCAAAGTTTTATGCCATTTCTCCATTATAGTCTCCAAGGAGATTCTGGTGCTGCAGCTCCTTGTTTCTAATTGGTGGATAGAACCTCCAGTGAGAGTTCATTGGAAAAATAGCAGATGTCATATTGCTGCGGTAGGGAGAATGAGATAGTAATATGTGTTTTGTAAAAGACGGCTGATGAACAAAACAGATTGTTATGTACTTGAAAATCAATTATATATGAGAATCAAGGGATAGCACAGTCATTCCATCACTTTTAATATTTGGTTTCCTTATAACAAATTGTGAAATATCCCTTTATTTGACTCTACAGAATCCTTTACATTTTCTTGTATTGCTCTGAAGGCATGATATCGATAAAATTTTATATTGCCTCTGATGGCTTGAACCCACAATATGACATTCTGGTACAATCATAAGGACATAAGCATTGCCTGTGCAATTAAATACATGTCCAAAATATAGCTAACACATCAGGTATATGACAATTTGTAAGGGTTGTTTTGAACAACACTGCCAGCTACATGAAACATGTGGGAGGTTAGGCTGATGAGGAGGAGTTCACATTACGTTTCTGCCCTGCATAGAAATGCCAGTTATCACAGTGGAACAAAAGCTAAACTTAAGCAGCAAAATCACACGCCATTAGTATCATCAGGATCTGCATGTCAATTTAACCAAAGACCTGATGAAGGCTTAAAATGCAACCAAAGTAACAGTAAAGGCTAAGAAGGATACTGATCACAAGGAACTCAACAAAACATTATATGATAAAATTCCTTATGGGTTAGGAGGGATGCAAGAATGTTCATCCGAGCCACACAAGGATGTTTTGGGCTTCCCATGCCCAGGCCTTCCTTTCCCAAATCATCTTTTCAAACTCACCTGCAAAAGTCCATGACTACTTTGTCTGAGTCTATTTATATTTAAACCCAGCTGATTTCTTGCAGTTCCCAATAAATTGACTTCTACCTGGTGATGGAGATGTCATGCTGAGACAGCAGAGATAATAGTGTGGTTTAAGAATGTATTTTGTCCTTTTTTTTGAAGGAAGGTTGAGAGGAGGCCTTGGGCTTTTTTTAAAAGTTGGAACAATGCAAGGAACCTGAATGGGTGGGGGTAAGCTCATACAGAACCAGGACTTTTAGTTTTAGCTTTCTGCAGTTGCTGGAATCTTGAAGCTGGATGTGGAAGTTTTTATTCCTCTCTCTGTTACAGATAAAAGCTGGGGTTCTCTTCCTGCTGCTAGAATTTATTTTACTAAATTTATCTTTGCTAAGATGTTTGTGGGATGTTACCAAATTGCAGCGGCTTATTATTAGTAGTTTATATATATATTATTTTGTTAAGCATTTTGATAGATTTATAGTTAAGCTAATTCTTTTATTTTATTTTTATTTTGTCTTTTTTTAACTGTAGTGTAAAAATAAAGAGTGTTTTGCTTAAAGTGGATAGTTTGATCAATTGTATCTGGAATGCAACACTTTGCATGTACCTTTAAAATAATATGAACAAGGATCCAAATTATCTTAATATATTTTGAGGGGGTCTGTTCTGATCCTTAACACATCCTGCTGTCAGTATCAGAGTTTTACAATCATTCAGGGAATGTAGTCTTGGCTGGCTAAATCCTTTATTTACTGCTTATCTTTAATTACACTTGAGAAGGTCTGCATTTAAGGTCTGACAGTTGAACTTGACTAAGCATGATGTTCTGACTGAATGGATGTTTGTCCTCTCTCTTCAACTCTAGTGTTGCCAAGTGGAAATCAGCCCCTTAGGCCTAGAACTCGAGTTATGATATTTATTAGGTACATTACATGTAGATGTGCATCACCATCCATATTAGCTTCCAAGCTATGAACAGTGACAATATCTGAACGTGGGGCTACCGGTGCCAAGTCAATTGACTCAGCAGCTCCAGCAATGCTGCTGCTGCTGTTTCTCCTTAGGTTGTGGCTTCTCATATAGCAGCTTGTAGTTGTCTGAGAGCAGGAAGAGATGGTGGTAATGAGGAAAATGAGGTTGGAGTGGGAAGCAAGATGCTCATGGCTACACAATCAATAGCATGCATACCATGCCAAATAACCGGATGACAGTGGCCCAGGAGTTGAAAAGGGCAAAAGACAAGAACATACCATGAACATTTATGTTCTCCATTATACCAGATGACATAGCCTCTGCTATTGCTAGTTGTAATGGTGCCAACAGTTATATCCTCCATGAAACTTAGGAGCTGTCATTGTTCTTGTTCAAAGCACTGCTCTGCTTTGTTTCCTTTTATTTTGTATTACCTTGTCCTGAAAGAGACGGAATTTAGTGTTTATGAAATGATTTGATTGCACAATGTTCTGACCACAGCTGAATAGCTAGGTGGTATGAAGTTGCAGATTGATATGATTGTGAAGCAAGAAACATTAGTTAGTGTGTGATGAAACATTGTGATGTTAGGCTTCAGTTGTAAGTGCCAGTGAATATTGCTGGGTGAGAGATAGGATGTGGTGCATTGAGCAGTGTCAGAGATTAATGGTGGGGTCATCATATAAAGGTGATTTCACTGACCTTGACAATCTATTAAATTTCTTGTGGCACAGTTGGCTGACCCTTGAGACAAAACACCAGCATTGACTTTCCTGGCTGCCTTCTTTGACTTCATTCTCAAGATGATCCTTGAGAGCTTTGCAGATCCAAAGATCCTCTCTGTGCCCCTGATTTCACTTTAACATCATTTAACCTGTGATACTATTCTTCAGTGTAGCTTCCCTTGAAAATAGATAATGTATTCTGTTACGAGCAGGCTCACAGTACCACATGATTCCGAATAATGATACTGTACTCCTCAAAGTATTCCAAGACAGCTAGCAAGCACATAGATGCTGCAACCATGTAGGTGAGGTGGATGCATAAAATTCGCTAGTTGTTCAGTTCAATCTGACAGAACATACAAGGCAGTGGACCACATGCTGAAAAATGGAAGTTGAATAGTTTGGTAGATGGTTTGACTAGTGCAGACCTGATGGACTAAAGGACCTTTTGCTGCGCTGTAAACCTCTGAGTATGATTCTATGATGTGAGCAGATCAAATGCTTTATCTTTGTTTACTAACCTTGTGTGGGATATCTCATAAAAGCCTTCTGAAAATCCAAATGCAGTCCATCTACTGTTGCCCTTTACTATTATGTTAGTCATAACCTCAAAAGAAAAAGATTCTGATATGCTTTTCAAATATTATTTCTAAATGTCCAGTTATCACAAACTTTATTATAGATCACAGCATTTTCCATAGACTTATTTCAAACTCTTGGTTTGTTGTTCCCTGGTTTCTTTCTCCTTCCTTTCTAAAGTACTGGGGTGACACTTCCTACCTTCTAATCTGTAGGAACAATTAGAACATAGAACATAGAACAATACAGCACAGAACAGACCCTTCTGCCCACGATGTTGTGCCGAATATTTGTCCTAGCTTAAGCACTATCCATGTACCTATCCAATTGCCGCTTAAAGGTCACCAATGATTCTGACTCTGCCACTCCCACAGACAATGCATTCCATGGCCCCACCACTCTCTGGGTAAAGAACCTACCCCTGACATCCCCCCTATATCTTCCACCCTTCACTTTAAATTTATGTCCCCTTGTAACACTCTGTTGAACCCGGGAAAAAGTCTCTGACTGTCTACTCTATCTATTCCCCTGATCATCTTATAAACCTCTATCAAGTCACCCCTCATCTTTCGCCGTTCCAATGAGAAAAGGCCTAGCACTCTTAACCTATCCTCGTACGACATATTCTCCATTCCAGGCAACATCCTGGTAAATCTCCTATGCACCCTCTCCAAAGCTTCCACATTTTTCCTAAAATGTGGCGACCAGAATTGCACACAGTACTCCAAATGTGGCCTTACCAAGGTCCTGTACAGCTGCAAATCACCTCACGACTATTGAATTCAATCCCTCTACGAATGAACGCTAATATACCATAGGCCTTCTTACAAGCTCTATCCACCTGAGTGACAACTTTCAAAGAGCTATGAACATGGACCCCAAGATCCCTCTGCTCCTCCACCTTACTAAGAACCCTGCCATTAACTCTGTATTCCGCATTCTTTTTGTCCTTCCAAAATGGACAATCTCACACTTGACAGGGTTGTACTCCATCTGCCACTCCTCAGCCCAGCTCTGCATCATATCTAAGTCCCTTGCAGCCAACAACAGCCCTTCTCACTATCCACAAGTCCACCAATCTTCGTATTGTCTGCAAATTTACTGACCCACCCTTTGACTTCCTCTTCCAAGTCATTAATAAAAATTACAAACAGCAGAGGACCCAGAACTGATCCCTGTGGAACTCCACTTGTAACTGGGCTCCAGGCTGAATATTTACCATCTACCACCACTCTCTGACTTTGACTGGTTAGCCAGTTCTCTATCCAACTGGTCAAATTTCCCACTATCCCATGCCTCCTGACTTTCCGCATAAGCCTACATGGGGAACCTTATCAAATGCCTTACTAAAATCCATGTATACTATATCCACTGCTCTACCCTCATCCACATGTTTGGTCATCTCCTCAAGGAATTCAATAAGACTTGTAAGGCAAGACCTACCCTTCACAAATCCGTGCTGGCTGTCCCTAATCAAGCAGTGTCTTTCTAGATACTCATAAATCCTATCCCTCAGTAACCTTACCATTACTTTGCCTACCACCGAAGTAAGACTAACTGGCCTGTAATTCCTGGGGTTATCCCTATTCCCTTTTTTGAACAGGGGCACAACATTCGCTACTCTCTAATCCCCTGAAACCACTCCCGTTGACAGTGAAGACAAAACGATCATTGCCAATGGCTCTGCAATTTCCTCTCTTGCTTCCCACATAATCCTAGGATATATCCCATCAGGCCCTGGGGACTTGTCTATCCTCAAGTTTTTCAAAATGCCCAACACATCTTCCTTCCTAACAAGTATCTCCTCTAGCTTACCAGTCCGTTTCATACTCTCCTCTTCAACAATACGGTCCCTCTCATTTGTAAATACTGAAGCAAAGTACTCATTTAAGACCTCTCCTATCTCTTCCAACTCAATACACAGTCTCCCACTACTGTCCTTGATCGGACCTACCCTCGTTCTCGTCATTCTCATGTTTCTCACATACGCATAAAGGCCTTGGGGTTATCCTTGATCCTACCCGCCAAAAATTTTTCATGCTCTCTCTTAGCTCTCCTAATGCCTTTCTTCAGCTCCCTCCTGGCTGTCCCGTATCCCTCCAACGCTCTGTCTGAACCTTGTTTCCTCAACCTTATGTAAGCCTCCTTCATCCTCTTTACAAGACAGTCAACCTCCCTCGTCAACTAAGGTATAACTTCACATGGCCATCTCTTTCCTGCCAGAAAGGTACATACATATCAAGGACACACCATATCTGTTCCATGAAAAAGTTCCACATTTCAACGACATCCTTCCCTGACAGCCTATGCTCCCAACTTATGCTCCTCAGATCCTATCTTGCAGCATCGTATTTACCCTTCCCCCAATTGTAAAACATACCCTGTTGCACGCACCTATCTCTTTCCATCACCAAGGTGAAAGTCACAGAATTGTGGTCACCATCAGCAAAATGCCCACCCATTAATAAGCCCATCACTTATCCCAGTTCGTTACCAAGTACCAAATCCAATATGGCCTCCCCTCTGGTCAGACAATCTACATACTGAGTTAGAAAAGCTTCCTGGACACACTGCACAAACACCGCTCTGTCCAATCTACTTGATCTAAAGAGTTTCCAATCAATATTTGGGAAGCTGAAATCGCCCATGATTACTACCCTGTGGCTTCTGCACCTTTCCAAAATCTGATTCCCAATCTGTTTCTCCACATCTCTGCTGCTATTGGGGGGCCTATAGTAAACACCCAAAAAGGTGACTGCTCCTTTCCGATTTCTGACTTCAGCCCATACTACCTCCAAAGGCAGATCCCCCTCGAATTGCTTTTCTGCAGCCATTATGCCATTTCTAATTAGCAACGCCACCCCGCCCACCTCCTTTTTTTTACCACCCTCCCTAATCTTACTGAAACATCTATAACCAGGAACCTCCAACAACCATTCCTGTCCCTCTTCCATCCATGTTTCCGTGATGGCCACAACATTGTAGTCCCAAGTACCGATCCACGCCTCAAGTTCACCCACCTTATTTCTGATACTCTTTGCGTTGAAGTATCCACACTTGAATCCATCTCTGTGTCCGCAAGTATTCCTGTCAGTGCTACCTTCTCCACAGCCTCCCTACATTCTTGGAATTCCTAAAAAACAGCTAACCTACTTGCTGGACTACAAGTCTGGATCCCATCCCCTGCCAAATTAGTTTAAAACCCCCGAAGAGTGCTAGCAAACCTATCTCCCAGGATATTGGTGCCCTTCTGGTTCAGGTGCAACCTGTCCTGCTTGTACAGGTCCCGCCTTCCCCAGAATGCAGTCCAATTGTCCAAATACCTGAAGCCCTCCCTCCTACATCATCCTTGCAGCCACGTGTTCAACTGCACTCTCTCCCTATTCCTTGCCTCACTGTCACGTGGCAACAACCCAGAGATGACGACTCTGTCTGTCCTAGCTTTTAGTTTCCAGCCTAACTCCCTGAGCTCCTGAATGACCTCCCCACCCCTCTTCCTACCTATGTCATTGGTGCCAATGTGCACCACGACTTCTGGCTGCACACCCTCCCCCTGAAGGATTCTGAAATCATGGTCCGAGATGTCTCGGACCCTGGCACCCGGGAGGAAACAAACCATCCGAGAGTCTCGCCCATGTCCACAGAACTGCCTGTCTGTCCTTCTAACTATAGAGTCTCCTATAACTAGCGCTCTCCTCCTCTCCCCCTTTCCCTTCTAGGCCTCAGAGCCAGATCTCGTGCCAGAGACCCTGTCACTGCAGCTTACCCCTGCTAGGCCGCTCCCCCCAACAGTATCCAAAGCAGTATACTTATTGTTGAGGGGAATGACCTTAGGGGATCCCTGCACTGCCTGCTTCCTCCCTTCCCACCTCTAACTGTTACCAAGCTACCTCTGTTCTCTGACGTAACTATGTCCCTGTAGCTTCTATCTATCACCCTCTCAGCCTCTTGAATAATCCTCAGTTCATCCAACTCCAGCTCCAGTTCCCTAACGCGGTCTGTGAGGAGCTGGAGCTGGCCGCACTTCCTGCAGATGAAGTCAGCAGGAGCATCGGTGGTCACCCCTACCTCAAACATCCTGCAGGAGGAACATGCCACTGCCTACACTGCCATAACTCTACACTCAGTCTCCAAAACAAGAACACTAAGTAGCTTATCTGTTCAGCTGACTGAGTCCTTTCTTTTAGGTTAGAGGAGGAGGGAGGGTGGGAGACACTACACATGTAGTGTCTCGGGTTCCTTCTTCACTCAAATACCAATTACTTACCTTCCCAACCAGCTCTGCGCTCGGACTTCACTTCCGCCCAGCTCCCGCCGCTCTCTGCTGCAAAAAGACCATTGGCGTCGAGGGAAGTTCTTAAATAACAATCACTTTCCTTCCCAACCAGCTCTGCGCTCCGACTTCATTTCTGCCCAGCTCCCGCTGCTCTCTGCTGCAAAAAGCAGAATATATAGAATTATGGAAGTTACTCATGAATGCATCCATCTTCTGTAAAACCATGTTTGACAAAACTTTGGATTGTCGATTATCAAGTCCAGGGGATTTACTAACTTTCAGGTCTATTAATTTTTCAGTACTAATTTTTGAATATGAATGTCTTTCAATTCGTAATTTTTAAATTCATTCATAGGATGAGAGCTAGGCCAGCATTGATTGGCCAGCATTGATTGCCCATCCCCCAATTGCCCAGACAACAGTTAAGACTCAATCACATTGCTATGAGTCCAGAGTCACATGTAGGCCGGACCAGGTAAAGATGGTAGATTTTCTTCTCTAAAGGATATTAGTGAACCAAGTGGGTATTTCTGATAATTAACAATGGATTCATGGTCATCATGAGAACCTTAATTCCTATTTTATATTGAATTCAAATTCTACCATTTGCCAAGGCAGGATTTGAAAACCAGGCCCCCAGCACATTATTTGGGTCTGTCGATTAATAGTCCACCAATAATACCACTTGACGATCACCCCACCATCTGCCCCACCCCCCAACCCCCAATATTTCCTACGTTTTCTAATAATCTGGCAGGGTTATTGTATCCTTCTCAGTTCAATATTAAATTTGTATTCAACATTATAATTCCCAATTCTCCTTTCCTTAGAACAACTGCTTCAAAGAAGAGATGCATAAAGTATTAGCCAATAAACCCACGGGCAGTAAATAAATTAATCTTGGGCAATAATGCAAAAGAGACAAGAGGAAAATGGCAGTTGCATTGTTATATAGTTGTTGGTTCAGAATACATTCTCCAGGGAATAACTTCTTCACTGAATGGAAATGAATTGAACAGCCAATAAAAGTAATAATAATAAAAACATTATGAGGAAAGTGGTGACTTACAAACTTTTCTCTGTACTCATCTGAATGCATGTGACAATAAAGCTAACTCTGTTCAATTATATTCTATTCATAGCTCTGATAAGCTTGTGGATGGAAGTTTGGACTATTCTGGCTGGAATTTTGTTTTCTGTCTTGAAAAGCACTTTACGTAATTGTTTATGAGTGACATTTAACAATAAGTTGTATTTTAAATTAACTAATTGATTGTAAAATATAACAAGTGCGCAGATTCCAGTGTAAACTTTTGTATCTTGAATATAACTTACTACCCACATGGCAATCCATTTGTATCTCTAGTTGGTATTGCTGTTGAGCTAATGTCTTAAGAGTTGCATTGTTTTAAGGTATGGATATGTAAATAAATAAAGCATCAGAATTAAACCACATGACCAACTGACATGCTGAAAGAGATGCCTGTTCAAGAAAGTGATTCCCATGGGTCGCGTGAGGTGAAAGTAATTGCCCGTATCATTACTACTGCATTTGACTAGTTACCCTTGAGAAGGTGTGAATTGCCTTCTTGAACCACTGCAGTTCATGCGCTGTAGGTGGACCCACAATGCCATTTGGGAGGCAAGTCTAAGTTGTAACCTAATGACACAGAAAGAACAGCAATATTTTTCCAAGTCAGGATGGTTAGTGTCTTGTAGGAGAACTCGCAGATAGTGAGGTTCCCGTTTATCTGCAGCTTTTGGCCTTCTAAATGGAAATGGTCATGAGTTTAGAAGGTACTGTCCAAAAGAGCCTTGGTGAATTTCAACTGTACATCTTGCAGATGGTGCACAATGCTGCTAGTGAGCATCAGTGGTGGAGGGAGTGAATATTTTTAGATGTGATGTCAATCAAATGGGCTGCTTTGTTCTGGTGTGGTGTCAAAATTCTTCAGTGTTGTACATTTCCCCAAGCATTGTTTTTTTATGTCCAAATGAGTTTCAAAAGCTACAGTTGTCTCTGCAGAGGATTGGAATTCACAATGTGATTAACAATTTGAAGAACCTATGCTTGTCTTTGATAGAACATAGAACAAGAGGCATGTGGATGAGTATATGAATAGGAAGGGTTTGGAGGGGTATGGGCTGGGTGCTGGCAGGTGGAACTAGATTGGGTTGGGATATCTGATCGGCATGGATGGGTTGGACCGAAGGATCTGTTTCCATGCTGTACATCTGTATGACTCTATGACTCTTTGTGAAATCTAAATAAAATGTGTCTTTACAAGCACTGTGAAAAGGTTTCTTAACTTTCTTTTCACTTTCAAATGTTCAAGTCAAAGCTGTATTTGATGTGTAGAATTTTCTGTTATTTTCATGTGGCTCTTGATTGCCAACCATGCTGGATACTGGATGTGTGGTTATAAAGGTAACAGAGTGCAGAATGATTGGGAATATGAAGTGGGTGGAGCTGGGAAAAGGGTTAAAGCAGCTAACAGCAACTAAAACAACCACAAAGAAGTTCAAGAAATTTGAGTCGGATATTCTGGCTGGTTGACTTACCTGGGATTCCTTTCCAGGGCTAAAAAGGCCGAACTATATACCTTGCCCACATTCCTGAAGTAAATAGTAAGTCTAACAAATCCCTTTACATCAAGGCAAACTGCTGAGATGGGAAATTTCCCAAACTCATGCTATCTGCTTTGGTAGTCAAATCCAACACTTAAGGTTGAGATTTATCAGAAATTGGCTATTATCTTGGCAAGTTCCATGGAGGGTTCCTCTCCATGAGCCCAGACAAAACCTTTTCATGGTATTCCTTGAAACTTGTCTCATTAGCTCTGCATTATAATTCTATGGCTCTCAACTTGTTCTATTTTCCCTCTTACCATAAGAGGAAATATTTGCCACTGCCCAGATAACCACAGATCCCTAATACTAGCACCAACCTTAAAACCCAGTCATGCAGCAGGTTAAGTGCTATCAGTCAGTAGTTGCCCTTTACCATGCATCTAGTAGGAGGGGAACCAAAGATAATTATGGTTGAGACCATTTAGGTGGCATGGGTGACACTTCACTGCAAATACAAATGTACATTTGTAACTTATTGCTATTTATGAACAATGTTATACACCCTATCCATCCTTAGTCTCATCCCATCTCAGAACCCTATCAAAGGGATGGCTATTCATTCCCTCATGTCCCAACATCTTCTCATTGTTCAACACAAGAGCTTCACATACTGAAAAGTGTTTAAAGGATTGAAAACATCTAATTTTATGTAGCAACAACAAAGGCGAACAATAAACAAATAAGCAGATTCTGTCCTAAGTGTCCACCCTGTGCGTGATGTCCATATTTTGTGCGTGAAAGAAATGGTCAACATTACTTTCGATAATATGGTGATACAGTCTTTAAAGTGTAAAACAGTAATTTGCTATTCTTGCCATTCAAGATTTTGTTATTTTATTTCTAAGAACCTTTCAATACACTTTTCTCATTGCTGCATTGAAACCATTGTTACCAATAGATTCCTATTCTAATTCATTCTTCTGACCCAGTATTTTAGAACTGTGAAGGCCCTTACTTCCCTTAGAATATCTTCCTTATTTTTGGGCTTCTAAAATCAAAGCTGCTGTCATCTACTCAAATTTGTGCTTGTATTTCACTGGCTCTTTTCAAACATTATTGGTGCCCTACATACTTGATTTTAATGTAATTTTGTTTCAAAAGAAGTGACTTTGCCTGCCTCAGGTTAGGTTATTTGAAATTCCTCTGCTGTTTACATCTGTTGCCACCTTGAAAAAGAGCTATTCCCAAAAAGGACAGAGAAAGCAAGAAATGTAAGTTGCTGACAAGTGACTTTCATAGTTTTGCTGTTCAAAGTCAATAAGACAAATGGACTTTTCCAGCAAATGTTGTTCGATAAAGAATTGGTTTTATAGTTTATTTTTAAATTACATGATGAGGATTCCTTCCATTTATTGGTTCATTGCGTTACATTGGATAGATGAAGCCCTGGGGCACTATTAACCGTGACAGAAAATAGACCAGAAACTGACAAATTAATGTCCATGTAAATTACACAGACAGCCCTTTAGAAATGCATTAATTCTGAAAGGTTAGATGTACACTTCCTTTCATGACAGTGCCATTATACTTTAGACTTATCATTTGTCTTTGTGTCAGTTTGGTGCCTGGGATAACGTGGTATGAATGGCATCTTCACTAAGAGTAGTTTCATTTTCTTCAATGTTTCAAAAAAATGTTTTCAAACAACCATAGACCAGAAATACAAAGTCATTGTCAACATCTGAAAGGAAAAGGAGACCTAAACAATTTCACTGAGAACTTTTTAATTAAACATGATTGTTTTCTTAACACAAGTCTTAAAAGGTTTGTGCGAAGATTTGTAGCTCGGGTGCTTGTTGTTGTGGTTCTGTTCGCCGAGCTGGAAGTTTTTGTTGCAAACGTTTCGTCCCCTGGCTAGGCGACATCATCAGTGCTCTGGAGCCTCTTGCAAAGCGCTTCTTTGATGTTTCTTCCGGTATTTATAGTGGTCTGTCCTTGCCGCTTCCAGGTGTCAGTTTCAGCTGTCCGCTGTAGTGGTTGGTATATTGGGTCCAGGTCGATGTGTTTGTTGATGGAGTTTGTGTATGAATGCCATGCCTCTAGGAATTCCCTGGCTGTTCTCTGTCTGGCTTGCCCTATGATAGTAGTGTTTTCCCAGTTGAATTCATGTTGCTTGTTGTCTGAGTGTGTGGCTACTAGGGATAGCTGGTCGTGTCGTTTCGTGGCTAGTTGATGTTCATGTATGTGGATTGTTAGCTGTCTTCCTGTTTGTCCTATATAGTGTTTTGTGCAGTCCTTGCATGGTATTTTGTAAACTACATTAGTTTTGCTCATGTTGGGTATCGGCTCCTTTGGGGAGGGATGCTGAACCCAAGAGGACCGACTGTCCACCGGCCGACTGGCGCCCGTGCCTCCCCCACCGGAGGTCAACCTGGCGCCGGGTTGCTGAACCCAAGAGGACTGACTGTCCACCGGCCGACTGGCGCCCGTGCCTCCCCCCCCGGAGGTCAACCTGGCGCCGGGTTGCTGAACCCAAGAGGACTGACTGTCCACCGGCCGACTGGCGCCCGTGCCTCCCCCCCCCGGAGGTCAATCTATCGGCTCCTATGTTCTAGTAAGTTGTTGTCTGAGCGTGGCTGTTGGTTTGTGTGCCGTTATGAGTCCGAAGGGTCGCAGTAGTCTGGCTGTCAGTTCTGAAACGCTCCTGATGTATGGTAGTGTGGCTAGTCTTTTTGGTTGTGGCATGTCCTCGTTCCGTGGTCTATCTCTTAGGCATCTGTTCAGAACTGACAGCCAGACCACTGTGACCCTTAGGACTCATAACGGCACACAAACCAACAGCCACGCTCAGACAACAACTTACTAGAACAAAGGAGCCGATACCCAACATGAGCAAAACTAATGTAGTTTACAAAATACCATGCAAGGACTGCACAAAACACTATATAGGACAAACAGGAAGACAGCTAACAATCCGCACACATGAACATCAACTAGCCACGAAATGACACGACCAGCTATCCCTAGTAGCCACACACTCAGACAACAAGCAACATGAATTCGACTGGGAAAACACTACTATCATAGGGCAAGCCAGACAGAGAACAGCCAGGGAATTCCTAGAGGCATGGCATTCATACACAAACTCCATCAACAAACACATCGACATGGACCCAATATACCAACCACTACAGCGGACAGCTGAAACTGACACCCGGAAGCGGCAAGGACAGACCACTATAAATACCGGAAGAAACATCAAAGAAGCGCTTTGCAAGAGGTTCCAGAGCACTGATGATGTCGCCTAGCCAGGGGACGAAACGTTTGCAACAAAAACTTCCAGCTCGGCGAACAGAACCACAACAACAAGTCTTAAAAGTATCCATATGCCATTTGGCCCGTCAAATTTGTTCTGCCATTCCTGTTACTTGAGAGACCTCTGATCTTCAAAACTGTGCCTCATAATTCTCGATTCCCTTATGAGAGGAAAAATGCTTGCAACATCTGTATTGTCCAGTCCCACAGTGTGCTATATGTTACAGTATATGTGAAGATACTTATCATTCTTCTAAACTCCTGTGAACACAGGCCCAACTTGTTTAACCTTTCCTCATGAGATATCTCCATCATCCCAGGAATCAGACCAGCCAACCATCCCTAAACCACTTCTAATACAAGTATATTCATCCTTATGTAAGATGATCAGAACTCTACTCAACATACTTGTGAGTAACGGTAGGTATTTCCAACATTTAAACCTCATCCTTCTATCAAGAAAGGTCAATTTTCCTGTACAATCTCATATTATACTCCATCTGCCATTTTTTGTTCGCTTATTTAACCTATATCTCATGTCAAAAGTTTTATATTTCCTCATAACTTTTTTTCCTACTTATCTTTGTATCATTGGGCATCTTGACATTAATTAGCCCCTACGTATAAGATGTTAAAATAGATTATAACTAGTTTGAGGCCAGCACTGATCCCTTTGGTTCACCACTTGTTAGGGACATAGAGTCATAGATCTACAACATAGAAAAAGGATATTTGGCCAATCATGTCCTTGCTGCTCAAAAACAACCATCCAACTATTCTAATGTTACTTTCCAGCACTTGGCGAATAGGTTTGCATGCCTTGGCATCACAAGTGCACTTCAAAATACTTCTTTAATATTATGAATGTTCCTGCCTCGACACCATGTTTTGGATGAAAAACCTTTTCCGCACATCTTTAAACTTTTGTCCCTCACCTTAAAACTATGCCCTCAGCCATTGTTCCCTCCATCAAAGGGGAGAAGTTTCTTCCTGTCTACCATATCTATGCCCCTCATAATTTCATTTATCTTAATCTTGTCCCTCGTCAATTTCCTCTGCTCGAAGGAAAACAGCCAAGCAATATCCTAGCAAATTCTCCCTGCGCCCTCTCCAGTGTTATCTCATCTCTCCTATAATGTGGATTCCAATACTCTAACTGTGGCCTAACCAACATTTTTGTACAGTTCCTGCATAACCTCCCTCCATATAAACTCTATGCCTCAATTAATAAAGCAAATATTTTTAATACTTTATCCACCTGTCCTGCCATCTTAAGGGACTAGTGAACATGTACACTAAGACCTCTCTGTTCCTTGCTGCTTTTCAGGGTTCCACCATTCATCATTATTACATTGTCTTGTTTGCTCTGACTAAGTACATCACTGCACATGTATCTGGATTGAATTCCACTTGCTACTGGTCAGCCCATCTGACCAGTCTGCCCATACCCTTTTGTAATCTCAGGCTGTCATCCTCACTATTTATCACTTCACTATATTTTTGTATACTCCACAAACTTATTGATTATCCCTCCTACATTCAAATACAAATCATTTATACGAACTACTCATAACTATGACATCTGTGGGAACCCCAGTGGACACAGACTTCCAGTCACATATTGCCTCCCATGGTCAAGACACACTGCTTCTTGCCAATCAGCAAATGCTGGATCTAATTTGACAGCTTTCCTTGGATTCCATTGGCACTTACCTTTGCAATCAGTCTTACGTACCAGACCTTTTCAAAAGTCTTGTTGAAGTCCAAGTAGACTACATCAAATTTTTGCCCTCATCTGCACATCAGGTCACCTCTTTGAAAAGTTTAATCAAGTTAGTCAGACATGACCTCCCCTTAACAAAATCATGCTGACTGTCCTTGACTAATGCCTGTCCCTCAGAATTGCTTCCAATAGTTTCCTCACTACTGAGGTTAGATTGACCAGCCTGCAGTTTCCTGTTTTATCTCTTGTTCAGTTATCCCAAAAGACTCATTTATCTTGATTGTCTATATGATGTTTGTTAATTAATCTTCTATTCATGCTCAAATATCACTGCCCCACAACATGAGTTCCTATTTGTGATGTAATAATTTTCTGTGAAATGTTATTGACTGCATGCTGGAAATCCAAATGCTATATCTACTGGTTCCCTTTGTCCACTCTATTATATCCTCAAAGAATCTTAGTAAATTTGTCAAGGGCAATTACTCTCCCAAAAAGCACATTGGCTCTACCTGATTATGTTACGATTTTCTAAACAT
Source organism: Hemiscyllium ocellatum (assembly GCF_020745735.1). Lineage (NCBI taxonomy): Eukaryota > Metazoa > Chordata > Chondrichthyes > Orectolobiformes > Hemiscylliidae > Hemiscyllium > Hemiscyllium ocellatum. Next base: position 35,073,769 of record NC_083411.1, on the reverse strand, counting down.
CCAGCTATCACTCCTTAATAATGAATTATAATATTTTCTCATTGACAGTTGTGTTAACTGACCTGTATCTTTCTACTTTCTGTTTCTCTTCTTTCTTGAATAGTGCTGTTACATTTGAGGGGACCTTCCCAGAATCTAGGGAATTTTGGAAGATTATGTCTGAAATTATTTTGTTAAAGACCCTAAGTCCAGGAAACTAGCCTTTATTCTCATTGATATTCACTGTACATTTTCTCTAGGTATTGTGATTGCTCGAAGATCCTCACTACATTTTACCTTCTAATTTTACATTATTCTTATTTTTGTGTCACACATTGGTGGGTTTGTTGTGGATTGTTTAAAAATGTTTTCTTATTCTGTTTGTAACTGAATTCCAGCATTGGCAATTTTGTTCTATCTGTCAGGACTGCTGCACCCTGCAGGGAAACGTTTGGATTTTTCTTCAGAAGGTATTCTTCTAGCTTGGACCTAAAAATGAGAATTACATTTAGAGAACCAGAACTGCATTAATCAGAAGTAGCTCACTGTTGATGTTTTTTTAATTTTTCATATTTTCTTCCCTTAAATTTCTTAATCTTCCTACATTATGGTGACAGTGCTCTCAGTTGCCCCACTATTCTTCCCACATGACCATTCTTTTTAATATAAGTCCAGACTGTAAACATTGGCAATTTTACAAGTCGAGTGGTTGAGGGATAGTGGGATGGTCAGACAGTTCTTATGACTGCTATCATATCCGCAAATCATTTTATAACATTCATCCAAAAGTAACGTTGGATAATGTTAATAAACAATAATGAAGCCAAAATGCTGCCTTCCTTTGGCGCCAGTCGAAGAACTTCTCACATCACTTCAGGCTCATAGCAAACAGTTCAATCAATGCAAATCTGGGTATACCGTAGGTAGGATGTGTTCCTACCAATTTGGCCTTCATGAAACATCTTCAATAAATGTTTAAAAACTCAGCATTGCACCACAATGAATGTGAATAGAAATAAAAACCAAGGATCCTAGTTGATATTCTGCTGTCCTGAAGTCAACCATTGGTTTCCAGGTCACATGTGCAGTGCAAATCTCCACAAGTGTCCCTTAATTAGTGAGTACATCTGGCCTCACAAAGCTCACTTGTGCCAACAACACATCAGTTCTCCAGGAAGATTAAAGATAAAGGCTAAATCATTCAAACATCATCAGTCCCAAAACCAACTCCTTTTTTGGCTTGGACAGTAATCATTAAGCTCTGAATTATGTTCCAAGCTTTTTTTTTCTTCAGATTCAAAGGTAGCAGGAAAATGGAGCAATGTTTACAGATTTTGTCTAAAATATTTATTACCCAGCCTTTCTGGTTTTCATTATGTAGGCCAAATAAACGTAATAACTTCATGAAACATGATTTGTTTTCAGTTAATAAGTGCTTTGTATTTTTGTGTGCCATCAGACCCTTGGTTTCTGTTACAGCATGTACTCAGACTGATCTAAAATAATTTCAAAGTTACAGTATATTCAACAACACATTGATATGTATGGCTATTTCTATTATTGGTTCTACTGCTATTATATTGGTGAGAGTGCACTGAAACAGTTAGAAACAAGGACAATGCATGGAGATATTCGGAGCCAGAGTCAAAAGTGTGGCACTCGAAAAGCACAGCTGGTCAGGCAGCATCCAAGGAGCAGAAGAATTGATGTTTCGGGCAAGAACCCTTCACCAGCCAGCCCAGTTATGAAATTCACACAATGGTCTTACATGACAGGACCCTCTACTTAACATTATTAAACCAGTTAAAAAGATGTAGTGCTAGACCTGAAAATCTGAATGCTAACATTCCTGCATCCTGAGCCATCGTTATTAGTTGGCCAGATAGAAGCAGCTCTCCATTGAAATTTTGGAATTGTAGTAATCCTCTGGTTTATGCACAATGACTCTGACTCCTCCATTCAAGAATGTGGGGAGATGGATTCATATATCTTAAAATGTTAAAATGTGGGTCCAGCAAGTACAGTATTTTGGAATGTTGCAATGTATTGCAAGAAGCTGCCCTAGTCCAGAAATGTGCAGTAGCGTTAGCGATTTTTGAGAAGATTTGTAGCTCAGGTTGATGATAAATATGAAATTTAGCTCATTGAACTTGAAGGCTTGTTTTCGGATGTTTTGTCACCATACTAGTTAACATCATCAATGAGAATCTCTGGTGAAGTGCTGGTAGTATGTCCCGCTTCTCTATGTATAGGCCTTGCTTTCTTAAGATGGGAGATGTTATTTCTGGTTTTTTTTCAAAGGAAAATAGATAAGATCTAAATCACTGTGTTTATTAATGGAGTTCTGATTAGAATGCCTTGCTTCTAAGAATTCTCATGCATGTCTTTGTTTCGCCTGTCCTAGGATGTGTGCATTGTCCCAGTCAAAGTGGTGTCCTTCTTTGTCTGTATGTCTGGAAACTAGTGAGAGTGGGTTGTGTCTTTTGGTGGCCAACTGGTGTTCAAATATTCTGGTGGCAAGTTTCCTGCTAGTTTGTCCAATGCAGTGCTTTTTGTAGTTCTTGCATGGTATTTTGTAAATGCTGTTAGTTTTGCTGGTAGTATTTAATGGATCCTTTAGATTCGTCAGTCACTGTTTAAGTGTTTTGGTAGGTTTGTGGGCTATCATGATGTCATGGGGTCTGAGTAGCCTGGAAGTCATTTTTGATATATCTTTGATGCAAGGTGATGTGGCTATAGTTTTTAGTTGCATTGTGTCTGCTTGTTTGGGTTTGTTTCTGAGGAATCGGCGGATTGAATTGACTGGGTACCCGTTTTTCTTAAAAACATTGTATAGATACTTTTCTTCTGCTTTTTGTAGTTCTTGGGTGCTGCAATGTGATGTAGCTTGTTGAAATAATGTCATTGTAGCTGATGTCTCTCCTATCAGCATTCCAAAGGAACCATTCCTACTGCAAATCCTTGGTCCACTTCTCAATCACCCCTAACATCTTAACTCTTTTTCTCAAGCACTTCCCCATGCAATTATTGGTAACACAGTTTTCCTCTCATCTCCTCACTACCAAACCTCCAAAGACTCCTTCCAGGTGAACCGGTTATTTTACCTGTTGTTGTGGTTCTGCTCGCCGAGCTGTAAGTTTTTTGCTGCAAACGTTTCGTTCCCTGGCTAGGGAACATCATCAGTGCGGTGGGAGCCTCGTGTGAAGCGCTGCTTTGATGTTTCTTCCGGTATTTATATTGGTTTGTTCTTGCCGCTTCCGGGTGTCAGTTTCAGCTGCAGTGATTTGTATCTGGGGTCCAGGTCGATGTGTCTGTTGATGGATGTTCTTGCCGTTTCCGGGTGTCAGTTTCAGCTGTAGTGGTTTGTATATGGTGTCCAGGTCAATGTGTCTATTGATGGAGTTTGGGGATGAATGCCATGCTTCTAGGAATTCTCTGGCTGTTCTCTGTCTGGCTTGTCCTATGATAGTGGTGTTTTCCCAGTCAAATTCATGTTGCTGGTTGTCTGAGTGTATGGCTACTAGAGATAGCTGGTCGTGTCGTTTTGTGGCTAGCTGATGTTCGTGGATGCGGATTGTTAGCTGTCTTCCTGTTTGTCCTATATAGTGTTTTGTGCAGTCCTTGCATGGTATTTTGTAAACTACATTAGTTTGGCTCATGCTGGGTATTGGGTCCTTTGTTCTAGTGAGTTGTTGTCTGAGCGTGGATGTTGGCTTGTGTGCTGTTATGAGTCCTAAGGGTCGCAGTAGTCTGGCTGTCAGTTCTGAGACACTCCTGACGTATGGTAGAGTGGCTAGTCCTTTTGGTTGTGGCATGTCCTCGTTCCGTGGTCTATCTCTTAGGCATCTGGTGATAAAGTTGCGTGGGTATCCGTTTTTGGCGAATACCTTGTATAGATGTTCCTCTTCCTCTTTTCGCAGTTCTGGTGTACTGCAGTGTGTTGTGGCCCTTTTGAATAGTGTCCTGATGCAGCTTCGTTTGTGTGTGTTGGGGTGGTTACTTTCATAGTTTAAGACTTGGTCTGTGTGTGTTGGTTTCCTGTGTATCCTTGTGGTGAATTCTCCGTTGGGTGTTCTCTCTACTAACACGTCTAGGAATGGGAGTTGGCTATCCTTTTCTTCTTCTCGTGTGAATCGGATTCCTGTGAGTGTGGCATTGATGATTCTGTGTGTTTTTTCTATATCTGTGTTTTTGATGATTACAAAGGTGTCATCAACATATCTGATCCAGAGTTTGGGTTGGAATTGTGGTATGGCTGTATGTTCTAATCTTTGCATAACTGCCTCTGCTATGAGTCCCGAGATTGGTGATCCCATGGGTGTTCCGTTGATTTGTTCGTATATCTGATTGTTGAATGTAAAGTGTGTGGTGAGGCACAGGTCCAGTAGTTTAAGTATGCCGTCCTTGTTGATAGGTTCGGCCTCCTGTGTTCTGTTATGTATGTCCAGTAGGTTGGCTATTGTTTCTCTGGCTATGGTTTTGTCAATTGAAGTGAACAGTGCCGTCACGTCGAATGATACCATGGTTTCTTCTTTGTCTATGTGTGTCTTCCTGATGACGTCCAAGAATTCCTGTGTTGATTGTATGGAGTGTTTGGATCCGCTGACTAGGTGTTTCAGTTTTTGTTGTAGTTCTTTGGCCAGTTTGTATGCTGGTGTCCCTGGTAGTGATACTATGGGTCTGAGTGGGATGTCTGGTTTGTGTACTTTGGGTAGTCCATAGAATCTGGGGGTGTTGTTGCTTTCAGGTTTCATTCTTTGCTGGTCCACTTTGGTTATCTGTCCGTTTTTTTGTAGATTCCTTAGTGTGTTGATTATTCTATTGGTGAGTTGTGGTGTGGGGTCGGAATCCTTCATTTGATCAGATATGTTGATGACACCTTTGTAATCATCAAAAACACAGATATAGAAAAAACACACAGAATCATCAATGCCACACTCACAGGAATCTGATTCACACGAGAAGAAGAAAAGGATAGCCAACTCCCATTCCTAGACGTGTTAGTAGAGAGAACACCCAACGGAGAATTCACCACAAGGATACACAGGAAACCAACACACACAGACCAAGTCTTAAACTATGAAAGTAACCACCCCAACACACACAAACGAAGCTGCATCAGGACACTATTCAAAAGGGCCACAACACACTGCAGTACACCAGAACTGCGAAAAGAGGAAGAGGAACATCTATACAAGGTATTCGCCAAAAACGGATACCCACGCAACTTTATCACCAGATGCCTAAGAGATAGACCACGGAACGAGGACATGCCACAACCAAAAGGACTAGCCACTCTACCATACGTCAGGAGTGTCTCAGAACTGACAGCCAGACTACTGCGACCCTTAGGACTCATAACAGCACACAAGCCAACATCCACGCTCAGACAACAACTCACTAGAACAAAGGACCCAATACCCAGCATGAGCCAAACTAATGTAGTTTACAAAATACCATGCAAGGACTGCACAAAACACTATATAGGACAAACAGGAAGACAGCTAACAATCCGCATCCACGAACATCAGCTAGCCACAAAACGACACGACCAGCTATCTCTAGTAGCCATGCACTCAGACAACCAGCAACATGAATTTGACTGGGAAAACACCACTATCATAGGACAAGCCAGACAGAGAACAGCCAGAGAATTCCTAGAAGCATGGCATTCATCCCCAAACTCCATCAATAGACACATTGACCTGGACACCATATACAAACCACTACAGCTGAAACTGACACCCGGAAACGGCAAGAACATCCATCAACAGACACATCGACCTGGACCCCAGATACAAATCACTGCAGCTGAAACTGACACCCGGAAGCAGCAAGAACAAACCAATATAAATACCGGAAGAAACATCAAAGCAGCGCTTCACACGAGGCTCCCACCGCACTGATGATGTTCCCTAGCCAGGGAACGAAACGTTTGCAGCAAAAACTTACAGCTCGGCGAGCAGAACCACAACAACGGATACCCGAGCTACAAATCTTCAATCAGATTTTAATTTTACCTGTATTTGTTTCAATTCAGTATATTGTATTAGCTTTTCATGATACAATTTCCTTTGAACCAAGGAGACCAAAAGCAGTTTGGATGAATATTTGGAGAACACCTCTGTTTAGCAAGCAAGCGTTATCCTGATTGTGGCTGATTGTCATTTCAACACACAACCTTGTTCACATGCTCACATGCTCACATTTCTGTTCTGAGCACTTTGTGGTGAAGGTCAATGTAAGTTTGAGGAATGGCAACACCGCTTTTGCTTAGGCAATTTTCAGCCTTCTAGACTCAATTTCAGTCAATAAGCTCTGTTCCCATTTTGCTTTTGTTTTCTTGCCAAGTGTCAGTTTGAATCTTGCAGACTATTTTCATGTTCTGGCTGTCAGGCAGAGATGCTCATCATGCTGACTTCCACACTCCATCGAGACAATGAATCCTGTGTACATTTTGAGTGATGTTTATTTCATACTATGCTAAGCCGAACAATTAAAACTTCACAGCAGAATTGCTGAAAATTTAAATTTTTAGTTCTTACAGCTATTCTCAAATACCCGAACGGGTGAGCCATTTAGGACTGAAATGAGGAAGAATTTCTTCACTTAGAGAGCTGTGAACCTGTGAAATTCTCTACCGCAGAAAGCTGTTGGGGCCAATTCATTAGATATATTCAAGAGGGAGCTGAATGTGTTCCATGCAGCAAAAGGGATCAAGGCGCATAAAGAGAAAGTTGGAATGGGATACTGAAGGTATGATCATATTGAATGATGGTGCAGACTTGAAAGGCTGAACAGCCGATACCTGCACACCTATTTTCTGTGTTTCTATGTTTCTAGATGAAGCTGCGTAAAATCCTGTTTACTATTCCTTAAGTAAATTTTGATAACATTGACTTGTTTGCCTGAGGTTTCCATGAAAATACATCCACCAAATGTTTATCAGGAGCATTTGTAGCAAAATTTGTAGGGAAAGGAGCAGTTGCCGAGGAAAGATATTTAATTGGGGAAAATGAAATTATGACACTAGCAGACAGGGGAAGTACAGACAGGGAGCAATTGTTCCACAGAAAGTGCACAGCAGACATGTGGAGACTATTTAAGGAGCAATTGTTGCGAGTGATACACAAATTTGTTCCTCTGAGACAGGTAAGGAGGGATAAGATTAAGGAACCTTGGATGATGAGAACAGAGGAGCTTCTCTTCAAAAGGAAGAAGGCAGCTAACGTAAGGTGAAGGAAGCAAAGATCTAGCACAGATTTACAAGATTACAGGCTTGCTAGAAAGGAGCTCAGAAATGGACTGAGGAGATCCAGGAAGGAGCATGAAAAAGGCTTGGCAAGAAGGATTAGGGAGAACCCAAAGGCGTTTCACTCATACGTGAGAAATAGGAGAATCACTAGGGAGAAGGTTGGGCCGATCAGGGATAGCGGAGAGAACTTGTGCATGGACTCTGAGCAGATAGGGGCCGCGCTTAATGAGTTTTTTGCTTTGGTTTTCAGTAAGGAAAGGGACCTTGCTGTGAATGAAAACTTTGAGAAGCTGGGATACAGGCTTGACCAGACGAAGATTGATGAAGTTGATGTGCTGGAAATTTTGGAAAACATTAAGATTGATAAATCTCCAGGGCCAGACCAGATTTATCCTAGGCTTCTCTGGGAAGCAAGAAAGGAGGTTGTTAAGCTGCTGGCGAGGAACTTTGCCTCCTCACTCTACATGGGAGTCATACTGGAGGATTGGAAGGAGACGAATGTTGTTCCTCTTTTCAAGAAGGGCAATAGGGAAATCCATGGCAATTATAGACCAGTCTTACGTCCGTGCTCAGCAAAAGTTTGGAAAGAATTCTGAGGGATAGGATTTGTGACTATTTGGCAAAGCATAGTGTGATTAAAAGCAGTCAACATGAGTTCTTTGAGGAGGGCTGGGCGGCACGGTGGCACAGTGGTTAGCACTGCTGCCTCACAGCGCCTGAGACCCGGGTTCAATTCCCGCCTCAGGTGATTGACTGTGTGGAGTTTGTACGTTCTCCCCGTGTCTGCGTGGGTTTCCTCCGGGTGCTCCGGTTTCCTCCCACAGTCCAAAGATGTGCAGGTCAGGTGAATTGGCCATGCTAAATTGCCCGTAGTGTTAGGTAAGGGGTAAATGTAGGGGTATGGGTGGGTTTCGCTTCAGCGGGTCAGTGTGGACTTGTTGGGCCGAAGGGCCTGTTTCCACACTGTAAGTCTAATCTAGTCTAAGTCTAATCTAATCTAGTGACAAGACAGGTTGATGAAGGTCGAGCAGTGGAAGTGGTGTATATGGACTTCAACAAGGCATTTGATAAGGTTCCCCATGGTAGGCTCATTCATAAAGTCAGAAAGTATGGGATACAGGGAGATTTGGCTATCTGGATTCAGAATTGGTTGGCTGACAGAAGGCAGAAAGTGGTTGAAGATGGAAAATATTCTGCCTGGAGGTCAGTGATGAGTGGTGTCCCGCAGGGCTCTGTTCTTGGGCCTGTGCTCTTTGTAGTTTTTATAAATGACTTAGATGAGGAGGTGGAGGGGTGGATTAGTAAATTTGCAGATGACACAAAGGTTGGAGATACTGTTGTTAGTATCGAGGGCTATTGCAGACTGCAGCATAACATACACAGGATGCAGAGCTGGGCTGAGAAATAGCAGATGGAGTTCACAATGGTTAGCACTGTTGCCTCACAGTGTCAGAGACCTGGGTTCAGGCAACTGTCTGTGTGGAGTTTGCACATTCTCCTTGTGTCTGTGTGGGTTTCCTCCGGGTGCTCCAGTTTCCTCCCACAGTCCAAAAATATGCAGGTTAGGTGAATTGGCCATGCTAAATTGCCTGTAGTGTTAGGTGAAGGGGTAAATGTAGAGGAATGGGTATGGGTGGGTTGCTCTTTGGAGTGTCTGTGTGGACTTGTTGGGCTGAAAGGCCTGTTTCTACACTGTAAGTAGTCTAATCTAATCTAATCTAAAAATGCAAAGTGATGCATTTTGCAAGGTCGAATTTGAATGCTGAATATAGGATTAAAGACAGGATTCTTGGCAGTGTGGAGGAACAGAGGGAGCTGGGTGTGCAAGTACATAGATCACTCAAAGGTGCCACCCAAGTGAATAGGGTTGTTAAGAAAACATATGGTGTTTTGGCTTTCATTGTCAGAGGGATTGAGTTTAAGAGCCGTAAGGTTTTGCTACAGTTCTACAAGTCCCTGGTGAGACCACACTGGGGATACTGTGTCCAGTTCTGTTCGCCCTACTATAGGAAAGATACAGAGGCTTTGGAGAGGGTGCAAAGAAGGTTTACCAGGATGCTGCCTGGAGTGGAGGGCTTGCCTTATGAAGAAAGATTGAATAAGCTTGGACTTTTCTCTCTGGAGAGAAGGAGGAAGAGAGGAGACCTGATCGAGGTATACAAGATAATGAGAGGAATAGGTAAAATCAAAAGCCAGAGACTTTTCCTCAGAGCAGGATTGACTGGTACAAGGGGTCATAGTTTTAAGATATTAGGGGAAAGGTATAGAGGAGATGTCAGATGTAGTTCCTTTATGCAGAGAGTTGTGAATGCATGGAATGCGTTGCCAGTGGTGGTGGTGGAAGCAGAGTCATTAGGAACATTTAAAGACTGCTGGACATGCACATGGATAGCAGTGAGTTGAGGGGTGCATAGGTTTAGTTACTATATGTTACATTAGGATTAAACTTCGGCACAACGTCGTGGGCCAAAGGGTCAGTTCTGTGCTGTACTTTTCTATGTTCTATGTTCCAAATTTTATTTAGGTTTCATTTTTCTTTATGTTATCTGAAGTTAATAAAATTAGTCCATGGAAAAGGATTGTTGTTTTTGAAATTGGTCTTGTCAATAATTGTACAAATAAAAAAAATCAGTTATCTCCATTCCTCTAAACAGTTTAGATATATTGTGATTGATTTTCACCTATATCACCTCTTTTTTAATTTCCAGAAAAAGGCAAGATTAGCCTCCGAACGAGTCCTGATCAGTCCCAGATTCTGAATATGAACTTCCCAGATTCTGAATATGAACTTCCCTGCTTGGATTTTCACGAACAAGGTCGGAAAGTTAAAATGGGAAATTTTCCACTCAGCGGACTCATAAATGGCCTCACCACACATTGATTTCATTGAGGAAAGATGAGTATGGGATTGAGTTTGGCCTATTAACCTCGGAGTCATTTCCATTGGGATCACAAAGTGCCGAGTGTTTATTTAGTGGGGCACCCTCAGTTCTCTGGGAAAGTGTGTAAGTTGTTTTGAAGGTTGTTAGGCTGTCTCACTCTCATCATGTACACACCCCACACAACCCTCTCCATACCAAATCCTCATGTTCGTAAATACCTTTCTTGGCTTCCTGCCCTCAGATGCCCTCAGAAACAGACACCAGCTCCTCGTTCCCTCTGCATTCTTTGTGTCTGCTTCGATGGTCAATGGTCAAGCTGTAAGAATCACCAATGGATTAAAATCTCAGTCAGTATTTACATGGACTAAAGTAGAGTTTGACTTTGAAAGACATCTTCTAAATTTATAGAAAGTTATTGTTTCTTTGACCCATTTTTTTCTGATGTCTCTATTTTTATTTGATGTGTTTAATATGTATGAAGTGAGGTAAATCTTTCATGGCTGAAACTATGAATAGTATTGATTACACAATTTTATAAGGTTGTATGAGATTCCCAAAACAGATTTCTAAATGGGTTTTATTTCATAAGCGTTTTAAGACTGTCATTATTATTATCTGGTTCTCTGGTCCGAAGGTGCATACTGAGTGATTGGACATGGGGGATGTAGGGAAGGCACAGATCTGGGTGGGGGTTGGAGTCATGATGTTGAGAATAGAAGCCCAAAGGGAGTGGGGGCATGGGTCTGGTCTTTTAAATATGGATATCTAAAGGTTCCAAAACCTCGGCTAAGGTACAGGATTTCTTTGCATGGGTGGGGAAAAATCATGAGTCCCAGAGGAGCCAACTGAACTCCAAAACAATTGTCAGGGTGGCAGAGGGGTGGTGGATGTATGAGCAGCCCAGTCTTGCAGTGGAACCAGCCAGGTTTGGAGTGGAGTCATGTCACCCCTTTATCTGGGACTAGTGGAAATTGCAATGGCAGTCCTGGAATCAGATCTGGTCTATCATTTTTAAAAGCTCCAGATTCAGACTGACTCTACAATTATCAGGTCTCATATGTCATGACATACTGGCACTGGAGTGTGTCCAGCGGAGATTCACATGGATGATCCCTGGAATGGTTGGTCTAACAGACGAGGAACGGATGAGGATCCTGGGATTGTATTCATTGGAGTTTAGAAGGTTAAGGGGAGATTTAATAGAAACTTACAAGATAATACATGGCTTGGAAAGGGTGGATGCTAGGAAATTGTTTCCGTTAGGCGAGGAGACTAGGACCCGTGGACACAGCCTTAAAATTAGAGAGGGTCAATTCAGAACAGAAATGCGGAGACATTTCTTCAGCCAGAGAGTAGTAGGCCTGTGGAATTCATTGCCACAGAGGTCAGTGGAGGCCGGCACGCTAAATGTCTTCAAGGCAGACATTGATAAATTCTTGATGTCACAAGGAATTAAGGGCTATGGGGAGAATGCTGGTAAGTGGAGTTGAAATGCCCATCAGCCATGATTGAATGGCGGAGTGGACTCAATAGGCCAAATGGCCTTAGTTCCACTCCTATGTCTTATGGTCTTATGGTCTTATGGTCATCAGCTTCTCTTGCTTGTTTTCCTTTGAGTTATTACAACACATAAATTTTGTGCTGCGGCTTCAACAGCACAATCATCATATGGGCCAAGTGTCTGTCTGATAACTGGATGGCTGGTTGCACAAAGTTGATGCAAGGGTAACATTGGCATGTATAGCCTCATCCTCTTAAAGACCCGAGTAAAGGAGGGTCAAAAAATGCCTGGAAGTAATTGATGTTGAGGAGTGAAGAAATACCACAATTTGGGACTGGGTTTCCAAATTTTGTGATGCATCCTTGAATGCATGAGTAATAAAGCTGGAGTCCTGCTTGGAGGCCATCTTCCCTTGGAAAACAGGAAGGCTCTGAAGAGAAGGAAGGAGAGTGGTCAAAGGCTGGACCAGAGGACACAACAGCATGGTAAGAAACTTACTAACCTGATGGGCATCATCAAGATTGTCAGGAGAGAACATTGGTACATTGGGGCGGCACGGTGGCACAGTGGTTAGCACTGCTGCCTCACAGCGTCAGGTTCAATTCCAGTCTCGGGCGACTGTCTGTGTGGAGTTTGCACATTCTCCCCGTGTCTGCGTGGGTTTCCTCCGGGTGCTCCGGTTTTCTCCCACAATCCAAAAATGTGCAGGTTAGGTGAATTGGCCATGCTAAATTGCCCGTAGTGTTAGGTGAAGGGGTAAATGTAGGGGATTGGTCTGGGTGGGTTGCGCTTTGGCGGATCGGCGTGGACTTGTTCGGCTGAAGGGTCTGTTTCCACACTGTGAGTAATCTAATCATAATGCACTGATGGACATGCCTCAAGCTCTATTGTAGAGTTTTCACCTTGGTTTGTGGCACTCAATATTGTTACATGAAACATGATCTTTCATTATTCATTTATAGAATGTATTCATGGAATATCATCTCCATCTGCCCTGGTTCTTTGCTGTAGGGATACCCACTATTCTAGTAGAAAGGGAGTTCCATGAATTTTACCCGGTAGTGCAGTTCGAAGTCAACATGAGGTATGGCTTGGATGGGTCATACACATAACGGTTTTCCTGTCCATTTGCTGCCCTTGGCTTTCTAGGTGGTAGAGGCCACAGATTTAGAACATGCCGTCAATAGAGCCTTGTTATGAGGTTGTAGTGTTTCCTGTAGACATTACGCACTGCTATCACTGTACATTGATAGTGAAGGGAGTGAACGTGCCAATCAAGTGACTACTTTGTCCTGGATGATGTTAAATGTCTTGAGCATTATTGGAGCTGCACTAATCCAGACAAGTGAAGAATATCTCGTTATACTCCTGAATTGTGCTTCCACTATTGGTGCAAGATCAATGAAATGAGTTACCCAACACTGCCTTCTTAGCTTCTGACCAGCTGTTATAGCCACATTGTATATACTGTTGGCTCAGTTCGATTTCTGATCAATGAAATCCCCCAGGATGTGGATATTTGGGGATTCAGAGATGGAAATGTCTTTGAATGGCAAATAAACTTGGATAGATTTTCCCTTGTGGAAATGGTCATTCCCTGGCATTTGTTGAGAGTGATTTTTAACTTAACAGTTTTAGCTGGATTTTGTCCAGGCCCTGTTGGATATGAACATAGATTGCTGCAGTACCCAAACAAACATAAATTATGCTGAATGATGTGTAACATCTCCATTTCTGCCTTAATTTAGGAGGGGGTGGGGGGTGGGGGGAGTAACTGATGAAGCATCTGAGGCACTGATTCATTAGCTGACTTAGATGTGGCTGGGCAAGGGGGTATAGTAGATGGTAAAAAGCAGAAAGATTTCTTGACCATGTTTGATTAGATGCCATGATGTCATGGCATGGGGACCGTAGTCAAGAATCAATATTGAATATTCCCAGGATAACTTTCTCCTGACTGTGTATCACTATGTGCCACCATTTCTAGCAGGTGTGACTTGTCCTTTGGACAGGGCATACCCAGTGATGGTGGTAGTGGTATCTGGGATACTGTCTGGTGTTTCCGGCTTTCTATTTATATGTTTGGGTTTTCTTGCACTGGTGATGTCATTTCCTGTGGTGATGTCATTTCTTGTTCTTTTTCTCATGTGGTGTTAAATGGGTGGTTAATTACAAAATACTGTGCAAGAACTGTAACAAACACAGCATTGGACAAACAGGCAGAAAACTAGCCACCACGATACATGAACATCAACAAGCCATAAAACAAAATGACCCTCTCTCACTAGTATCATTACATACAGATAAGGAAGGACACCACTTCGACTGGGACAACACATCCATCCTAGAACAAGCCAAACAGAGACATGCAAGAGAATTCCTAGAAGCATGGCATTCCAACCAGAACTCTATCAACTTAGATCCCATTTACCACACCTTGAGAAAAAGAATAGGAAATGACATCACCATAGGAAATGATGCCACCACAGAAAATTACATCACCTACCCAAGGAAATGCAAGCATTTAAATAGAAAGCAGGAAACACCAGCAGTGCTTCATCTGGAGGCTCACAGAAAATGTTACCTAGTATGGTGACGAAACATCTGAAAATGAATCTTCCAGCTCAGCGAGCAAATCTACATCCAGAATGTAAAGAAGAGTTTGATTCACAGACCTCCTGGTCATCCAGTATTGATGCAGGCTCTTTTCCTTTTGAAGGACTGCGAACTTTCTTTGCACCGGTTGTTCCGGGATAAAAAGATCCCACTAACCACACTTTGGCAATATTTCCTTCACTTTCCCATTCAAACTCCTCTGTTTCCCTCTAGCACCTCAACATGATTTGGATACCTGGGAGGTACCAGCAGCTTCTAAATTGAGTGTTAGACATTTTCAGCATGGTACTGTTTTGGGGAACATGATTTTACAATTTAGTTGGGGTGGAAGGGATTGTTTCGATACTATGAGACACACGGGTTTACATGTGCCTGGCCAACATCTGCCTCATTACATCATGGCTCTTTGATTGTGAAAGACATCTCCATCATTATCAGTTCCTTGGCATGGGAATAATCCTGGTCCATATTTAATTCTGCAAAAAAAAAACATGTTTGCTAATTTGGTTCATGTTTATTCCTTTCATTAAAGTTTGTCAGTCTTTCTACGATCTATTTTCACTTTATCAGCCTGATTTTAATGTTTTTAAATACAGATGACTTCCCCTGAGCAAACTCAAATATGGCAGGTTATTTTGAAGCTGAATTCTGCTGCAGAACATTGCTGAAATGGTTCAGTAATTACAGCTTCTCCCATTTGTCTCCTGGATTTCATCCTGATAGTTAGCTGTATTAGGTGTTTCGTTGGTTATTCTAATTCCTGCGCAGTCTGTACAGAGTTCTTTTTTAATCTGGCGTAGCCTTTGTAAACTCCTGTGGATAATTTCTGCTTTCCCAATATGTAATGGCTCTTTGAACCTCTTCAGGAAGTTCAGGATATTTTCACCTCTTTCTGTAGATTGACTGAAAGCATTTAGATCCCTTCTGTTTTACTTATCTCTTCAAATTGTTATTGACTCTCTGGGCACAGTAGCTGTAACCTTTATCAAACCTGTTCTCAGTAACAAAGCTTATATACATTGTAAAAATTTCCCCCTTTGTTAAAAGTGTACTTTAAAATTTGGGGTTTTAATTTCAGGTCTAGCATCTTTTGCTCTGTAATTTGTTCTTGCTTTTCTCTTTTCTGACTTACCCTTATTGTGCTTTTAATGCAATCTCGAGCATTTTTATTACTGAAAAGTCCTTCAATCCTGCTCTGCCATTCAATATGATCATGATGGATCATTCTACTCCAGCACCCTGTTCCTATTTATCTACATAACCTCTGATCCTTTTAGCATTAAGAACTCCTTCTTGAAAACTTTCAATATTTTGACCTCAACTGCTTTCAGTGTGAAAGAATTCCACAGGATCACCACTCTCTGGGTGAAAATATTTCTCCTCATTTTACTCCTAAATGGCCAACTCCGCATCCTTAGACTGTGAACCCAGATTCTGGAATTCCCATTTATCAGAAATATCCTCTGCATTTAGCCTGCCAGGTCCAGTTAGAAGTTTTTAGGTTTCAGTGAGATCACTCCCTCATTTTTCTAAATTTTAGTGAATATACTTCTAACTGATCCAATCTATCTTCAATACTTAGATTACTGTCATAATTTACCCAAGCTATTGTTCCAATAATTAAGAAAAAAACCTACTGAAGCCTAAAAACTACTTTTTAAGATTCTATACCAAGATACTTGTTCCTAAGATGGCGTCTTGTGTGGTGACATTATACAGTTTTCCCAGTACTCCTCTACTTTTGCACATGAGCACATGTGATAATAAAGTCAAATCAAAATCAAAAACCAAAAGTTGTCATAGACATGAATGAGAAAAGTTGGATGAATCAGCAGAAAGCCAAATTTTATTTGATAAAACTCATACATTTTTACCATAAGCTCTGCCATCTAGCTATACACAGTAACTCTGAACAACCAGATACATGCTTGTCACTGCAACCATTTATGTACAACTAAAAAGGATGTTGCTACACTGCAGGTAGCTAATCAGCAAATACAATCTCACCATTTACACAGGGTATTGAATAACCATCACTTTCGGATGTCCACTATTCCAAAGCAAAAGATGTGAGTGGTAAAACAATAAGTCAACAGTAATTAATGAGCAATTGTACTTGCCATAGGAATGGCATTCCCCAGAGAAGAGATTTCACCACAGGATGGAACAGATTTCAGATGAACAGCAATAGGCAACATGGACATGTACAATTAGGAGATGAGATTATGTACACAATTCATTAAGACATGACTTTATGAAAGAATGATCATTTTGCTTTCCTAATCATGGACTTTAGGTAACTTGGATAACTTGCAGCTCTTAATAGTAAAGCGTACAATTTTAAAGTATACTTTTAACAAAGGGGGAAAGTTTGGAGACATGTATTGGTATATAGTAAAATGGCTGCCTAGTCTTAGTCAAGTGACCTCTACCTTTGATGTTGTGTTTTCATTTTAAATTGTGGCAACCATTAAGTTACATTACATGAAACAAGGATCAGTGAGTACATCTTGAGAGGGTATGTCCAATTTAACACATCTTCTCATGTGTTTCAGTACATCACAGTCACATTGCTCTCCAATAGCCCTCAGGATTTACTCATATCATGTAGATACTGTACTTTATCCTCATATCCCTTCTCATGTTGCCAGCTTCACATGCATCTTGACTTTACGTACTTCTAACAATTTAGCAATCAAAGTTACATTGTGTTTGTATAATGTGAAGTAAGCACTGATATTCTGTCCTCTGTCACTTGCTGAAGAACATGGATCTTACAGCTGGGATTTACGAGTGAATTAGTAAGGACCTAGCATGACTGCATCCTCTGATTCTAGTGGAGATGTTGCTTTGCATCTTCAGGCAAGTAGCAATAGCTATGTTACATCCAGCATCACTGAGACTATCCTGAATTACAATCAATAGCTGCCCTGTCTGTCCCTCAATGAGAAATAATGCATGGAATGAAAACTACAGCTGGTGTGACCATGGACCTCATGTTATTCTCACTATGCCCTTGGTTAGCCTAAGCACATTTAGACCTTGAAATTCTCAGGAGTCGCCACTTGAACAGCTTCTGTGCAATGAGGAGATAAAAGAGAATGAGGAAGAACAAACTCCCAACCATGATGATGAGCTTCCAATTCTGGCATTACAACTCTCTGAAGGCTGTGATCAGCATGTGCTAGGTAACCTGACATGAGTGGGCTCATTCAGGAGAGAACAGCTTATAATCCAGTTCCTTACAGGGCAACGTTATCAATGAATTCTGCTGCAGGACAGAATGTAGGAGAAAGCAGTTCAACATACATATTGAGGTGATTGGTGCATTAGTAAGCCTGTAAGGCACCTCCTGTTGCACTTGAGAAGCATGGACAAGTGAATCTAGATTTTGTCTTTAAACATTAATAGTCCCTATCAGTAATGTAACAATATCATTAGAGGATTAAAAGAGTGCTCACTATCAATGTCACATCAAGTGCCCAGAAGGGAGGAACTTTAATGGCTAACTATCTGCTTAAATGGCCCTTTGTGTATCATTAAAGTTCCTGCTGCTGAGAAGACTTCTTTCAGAGGTTCTATCTTCTCCAGACTGGGTTAATACCTGTCAACAGTATGCAGCTTTCATTTCACGTTTCCTACTGCTCTTTTGTGCATTGTCTGTAAAAGTCATTTGACAGTGATTGTGATCAATATTCCCTCACACATACATCCATCACTCAATGCAACAATGCTGTAATATGGAGTGTAACTTTCAGGACACAAAGGACAGCTGTAATTTATTCTGTCCTCTCACCTCTTGTCTATAGAAGCCATTTGTCTACATTTGTGATCAATACCACAGTTTAAATGTTTCTAGGATTTTCAAACTTTACTTAAGAAGTACGGCTACTCAATTTAAAAGGTCGACAAGTCTGTTGCCTGACAAACTGTTCCACTCTATTTGCAAGCAATCAGAATGATCTGCTTTATGGTACTGATACTGCAATGTTGGGTTGGTAGACAGATGAGAAAATAAATCCACATTTACACCAAAAGCTATCACTTTCTTAGAGAGATTTATTGGCAATCACCTCAGCAGATAAAAAAAAAGCCATGATCATCCCAGAAATGGATTGCCAGTACAGCAATCATTCCAAACTTACCTTGGGATGATTTCCTCACCGTGTTAAGTTCTGAGCTTATACTTTATGGATCAGTTTATCATTTTATTAATCACATAGGAGGAAATCCTTCTAATGATCCTACCCAACAATGGTGGGAAATTTGCCCCATTTACTGTAAATTTGTCTCCTCATTTTAACAATTGCAAATCTGAGCCTGTGACTTGTTAAGAGATCCTACAGTAAACACAACAGCTAATAAAGCCCCGGGAGAGCATCACATGGAACTTACAGATCTTCATTTAAGCTGCATTCCCTCAGGAACTTTCTTAGACAATGTACAGAAACACTGAATAACAGTGCTTGTCCAATGCAAGTTGATCAGAAGCAAACTCTGTTTATAATGGACAAAGTCACAGTTACGCAACCATCAGATATCAGTGTATAGGTTCCATGCAGGCTCAATAAATAATATCCCTGCCTTATTGAACAATAATCTATTCAGATACATCTGTGTAATATCAGATTTGTCTTTAATTAGCTGATTCCAATTGTGGCGAAAGTGCAGATGCTGGAGAATAGAGTCGAGAGTGTGGTGCTGGAACAGCACAAGAGGTCAGACAGCATCTGAAGAGCAGAAAAAATGACATTTCTAGAAAAAGCCCTTCATCAGGAATGAGGCTTTTGTCTGAAATGTTGATTTTCCTGCTCCTTGGATGCTGCCTTACCTGCTGTGATTTTCTCGCGCCACACTCTCAACTTTGATTTCAGTAGTGGTCAGCAGGAATGGTGTGAATTAGCCTTGTGACTGAATTATAGCTTCTTTGGAAGTGAATGCCTATTGGTATAGATTCAGTAGGGTTTGCTTGGCTGTAGTACTGTTATCATTGAATCAGCTTTCAATAATTATAGTCCAGTCTGTCACATGAATCACCATTTTGGCAAGGTACTGAAAAGTGACCACTTCCTGAAGATTTATACTTCAGCTAGATCGCATGCCTTCAAAATTGAGGAAAATATGTTGTTATTTTCATGTTGGTATTTGTTGGTATTTTCATTATTAGTGATAGTTTGGAGGTGTGGTGAGGATTTTTTTTTTCATTGCACTGATAACACTGTGCCACCGTGTAGTTAGCACTGCTGTTTCCCAGCACCAGAGACCCGGGTTCAATTCCCACCTCAGGTAACTGAGTGGAATTTGCACATTCTCCCCGTGTCTGCGTGGGTTTCCTCCGGATGCTCCGGTTTCCTCCCACAGTCCAAAACTGTGCTAAATCGCCCGTAGTCTTAAGTGAAGGGATAAATGTAGGGGAATAGGTTTGGTTGGGTTGCGCTTCAGTGGGTTGGTGTGGACTTGTTGGGCCGAAGGATCTGTTTCCACACTGTAAGTAATCTAATCTTTAAAAAAAACTAAATATAGACTAGCAATTGGGCCAAAGCTTGTTGGTGTTAACACTTAAGACTGACCATCTGCCCATCCTGATTCTTGGGTGAAGCCTGAGTCCCTATCAGTTAGAAGTTAGAGCTTCATTTGTGCACAAGTCAACTGATATAAAAGATGAAGCTTTGATTTAGTGCTCTCTCCCATACCCCAGTACCCCTCTCCCTTCAGTTATAACAAGGAACCCATGCTGTTAATTTGTTCTACAATCCACTCACCAGAACTGTTCAAAGACAGGAAAATCTTACCATGTATTTCTTCATAATTTGAAATAATTAAGATGAAATTCTTCATTCTGGTAATGGTTACTCAACTCAAATAAATAAGCAATATTGCTCAGCACTCATGAGAAATTAAATTCTCATTAAATAAATTAAATTTATTAAATTCATGAGTCAGGGAATTTCAGG
The DNA here is from genome assembly GCF_020745735.1 of Hemiscyllium ocellatum. Classification (NCBI taxonomy): domain Eukaryota; kingdom Metazoa; phylum Chordata; class Chondrichthyes; order Orectolobiformes; family Hemiscylliidae; genus Hemiscyllium; species Hemiscyllium ocellatum. Next base: position 35,053,582 of record NC_083411.1, on the reverse strand, counting down.
ATCCTTGAGTTCTACAAAATCTAAAGGGCTCGGGCTATTGTTTAAAGTCATACACAGAAGTATAGAGGAACATGGATTATCCAGCATTCAATTATCCAAATATCAAATTATCCAATAAGATTGCAAGGTCCCGATGCTTGGCTAAACTCTATTATCCAGTATTCAATTATCCAGAATTTGATTAACCATATGAAAGACCATGTCCTTTGGATAATCGAGGTTCCTCTGTATACCAACTTGGTAAATAGCCATTGAAGTCATTTCATGAAACCAGTGTTATGCATAAGCAAAATATGCTGCAGAATGCACTTTTTATGATTCTTTACTATAAAATAATAATAAATAAATATAATAGAACTGTCATTTCTAATGCCGAGTGCTTGGATAATTACAATAAGTCTTGTCACTGTTTTCAACCATTAATGTGAATACTCATTCAAGAAGACTGCTTGGTTAGGCATCTTTTCATTGCTGCAATATTTTATTTGTTTATTTAGCTAAAAATGATTAGATAAAGTGAAAATTTTCTTCACCACAGGAATGTTCCAATTAGAATGCTATTACATTTTTTTAAAAAATGAGTGTTCATGTTTATGGATGTTTTGAAATGAAATGCTTCATATTCATAAGCTATTCCGCTAACAGTGTAGAATTGAAGTTCCCCAAATCATCAACACACAGGCAGTGAGCCTACTTACAATCATTCATAATTTTGGACAACCTGATTAATTTATAGCAATCTCTCCCTTCCACTGAGATAGCACCTGTTGCAAACTAACTGCACTAAAATTAGTTAGCAATTGACAGATACCCTAATTACGAGGGGCAGATCTAGATCACTCAGCATATAAAACAAACTCAAGAGATGATGAGAAGTGCTTAGTGTGGGATGATAGCTTCGTCAGTGAAACTTCATTTTATTGATCCTAACAGCCTCAACTTTACAACATAGGCTTTCCTCTTATGGCCAGTTGTATTATTTGTGACAGTGATTGCACCTCTCACAGACTAACTAAAAATTGTTACGCCAAGGCTGGAATGATTTTATCTGGATTTTAACCCAGTGTCTACAGACATTGGATTGTATTCCCAAGATAAGTTATAGTAGAGATGTGCTAGAATTGCCAATGATTTTCAGAGTTAAATATTTGGATTTGGATGCAAGTTAATATTACTGTAACCATGCCTATTTCAGTAGACAGATTATTTTTCTGTAATATTACTTTTCTAACTGCAAAACATAGCCAGCTAATTCTATATTCACTATTACCTCATGCAGTTATTTATGTGATTAGTCTCTGTTAGTTCACTGTTTATTGCTTTTCCCTACATTAATCTCTGTTGTCCTTGTCTCTTTCACCTGCATTGCGTTATCCATCTTAAAGAATATAATTGCAAAAATCTAATTGTGCTACATTGGAAGTTCAAGAGACTTCATTTAGCAATTGAGAGAGTAGGTTGTATGGAAAAAAAAAGCTTTATCTACATTGTTATCGAGCCACTCAAAAACCCTTCCAAGAGAATTTCAGACTTCTATAATAATAGATTCTTCACATAAATCAATTTGAAAAGTACTATGTGAAATTTATTTCTTGATTTTAAATAAACTGGAGTCATTATATCTTATTTAATGGAATTTCTGCAATTTTGAAAGGTGCAATTTCTGAGAATGCAATGTCATTAGTAGGAAGAAACCAGGTGTAAGCTGTTTTTGTAAAAAGCTTTGTTGTAAGATTTAGCCTTTTACAGTTCTTCTACTCCATTACAAGATTAAAAAAAAACATGCATCTATGTGGAATCTTGTGCAGAGTAGTTGATGAAGAGTTCTGTGAATGAACTCTTCTCCCCCTCACCCTTCAAGTCCAATTACATTTTTAGTGAAAATTGCTGGAGGAGTGACCTGATAAGAGTGCAGGTGTATCAGAAGGTGTATGCCAAAATAAATAGTCTATTTCCTTAACCATTGAAAGATAAATATGAAGAAAGAAGCAGAACAAACAATAGACAGGATACAATAATAAATGTTCCCAATATTCAATTGGTCAGATAGCATTGTGGATACAAAGAACATTTATACTTCAGGCTGATAACCTTTCACTTCTGATGCTGCCTAAACGGTGAGTATTTAAGCAAGCCCTATTTCTCTTGCAGATTTCCAGCATCTGAAGGAGAGTCACTGGACTCAAAACATTTATTCTGATTTCTCTCCACAGATGCTGCCAGAGCTGCTGAGATTTCCCAGCAATTTCTGTTTTGTTTCTGATTTCCAGCATCTGGTGCTCTTTCAGATTTTTTGAGAAGCATCATGGCTTTCAGACAGAGAAGAAAATATCGTGATTCAATTTAGCGGCAGAAAGACGAATTAAGTAACAGATTAAAGTAATATATTCTGAGAGGAATAAAAGATAAAACAGAAAGAGGAATAAAAGAAGAAACAGAAAGGAAAAGTAAGAACAACAATTATTCGATGTGACAAACCTCAAGAACAATTTACTTCCTCCAGGAATGAGTTTCCAGTTCACTTCGTTCCCTTTCTTATCTCCAAAATTGTGTATCATGTAACTACCATAAATTCTCTCATTAACAGAATTCTGATGGCATGAATAGCAGCCTAATTTTCCACAATGAATTTAATTATGTTTATGGTGCAAATATAAAAACCTCTTGAGACTCATAGGGAAGCTAATGACAAGTTCCAATCTTTTCTGAAGCACATAGTGTAGTTCTACAAATGGTCCACCAATCATGGTGAATCACAATTTTAACCGCAAATGTCTCTCACGACATATTGCTGTTTTTAAAAAAATCATCATGCACCATGAACTTGCTATTATTTCCCAAATTTATTTATTAAATTTATTGGAAATTTAGATTTGAAAAGAATTACAAAAATTGCAGCTTTTCCATCAAACAAGGTATTTTGAATATGGACACAAATTTAAACAGTGTTGAATCACACATTTCTTGATTTTTTTTTGCTTGTTATGCTTTCTGTTAAAGTAAACCCTTTACTTCATCTAGAATTACATCAACATGATTTACTAACTGGATCATTTATTATTTAATAAGAGCGATCTTAATTCATAACTCAAATACTTTGAAGGTCAGGTTATTTTTTCAATTTTTTTGTTTCTACGAACAAAGTTCTGACAGTTCTCTACCCTTCACCTAAAAGGTGTTGTGAAATAAATTCCTCAGCGAGGCTACTGAGGCAGAGATTATAAATGGATCAAGAGACAATTGGACACAACTTCTGGGAAAAGAAGAGATTACAGATTATGATGAGAAAGTGGTAAGATTGATCTATGAAATCAATGAATGGAAAATAGTGCACAATATATCTGTTACTTTTCAAATTGCCTCACTTGCCAGAAGACGTTTTTCTGGGTTTTCACATTCAGTTTTATTTCTCCCAATCTTCCACTTCCCCTCACCCTGCAACTTCAATCTCACCAGATGAATATTTAAAATTTATTTTCAAACCTCTCAATGACATTGGGCTAACTCTTACTTTTTTGCCTAAGTACGCGTTATGACAAATGTTTTTTGGAAGGTTTTTCATTGTGAGGCCTAATGAGATTTCTCACTGTAATTTACCAAAATTAAATAATAAACTAACTATCCTACATCTGTGACATCCTTCATCTCTCATTTCATCCCCATCATACCTGCTCCTGAATGAATGTACCAATCAGTGGATATCCATTGAAAGACCAGTATTTTGTCAGTCTCGCCAGGGTGTTGTGCCCCGATGAGCATTGGCACTCTGAAGCTGCTCTGCTTAGAGACGGACATGGTGTGAAGGCATCAGAGAAGGGGATGATTGCATAGAGATCTTCTGGCAGTATGCTGAAAGTCTTGGTGATTGGGGTGGTACAAAGGAAGGATATCCCCTTTATGGAGGGTAGGCAGTAAAGACTAACACGACCAGACCCTGCCAAGACTAGAGAAGCTGGGGGATTTCTTCTTAAATCTGAGACATTTATGGGAAAACTTGATAAACATGTTCAAAGTCATGAACAGTTTTCACACTGTAAATAAATACTATGACTTCAACCTCTGAAGAGACTGAGGCAAATCTCTTCAATGCTAGAATGATATTATGGCACAAACCATGAAGCAATTCCAGAAAATAATAATGGCTCAAGAGAGATAGAAAAGTAGAACAGAATCTTGAATTGCTCCCGCAAGTGGGACAAAGTTGAGCAAGGAAACTTAAAGCAGATTCAAAATTCAGGTCAAAATTTAGAATCCCAACAGTGGGATGAACTTTTGTAATTAAGTGTTTTCAAATATGAAGATGGGTCAAAATCTCCAAGGTGAGACACTAGGAAACCTTTTTGTGTGTATTTGTAGTTCATGAATGCTCATTACAAAGCCACCTGGCCAGATTACATTCCTGTTCCCAAACAACTTCTGCATGAGTGACCAATGTGAGCATTCAGATGCCCAGCTTGATATGAAAGACATGCACCTGATGAGACCTGCAATTTCTTTCTGGAATTTGGACCGACTACCTACTAATTTGTTCTTCTAGTGAACCATTTTTATATGCCAGGATCCTGAGTAATCCAAGATGGAGGAAGAGAAAAATTTCTGGCTGGAACAGCTGCTCCTTTTTTAAGGTATTGGAGGTGATTTCCTCAAATTCCAGAAGCAGCAATTTCTGTTTTATATGCTGTTGCATTGGTTTGGAACTTTGGAAAAAAAAAGTCAAAACAACAGCAATTTTCAAAGGGAAAAGAACATACAAAGGAAGCACATGGTGAGGTCAGTGCAGGAGACAAAGAGAGAAATAAACTGATACCACAGTGTACCTGCACAGTTACTGTCTTTTCTGTATGGATTCATGTATCGCTGGACATCGGAGTGCATCTGGGAAAATTAACAAATAGTGAAATTCACAACTGATCTTGAAGGAACTGTTTGGGCAAAGTTCACATTATAGAATCAGATATATTAATTGTTTTAAGTGGCCCATAGAAAATCTGCAGTAGTGAGTAGAGTGGGTTCTTTCTTGATTATATTTTTTTGAGCTATGTCTCTTGATTAAACTTAAAATATAAGCCATAACTATTAATCTAACCTGGGGCAGTGTTTTGTGGAGGAATATAATGGTGTTATTTTCTGGGTCTGTAAATTGTGAAGGAGCAAAAATAGCCTGTAGCAGAGTGACATGTGCTTCTTGTCAGATGTGGGTGTTTAAAGAGAGTTTCAGGGTTGCTGAAGATTATAATGCAACGAGTGGGTGGCACGGTGGTACAGTGGTTAGCACTGCTGCCTCATAGCGCCGGAGACCCGGGTTCAATTCCCACCTCAGGTGACTGACTGTGTGGAGTTTGCACATTCTCCCCGTGGGTTTCCTCCGGGTGCTCTGGTTTCCTCCCACAGTCCAAAAATATGCATGCTAAATTGCCCGCAGTGTTAGGTGCAGGAGTAAATGTAGGGAATGGGTCTGGGTGGGTTGCCCTTCAGCAGGTCAGTGTGGACGTGTTGGCCCAAAGGACCTGTTTCCACACTGTAAGTAATCTAATCTAAATGCTGTTGGTTGTGAATCTTATCAGATCGAATAGATCAGTTGGAGAGACAGTTAGAAGCAATGAGGAATTTGCAACAGCAACAGTATGTGATGGATGGCAGTTGTGGGAAGGGGGGAAATCTCAGATACAGTCATTTAGATGGGTGAACTCCAGGAAAGGTAAGAGAGGTAGGCAGCTAGTACAAGTGCCTTCTGCGGCTATTCCCATTTCAAACAAGTATGCTGTTTTGGAAAATGTAAGGTGATGGATTCTCAGGGAAACGTAGCACGAACAGCCAGGTTTCTGGTATTAAGACTGGCTCTAATGCAACGAGGGGTACGTTGGGTTCCAAGAGATCATTTGTGTTAAGGGATTCTCTAGTCTGAGGTACACCCAGACGTTTCTTTGGCCAGCAGCGAAAAATCAGAAAAGTGTGTTGCTTCTCTGCTGCCAGGATGAGGAATGTCTTAGAGAGGGTGCAGAATGTTCTCACGGGGGAGAGGAGCCAGCAAGAGGTCATTGTCCACAATGGAACCAACAACATATGAAGGGAAAAGGTTGAGATTCTGAAGGGTGATTACAGAGAGTTAGGCATGAATTTAAAAAGAAGGTCCTTGAGAGTAGTGATCTCTGGAATACTCCCGGTGCCACGAACTAAAGAGGGCAGGAATAGGAAGATAGAGCAGATGAATGCATGTCTGTGGAGCTCGTGTATGGGAGAAGGATTTGCATTTTTGGATCATTGGAATCTCTTTTGGGGTAGAAGTGACCTGTACAAGAAGGACGGATTGCACTTAAATTGGAAGGAGACTAATATACTGGCAGGGAAATTTGCTAGAGCTGATTGGGAGGATTTAAAGTAGTAAGGTAGGTCGCGGGGGGGGGGGGGCAACTCAGGGAGACAGTGAGAAAAGAGATCAATCTGAGACTGGTACAGTTGAAAACAGAAGTGAGTCAAACACTCAGGGTAGGCAGGGACAAAGTAGGACTAATGAATTAAACTCCATTTATTTCAATGCGAGGGGCCTAATGGGGAAGGCAAATGAACTCAGGGCATAGTTAGGAACATGGGACTGGGATATCATAGCAATTACAGAAGTATGGCTCAGGGATTGACATGACTGGCAGTTTAATGTTCCAGGATACAAATGTTACAGGAAAGATAGAAAGGGAGGCAAGAGAGGAGGGGTTTTTGATAAGGAATAGCATTGTAGCTGTGCTGAGGGAAGATATTCCTGAAAATACAACCAGGGAAGTTAATTGGGTGGAACTAAGAAATAAAAAAAGGATGATCACCTTATTGGGATTGTATTTTAGACCCCCTAATAGTCAGAGGGAAATTGAGAAACAAACTTGTTAGGAAATCTCAGCTCTCTGTAAGAATAATAGGGTGGTTATGACAGGGGATTTTTAACTTTCCAAACATAGACCGGGACTGCCATACAGTTAAGGGTTTAGATGGAGAGGAATTTATTAAGCGTGTACAAGAAACTTTTCTGATTCTGTATGTGGATGTACCTACTAGAGAAGGTGCAAAACCTGACCTACTCTTGGGAAATAAGGCAGGGCAGGTGACTGAAGTATCAGTGATGGAGCACTTTGGGGCCAGCAACCATAATTCCAAAAGATTTAAAACAGTGATGGAAAAGGATGGACCAGATCTAAAAGTTGAAGCTCGAAATTGGAGAAAGGCCTATTTTCACTGTATTAGGCAAGAACTTTCCAAAGCTGACTGGGGGCAGATATTCGCAGGTAAAGGGACGGAATGAGATAACAATAATCCAGAGAAAGTATATTCCTGTTAGTGTGAAAGGAAAGGTTGGTAGGTATAGAGAATGCTGGATGACTAAAGAAATTGAGGGTTTGGTTAAGAAAAAGAAGGAAGCATATTTCAGGTACAGACAGGATAGATTGAGTGAATCTTTAGAAGAGTATAATGGCAGTAGGAGCATACTTAAGAGGAAAATCAGGAGGGTAAAAGGAGGACATGAGATAGCTTTGGCAAATAGAATTAAGGAGAATCCAAAGAGTTTTTATAAATACATTAAGGCAAAAAGGTATCTAGGTAGAGTATAATGTCCCTCAAAGGTATGTGGAGCCGCAGAAAATGGTGGAGATACTAAACGAGTATTTTGCATCAGTATTTACTGTGGAAAAGGATATGGAAGATATAGAATGTATGGAAATAGATGGTGACAGCTTGCAAAATGTCCATATTACAGAGGAGGAAGTGCTGGATGTCTTGAAATTGGTAAAGTTGGATAAATCCCCAGTACCTGATCAGGTGTACCCTAGAATTCTGTGAGAAGCTAGAGAAGTGGTTGCTGGGCCTCTTGTTGAGATATCTGTATCATCATTACTCACAGGTGAGGTGCTAGAAGACTGGAGGTTGGCTAATGTGGTGCCACTGTTTAAGAAGGGCGGTAAAGACAAGCCCGGGAACTGTAGACCAGTGAGCCTGACATCATTAGTGGGCAAGTTGTTGGAGGGAATCCTGAGGGACAGGATGTACATGTATTTGGAAAGGCAAGGACTGATTATGGACAGTCAACGTGGTTTTGTGAGTAGGAAATCATGTCTCACAAATTTGATTGAGTTTTTTGAAGAAGTAACAAAGAGGATTGATGAGGGCAGAGTAGTAGATGTGATCTCTATGGACTTCAGTAAGGCGTTCGACAAGGTTCCCCATGGGGACTGATTAGCAAGGTGAGATCTCACGGAATATAGTGTGAACTAGCTATTTGAATACAGAACTGGCTCAAAGATAGAAGACAGAGGGTGGTGGTGGAGGGTTGTTTTTCAGACTGGAGGCCTGTGACCAGTGAAGTGTCACAAGGATCGGTGCTGGATCCTCTTTTTGTTATTTACATAAATTATTTGGATGCAAGCAAAAGAGGTACAGTTATTAAGTTTGCAAATGGCACCAAAATTGGAGGTATAGTGGGCAGCGAAGAGGATTACCTCAGATTACAACAGCATCTTGACCAGATGGGCCAATGGGCTGAGATGTGGCAGATGGAGTTTAATTCAGATAAATGCGAGGTGCTGGCTTTTGGGAAAGCAAATCTTAGCAGGACTTATACACTTAATGAGAAGGTCCTAGGGAGTGTTGCTAAACAAAGAGACATTGGAGTTCAGGGTCAGAGCTCCTTGAAAGGAGTCACAGGTAGATAGGATAGTGAAGAAGGCATTTGATATGCTTTCTTTTATTGTTCAGAGTATTGAGTACAGGAGTTGGGAGGTCATGTTGCGGCTGTGCAGAACATTGATTAGGCCACTGTTGGAATATTGCGTGCAATTCTGATCTCCTACCTATTAGAAAGATGTTGTGAAACTTGAAAGGGTTCAGAAACGATTTACAAGGATGTTGCCAGGGTTGGAGGATTTGAGGTGTAGGGAGAGGCTGAACAGGCTGGGGCTGTTTTCCCTGGAGTGTCAGAGGTTGAGGGGTGACCTTATGGAGGTTTACAAAATCATGATGGGCATGGATAGGATAAATAGATAAAGTTGGGGAGTCGGGGAGTCCAGAACTCGAGGGCATAGGTTTAGGCTGAGAGGGGAAAGATATAAAAGAGATCTAAGGGGCATTTTTTTCACACAGAGAGCAGTACATGTATGGAATGAGCTGCCAGAGGAAGTGGTGGAGGCTGGTACAATTGCAACATTTAAAAGGCATTTGGATGGGTGTATGAATGGGAAGGGTTTGGAGCGATATGGGACGTGTGCTGGCAGGTGAGACTAGATTGGGTTGGGATATCTTGTCAGCATAGATGGGTTGGATGGAAGGATTTGCATCCGTGCTGTACATCTCTATGACTCTATGTCTTAAAAGAGACTGTGAATGGATATTGATCAAAGCTGCCTGGAGACTGGATAGGCAAGAGAGGCTCAGTTGGGGTGGGAGTGGTGGCTACAATTCTGGAGAAAGATGGTAAGCTGATCAGGGAAGAATAGAAGGAAAGATTAGCTGTAGATATCTCATCTGAGAGCCTGAGCGATGCTCCTGGCTGACGGGGAGTGAATGGCTGACTGGTACCCTTTAAGTGGACTCAGGAACTTTGATTCAGGAAGAACATAGAACATAGATCAATGCAGCACAGAAACAGGCCCTTCACCCCACCATGTCTGTGCCAACCATGATGCCATTCTAAACTAATCCACTTGCATGCACATGGTCCATATCCTTCCATTCCCCATCTCTTCATGTGTCTGTCTAGACGCACCTTAAATGTTGCTATCATATCTGCTTTGACCATCTTCCCAGGAGGGCTTTCCAGATGCCAATCACACTGTGTAAAAAAGATTGCCCTGCATATCTTCTTTATACTTACCCCCTCTCATCTTAAGACTATGGCCCCTAATATTTACACACAATCTACCTGGGAAAATGATTGACTATCCATACCTTATCATAATTTTATATATTTCTAAGACATCACCCATCAGTCTTCAATACTGTAAAAATAATCCAGGTTTATCCAATCTCTCCTTGCTGTTAATATACCTTCATCCTGGCCATACCTTGATCAAGCTCATTCCCCAAAGAATATCTATTATGAACCTTCCCTAGTTGGACCATCTATATTTTGTTTCTTGAAACTCCTGTGAATGCAACTACAAAATTCTTCTCATTTTTAATTCCCCAGCACTAAACGAGTCCCAGTCACTATTGAGGAAGGTAAAATCACTCATGAGTGTTGTTGTTACATCTTTCCATGATCTATTTACATCTGTTCATTTTTATCCTGGTAGCTATTGGGAGGGGCGAGGGTGGAATTCCTGATGAAGGGCTTCTGCCTGAAATGTCGATTCTTCTGGTCCTCGGATGCTACCTGACCTGCTATGCTTTCCCAGCTCCACACTCTCAACTCTGATCTCCAGCACTTGCAGTCCTCACTTTCTCCCAGCTATGATAACCCTATCATAATGATCGCACCTTTCTTATTCTTAATTCTACCCATGTTCTCTTGCTGGATGAGCCCTCCAAAAGTCCTCACTTAGTGTTGCTGTGACGTTCTCATAAATCCAAAATGCAACTTCATCCACCCTTTTATATCCCTCTCTATCACACTTGAAACATCTAAACCCTGGAACATTGAATTGCCAGGCTTGCTCTGAACAAAGTTTCTATAATCGTTACTATGGCATAGTGCTATATACTAATCCAGATTCTAAGATAATCTTCCTTACTTGTAATGCTCCCTACATTGAAATAAATACATTACAGACCACCGGTCATGCCATGTTCATTAACCTGGCTCTCCCTGTTCTTCCAATTAAACTGACCTGCCTTAACCTTGATCTTCTCCTCCATCACTCCACATCCTGACCTACTGTTCTGCTTCCCAACCTGTTGCCCCACCAGCTTAAACCTTCCCAAGTGGCACTGGCAAACATCCCTGCAAGAATATTGATGCCCTTCCAATTTAGGTGCAACCCATCTTTCTTGTTTTGGTCCCTCCTGGAAACAGAAGGGAGAATATCCTGCCTGCCTGTCTGCCCCACAAGATTTGCCAAACTTCTCATGCCTAAGTAGTTTCTGAGTTGAGAGCTGCATGATTACATGAGAAAAGCCAATCTCCTCCTAAGCAGAAGTGACGTTCACTACCACAGCCAAGGCCAAAAGTAAGCTTCACAACAGAACATGCTGTCAGAGGAGAGAGCATGGAAGTGGAATTAAATGGACAACAGGCAGAGTTAAATTGTCAAATTGCTTTCATCTGTGCTGTTTTGATGATCATCTCACTTCACGTGCATACTGTCTCCACGAAGACCCTTTGTGAAAAATCTTCAAAGTTTCTATTTCTAACTGGTCTGAAGACTCCATGGCAGATTATAGTTTGCTGCAGTCAAAATGCACTTTCTTTTATGATGTTAATTGTCTGAAAAAAAATATTGGAGATGCATTTTATTCAAGCCCCATGTCAGGCCAAACAGGTTGTCTATCATTGTTCGTTAAATGTGGTAATCAGTTTGGTGCTTAATGATGCTCATCTTGAAGGTGCAAATTCTGTGTAGAGCACTAATTTAGAGAATGAAAATGGTCATATGTTAAACCTTGGGAGAAAGTGAGGACTGCAGATCCTGGAGATCAGAGCCGAAAAATGTGTTGCTGGAAAAGCGCAGCAGGTCAGGCAGCATCAAAGGAGCAGGAGAATCGACGTTTGGGGCATAAGCCCTTCTTCAGGAATATGCTAAACCCTTCCAACAAGAATCATTGTGTCTGAAAGTGATCATTTCTCTTTAATTACCATATAACCCATGATCATTTTCCTTGGGTAAGGAATACGGCCAAACTAAGGAACATAATAGGTTTAGTTCATTTAAGACTTAGCTGAATCTTTACTGAATGACCCATTCCTAATCAAGATCAATGCAATAACTTCTAAGCCTGCAAACCATCACAGACAGGAGATCTGAATTAATGCAGAAGGGCTTTATTGAAGAAACAAGTAGCACATCTAAGCAATCAGCATCACTAAATGCAGCACTCAGCTAGGGTTCAGGACTACTGCACATTTTCAAGGACATCGCTGAGACAGGCAAATTGTTTCTTCCCCTGGAGTTTAGTTTTCATTTCAAGAAAAAGTTAAAGCAATGGGTAAGTGTTATTTGTGGTGAATATGAGATATTCCTGCATTTTTCTGTGAAGTTATTTAAATAGGACTCCTATTTGCTGTTTATTTTTACTGTTCATAGAATGTGTTTGTAGAAATAGTGAGGATATTTTGTTTAGGTTAGGCTCATTGTTTGCCAAGCTTTAGAAAATATCTGAAGATTGGAAGTGAAGTCACTATTCATTAGATACTAAAATAATTTGATTCCGTTGACACTGACCACAATGAAGAGGTCAAGACAATGGAATACTTTGTAACAAGAGGTTCATTTGATGACACTCCAAGGACTGAATGTAGGAGATCTGGCTTAAAAAAGCCACTGGAAAATTATTATGGTGAATTGGAGAGAAGAAATTCTGTTCAAAGTGGGAAGAGGTTTAATCTCAAGACTGCAAGTCTACAGAGAGTAATGTAATATGTAAATGCATTATGGGGCTTTTGTTTGTAGTACTTTCCAGCAGGTGGAAAGTATTTTTCTGTGGTCTACAAAATGCCTGTTAAGTAGAACTTTAGGTTCTGTTCTTTTTTAATGTTGTTGCAAAAAATGCTGGAAAGCAAATTGAGAGAGGATGTAAAATATCTGATATGCGTTGATTAAGTAAATTGATAAAAAATTTGGTAGATTGAAACTATTATGGGAAATGTGAGATTGTCACTTTGACGGGAAGAATAGAAAAGCAGAATATTGTTTAAATGGAGATAAATTGCAGAATTTAATGATACAGTGGGATCTGGTGCCCTTGTAGATGAATTACAAAAAAAAAGAATACAGATCTAGCACATATTTAGGAAGGAAAAGCAAATTTTAGCCTTTTTTGTAAGGGGAATGAAGTATAAAATTAGTGAAGTCCTGCTTCAACTATGCTGGGTATTTGTGAGAGTTCAAATGGTTTTCCTCTTCTTACAAAAGGACAAATACAAAGTGGCATTAGAAGCAAATAGGAGAAGATTTGGTTGATTCCTGGGATGAATACAAAAAAAAATGAGCATGTTGGGCCTCTCCTCATTGGAGTTCAGAAAAACAAAAGATGGTTTAACTGTCCCATATTACATACTCATATGATTCCCCATATGAGACAATCTAGAATTAAGGGACTCAGTCCTGTTCAAGATGGAGATGAAGATAACTTTATTCACTCAGAGTTTCATTTGTCTTTAAAATTCTGTTTGACAGACGGCAGTGTAGGCTGCTATATCCAATGTCGTTGAGCTTGTAAAGGAGACATTTTTGAGCTGTAAGGGAATTATTGGACTGAGACAAGAAAGTGAAGCTAAGACAACAATTAGATCAGGCTTGGTCTTATTCTATGATAGAGCAGGCTCATTGGATTCCTCTTGCTCCTATTTCCATTGAGCATAAAAGGTGAAGCCATGTCCTGTAATCCTTTGAACCAGCGGCTGGGAAATTAATACCACTCTTTTAGATGTTATGTGCTTGTGATTTTCGAGAAATTTGTCACCCAGGTTGAGGTTCAGGTTGTAAGTTTGCTCGCTGAGCTGGAAGGTTTGTTTTCAGATGTTTATTAAGGTGGGTGATATTATTTCCAGTTCTTTTTTCTCAGAGAATGGTAGATGGAGTGCAAATTGACATGTTTATTGATGGAGTGCTGGTTAGAATGTCAGGCCTCTCTGAATTCCTGTGGGTGTCTATGTTTAGCTTGTCCTATTACCGATGTGTTGTTCCAGTCAAAGTGGTGTCCTTCTTCATCTGCATATAAGGATACTAGTGACAGCGGGTCATGTTTTTTGGTGTTCATGTATCCGGGTGGCTAATTTTCTGCCTGTTTGTCTGATGTAGTGTTTGTTACAGTCTTTTCATGATATTTTGTAAATGACATTTGCTTTGCTGGTTGTTTGTATGGTATCCTTTAAATTCATTAGCCGCTGTTTCAGTGCGTTGGTAGGTTTGTGGGCTACCATGATGCCAAGGGGTCTGAGTAGTCTGGAAGCCATTTCAGAGATGTTTTTAATGTAAAGTAATTTGGCTTGTGTTTCTGGGCACAGTGTGTCTGCTTGTTTGGTATTGTGGTTGAGAAGTCAGCGGACTATGTTTATTGGGTACCTGTTCTTCCTGAATATGCTGTATAGTTATTTTTCTACAGCTGTTTATTGTGTGTTGTGGCTCATTGAAGTAATATCCAGATGCAGCCCAGTTGTGGGTGTTGGGATGATTGCTTCTGTAGTTAAGTATTTAGTCTGTGTTGTTTTTCTGTAGATGCTGGTTTGAAATTCTCCAGTATCTGTTCATTCTACTGTGACATCTAGGAATGGGAGTCTGTCACTGTTCTCCTCCTCTTTTGTTAATTTTATGCCAGTAAAGATATTGTTGATTGGTGTTGTCGGTTTCCTCTAATTTGTTCCATTTTGTAACCTCGAAGGTGTCATCCATGTAGTGGACCCAAAGTTTGGGTTGGCTGGTTCAAGTCTCTGCATTACTGCTTCAGCTAGGAACCCTGATATTGGTGATCCCATGGGTGTTCCATTGATTTGTTTGTAGGTCTTTTTATTGAATGTGAAGTAGGTGGTAAGACACAGGTCCACTAGCTTGAGGATTTTGTCCATGCTGATGGAATTTGTGCTGTTGGTGTTTGTGTCCTCTATTAGTGAGCTGAAAATGTGTTGCTGGGTTAAAGCACAGCAGGTCAGGCAGCATCCAAGGAACAGGAAAATCGACGTTTCGGGCATAAGCCCTTCATCAGGAATGAGGAAAGTGTGTCCAGCAGGCTAAGATAAAAGGTAGGGAGGAGGGACTTGGGGGACGGGCAATGGAGATGTGATAGGTGGAAGGAGGTCAAGGTGAGGGTGATAGGCCGGAGTAGGGTGGGGGCGGAGAGGTTAGGAAGAAAATTTCAGGTTAGGAGGGCGGTGCTGAGTTCGAGGGAATCGACAGAGACAAGGTGGGGGGAGGAGAAATGAGGAAACTGGGGAAATCTGAGTTCGTCCCTTGTGGTTGGAGGGTTGCCAGGCGGAAGATGAGGCGCTCTTCCTCCAACCATTGTGTTGTTATGTTCTGGCGATGGAGGAGTCCAAGGACCTGCATGTCCATGATGGAGTGGGAGGGAGAGTTAAAGTGTTGAGCCACGGGGTGGTTGGGTTGGTTGGTCCGGGCGTTCCAGAGGTGTTCCCTGAAGCGTTCCGCAAGTAGGCAGCCCGTCTCCCCAATATAGAGGAGACCACATCGGGTGCAGCGGATGCAATAGATGATATGTGTGGAGGTGCAGGTGAATTTGTGGTGGATATGGAAGGATCCCTTGGGGCCTTGGAGAGAGGTAAGGGAGGAAGTGTGGGTGCAAATTTTGCATTTCCTGTGGTTGCAGGGGAAGGTGGCGGGAGTGGAGGTTGGGTTGGTGGGGGGTGTGGACCTGACGAGGGAGTCACGAAGGGAGTGGTCTTTGCGGAACGCTGATAGGGGAGGGGAGGGAAATATATCCCTGGTGGTGGGGTCCATTTGGAGGTGGCGGAAATGACGGCGGATGATACGCTGTATACGGAGGTTGGTGGGGTGGTAGGTGAGAACCAGTGGGGTTCTGTCCTGGTTGCGGTTGGAGGGGCGGGGCTCAAGGGTGGAGGAGCGGGAAGTGGAGAAGATGCGGTGGAGGGCATCGTCGATCATGTCTGGGGGGAATCTGCGGTCTTTGAAGAAGGAGGCCATCTGGGCTGTACAGTATTGGAACTGGTCCTCCTGGGAGCAGATGCGGTGGAGACGAAGGAATTGGGAATATGGGATGGCGTTTTTACATGGGGCAGGGTGGGAGGAGATGTAGCCCAGGTAGCTGTGGGAGTCAGTTGGTTTATAGTAGATGTCTGTGTTGATTCGTTCGTCCGAGATAGAAATGGAAAGGTCTAGGAAGGAGAGGGAGGAGTCTGAGATGGTCCAGGTGAATTTGAGGTCGGGATGGAAGGTGTTGGTAAAGTTGATGAACTGTTCAACCTCCTTGTGGGAACACGAGGCAGCGCCGATACAGTCATCGATGTAGTGGAGGAAAAGGTGGGGGGTGGTGCCAGTGTAGTTGCGGAAGATGGACTGTTCCACATATCCTACGAAGAGACAGGCATAGCTGGGGCTCATGCGGGTGCCCATGGCAACTCCTTTAGTTTGGAGGAAGTGGGAGGATTGGAAAGAGAAGTTGGTCAGGGTGAGGACCAATTCAGTCAGTCGAAGGAGGGTGTGAGTGGAAAGGTACTGGTTGGTACGGCGGGAAAGGAAGAAGCGGAGGGCTTTGAGTCACTGGAGGCTTTGGATTTGTTGTAGGTACAGGTTGTCCTGGTTGGGTCCAAATTTTTTTGGTTGGAATGTAGTCCGGAGTCCGTGCGGGATCAGTCGGTTCCGTACTCCTCTATTAGTGAGGTCAATTTTTCTTTGGCCAGGCTGATATTAATTCATGTGAATAGGGCTGTTTCGTCAAAGGAGACCATTATTTCATCCTCTTCTATCTCAGTGTCTTCGGTGTTCAGAGATTCTTGGGTGGAGTGAATGGAGTGGCATGACTCTTTTATAAGGTATTTCAGTTTTCGGTGGAATTCCTTGGTTAGTCTGTATGTCAGTGTTCCAGGTAGTGAGACTATGGGTCTGAGGAGGGCCCCTGGTTTGTGTACTTTAGGTGGCCCATAGGGGCAGAGTGTATTGGATCCATTCGGTTTCATTTTTTGGAAGTCTGTCTTGTTTAATTGTCCTGATTTCTGAAGCCTTTTCATTGTGGATGTGATACAGTTTTCTAGTTGTGGGGTCATGTTTATGTTGGTAAGTGTTGGTGTCTGCAAGCAGTGAGTCACTTTTTCAAAGTATTGTGTTCTGTTTGGAATGAGGGTCATGCACCCTTTGTCTGCAGGTGGGAATACAATGTTTTTGTCTGTTTTGAGTCTTTCTGGGGGTTTTCTTTCCTGTTTGTTGAGTGTGTCCCTTCCTTTTTATGCTTAGTGTTGGTGCAACTGTCTGCCTGGTGGCCTGCTGGATTTCTTTTGTAAGTCCATTGTCCTTCACTATTGATTCTAATGCTGCTAGGAAGTCCTTTTGGGTTGTAGTTGGGTTGCATCTCTTGGGTTGTAGTTTAGCCCTCTTACTAAGACGACTTTTTCTGTATCTGTTAATGATCGCTCTGATAGTTTTTTTATCCAAGCTTCTATGTTGTCTATGTTGTTTTTTTTGTGAGTTTGTCCAGTTTTTCCTGTGGGGTTAGTTTTTTTTCATTTTCTGTTTTGCTGCTTATGGCTCATTCTAATGTGTCTGTCCATTCATGGCCTGTCTTGGTAGTATATAAAATTTTTTGGTGAAAATTTCCCTGTTGTGTTTATGGTGTCAGTTCTGGGCATTGTTACTCATTTCTCGCAACATTCTGCAGCCGTTCTGTTCTGTTATTCTTTTGGCAGGTGGGATGTTGAGTGTTAGTTTGTATTTGAGACATTTTGGTAGTAACCGATTCCTGAGATATCCATGCAGGAAGTTCATGGGTGGTACTCAGTCGGATAGCATTGGTTTCCCATCTTTGGGCTAGTTTTAGCATATTGTGCCCATTGGTGTTTGCGATCTTTGAGAAGATTTGTAGCTCAGGTTGAGGTTCCGGTTGTAAGTTTGCTCGCTGAGCTGGTAGGTTTGCTTTCAGACATTCCATCACCATACTGAGTAACATAATCACTGAGCATCCAGTGAAGTGCTGCTGTTATGTCCTGCTTTCTATTTATGTGTCTTGGTTCCTTAAAGTGGGTGATATCATTTCCGGTTCTTTTTCTTAGATGATGGTAGATGCGGTCCAAATCGAAATATTTATTGATGGAGTTCCAGTTTGAATGCCAGGCCTCTAGGAATTCTGTGCATGTCTCTGTTTAGCTTTTCCTGTGATGGATATGTTGTCCCAGTCAAAGTGATGTCCTTCCTCATCTCTGCGTAAGGATACATGTTATGAGTTTGAATAACAAATTGAACATCAGTTGGACATGTTGCTGATAACCCAAGCAAAGTCCATATGAATTTTTCAAAAACTTGATCTACAAAATCCTTTTATCCATACCAATTAATGTTCAAAAAAATTAAATCTGTTCTACATAATATTGATAAAAATATTTCTTTCCATGTTTCCATGATGGCAAAGCTTTGTTAAAATCATGCATTGATGGGAGACTGAGGACATAGCAGTATCCACCAATGTTTGTTGTGGATATGCATTGCTGACATCTATGAGCCACGTGCACATATATAATAGTTTGAGCTATTAAGTAACATTATCTTAGACATCCAATGGCATTATCATATATGATCTCTCCACTGTCAATATTCTGAGGGCTTACCATTAACCAGGACCTTAACTTGAGAAACGACAACAACACTGTATTTACCAAAACAAGTGAGAGACTGGGAATGCATCTCCTGTCTTCCAGAGCCTGTCAATCATATTTTTTTGTCAAGGTTAGAGTGGTGCTGGAAAAGCACAGCAGGTCAGGCAGCAGCTGAGCAGCAGAAAAATCGACATTTTGGGCAAAAGCCCTTCATCAGGAAGCTCAGATGCTGCCTGACCTGCTGTGCTTTTCCAGCACCACTCTCATCCTCAGCATTTACAGTACCACCTCCTAACCATTTATTTTGAGCCATTTAGCCATTCGAGCCTCTTCTGACATTCTTTACAGTCACGGTTAAAGTGATTGTGACCTAACAACTGCAATGTGTTGTCACATGACAATCTTTCAATTTCTTGCTGAACAAGAATCCATCTCCTTCAACTTCAAAAATGTTCAATAACTCTCCCTTCTCCATCCTTTCAGGTAGAGAGTTGCAACAACACAAGTATTACTGGAAGAAAGAAAAGAAGTCCTATCTTAAATAGATGCACAGTAATCCAGATGTTTTTTTTTCACCAGTGCCCTTTAAGTTGAAGCATAACCTTGTTAATTTGTATTAAATTTGTTGTGTGGTGAATGATAACATTATGTTAGCTTTCCTAATTGGTTGCTGCATATTGGACACTATTTGGAGTTTGGTTGGTGTACAGTATACAAAGCCTAATCAGAAACAGAGACTACTATCGATTCTGGGAGTTGTACTTCTAGATTGGAAATTTCCTCATGTCACTCCACTCTTTAAGAAAGGTGACAGAGGAAATCAAGGGGATTACATACAGATAAGCCAGACATCCATGGTGGGAAAATTGTTGGACATTAATATCAAGTTTAGTTAACACCTCAAACTTTCACTTAATCAGGGACAGTCAGTGTGGATTCATGAAAGGTAGGTCTGACAACCTCAGTTTTTAAAAAGCTTGTCAAGGCAGTGAACAGCAGTAAGTCAATGGACGGTGTTTGTTCTACACGAGACTATTATCTAAGGTGAAAGTGAGGACAAATTACTGACATGGATAAGAAATTGGTTGACTGGCAGAAAATAGAGCTGGAAAGTGGATAAGTACTCAGATTGGCAGGACATGACCAGTGGTGTCCTGCAGGGATCAGCTTTCAGCCTCAACTATTTACAATATTCATTAACAACTTGAATCACGGCCTAAAAAGTCAAGTATATAAATTGATGATACTAAATTGGGCAGCATTATGGATGCTGTTAATAGCAGCACGAAATTACAATTGATATATTAGATGAACAAGCAAAGCTGTAGCACATACATTTTTGTCTAAGCAAGTATGCAGTTATCCATTTCAGACCAAAAAACATAGATCTGTGTATATTTAAGAAGATACAATGTTAAATAAAATGGATATCTGAAAAGATTGGGGGGACAGATAACTTCTGAAATTAATTTAATTTATACAAGGGTGGAGCGTTATGAAGATGCTTCATTATATTTTTTGAGGATTTAAATTTTCAGGATTGTGGACAATATTTCAGTTATAATGCTGAAAAGACACCTATACTTTCTTTTTAATGGGGTTAAAAGTACATCATTTATAAAAAAACTCCTCAGAAGTCATGTCTGAAGCCAATTATTTAAACTTTTGCTGTAAATCACAGGCCTGGGTTTATGGCTTTGTTTGGACATTGTTTTGAATTTCAGTCTGCTGGGATAGAGAGAAATGACCCAGCACATTGTTATGAGGAAATCACCAACCTCAGAGTCGGGGTTCAAAGACAGACTTTATTGTACAAGGAGATACCGGAGAACTGGGGAGAGTGAGGCACCAACATCACAGTGGCTAGCTGTGAGTCTTCTCTCAACCCGGAGCACATGCCAAGATACTTTTATACATTTTGTAATACAATAGGTCAGCGATGAGGTTACTGTCTTTGTAACATAGTTTGTTTATTGTAAACATTGCAGAATCATTGATAGTTTTGGTGCAGTCATTGTCAGTTCCAGTGCAGCCTTTGTTAATTTCGGTTCGGTCACTGTGTCAGTTTCAGTGCAGACATTGTCAGTTTCAGCATCTGCGTGGAAGTCCATTACTGTAATAATGGGAGCCAATTGCTCTTCCTGAGAAGGATGATTACTGCAGCCCTGGCTATTAGCACTTTGCATTGAGTCCGTATCAAGCTGTTAGCATTTCTATCAAAGGTGTTGGCTGGACCCAGACACTTCGGCAGGTAGTATATGCTATTCATGTGTATTCTCTCTGCCACCCACATTCAACTAGGTTGTGAGTGCATTGTGCTGGCATTCTGGTGGCCCCAGGCAGTATCTGTGTTTTTTCTGCTGTCTCTCTCCATTTTGTGGTCTGGCAGCCATCTTGTGTGTCAAGTGGTCAACTTATAGCTTAGTGGCCATCTTGTCTGTCCATGTGACTAGTGTCATCCTGCCACATGCCATCTCCCACTTCAACATCCTCTGCCTTTCTGAGAAAACCCTTTGGAGGGTACAATATGAAGTGTGAAATGTTGTGCTGACAACTACCATTGTTTCTGTATGCTCAGAACACTGACTGAAAGCCATCTTGAACATTCCATACACAATCCCTTTTCACCCTACCCCTTTCTTAAAATTTACATAGGCATACAAACAGATACACAGAGAAAAAAAAGGCAGAAATATTAAGAGTGGGAAGGAAAAGCATGTCAGAGAAACACTAATTATGGCACTGTTTCAAATCACAAACTTAATATATTGTTTTATCTTTGTTTTCTTTCAACTCCTACTGATTCTTAGCTATTGACATGGGTTTGTGGATGCATCAATTCTCAGTCTTTCACTCACTGATTGAGAAATTGCCATTTTAGGGCCTCTGGAAATGGTTCTTACCATTTTCTTTTCAACACATTTGCAGAGGGAACAACCCTACAGATAAATCTGAGAGAAAGTAAATGACTACTCCAGAGTTACGTTCACTTCTCCACAATGAGGAACAAAGAGATGGAAGCTTGCACTTCCCAGAGTTAATGATTCTTTATTGTCCATACTCAAAGTGATACCATGTGCTCAGGAACCAAACAAATCGATGTTACCATGTTGAGTCCTCCTGAGTCCACAGTAACTTGTCCGAGTTAAAAAGCAAATTGGCAAAGTTGGGAACACATAAACCCAATTTTGTCTGAAACTTTTCCTCATTTCTGAAATAAGGGAAATTTTTAGGTCCGAAACCTGCAAACATCTTGCACGGTTTCGTTGATTTAAAACAATACCTTCTCCCATTTTAATCCACAGTCCAAAAAGCAAAATGGTCCATGAGATAGGATAGTTACCTACCCCACTGAATTATAAGTCTTGCGCTAACAGATGACATAGTTTTGTGACAGTGTCCTGGCACATCCATAGGGACACCACCAATGTACCTTACTCCTCAGCCATTAAAGATAATCAACTCTGGCTCTCCTTTATCTCTGCCTCATCCTGAGTGGATCTTCACTGTGACTTCTTTCTGTGGCAGCTGTTTGACATCTGTTGGAGGTTGTTGCTCATCCTGAGTGGAAATCAAAGTCAAAGAGGCAACAAATGTTCAGACGGAACCAAGTACAACCAGCCCAAAGGTTGTGTATTGCAGAAGTATCAATCAGACTTTCTGGCACCTTGATTTCCAACCAGTGCCCAAGGGCATGCAGTTTACGTTTCCTTGGCATGAAAACAGTGAATAGTGTTAGCACAACTCCATCGGATGCTTTTAACCCAGCTGATGACCCCATTGGCCAAAGCCATGGAACATAACGTCTGGGGAGGGTGCAGGTGAACCCTCATCTGGAAGCAACCGTTCCAGTGAGGTCTCTCAACAAAGACTCACAGCAATGTGCATGAAGCAACCCAAGAAGACACAGAAACATATCTGTAGGGACTTGCAGGACTAAATTCCATGGAGAGACCTAGCCTTACATTGGAAAGGAAGGAGATTCCAACAGCCCAGTTCAAATACATGGATCATTGTGCCCAATATCCTGTCTCGGATGGATAGAGCGAGATAGAAAGCAAATATTGTGATTTGGAAATACTCAGATAGTGTTTTTAATAAGGAATTGTTTTCAAAATAACATTTAGTTGAACTACAAGTTTAATTCTGTGTCCCTTTGTCAATGACACTGACAAGAATGCTTGGGTTAAGTGCTTTGAATACATGATCTAGCGAAAGTATCCAAAGCACTTGTTTAGAACTCAGAACCATTTAGAAGAAGAGTCATTATTAGATTCCACTATTTTTCTCTCCACACATTCTGCCAGACATGCTGACTTTCCCTGACATTTGCTGTCTTTTATTTCCAATTTCCAGCATCTGCAGTATTTTGCTTTTACCTTTGCTGTAATTTAATTTGAACTGATTGGCAACATGAGGGAAAGAAATAATATTACTTTCACAGTGATGGGGATTTGGAGTATATACCTCCACATATTGTGGTGGATACAAATTCAAATTGCTGTTCACATTACAGTTGGATACATATGTGGGTAAAATAAGGAAAGTGTGGATTAGAGGGCTGAGGTAGGACTGATTGGAATTCTCTTTGAAAGGTACAGCATAGCTTTCATTAATTGAATGGTGTCCTTCTGTACTGTATTATTTTAAAGATGGAAGTCTGTGTAAAGGCAATGTATTTAGTGTGATAGATATTTGAAACGCTTTTCCACAAATGGCAGTGGATACTGGATTGGTTGTTAATTTTAAATCACAGAAGTAAATTTTTGTTAAGTAAAGTTATTAAGAAACCTGGCCATTTATCAGCCAGGAACTCATTAAATGTTGGAACAAGCTCCAGGGACTGAATGGCCTTCTCCTGTTCCTGTGTTCCTCTGCTGTTGAGGGTTAAAAGGAGGGGGATGGGGGTGAAGTGGCTTAGAAACTGGAAAATCACCAAGATCTATGATTTCTCTCACAAATGAAAGTTCTGGGAAGTGACACTCTTTGACATTGCATAAAAAATAGAAATTGTAAAGTGCTACTTTCACAAGTGAGTCAATTATAAAATAGTTATAAAATCTTCCAAACCAGTGTCTATGAACTCCTCAACAATTCCAACAAGCTAATTTACATTGCTACAAATAACGCTTCAGTGATATGTTAATGTCCCATTCATCATTCACTCCATTCACTGTCTTTGCTTTCAGTCCTTGCTCAACATTTCAATTTGTTCCTAAGAGTGAATTTAAATTACAAATTGTCAATCTGAGATCTTGTACATTAAAGTCAGTACATTGTTCATGTTTTATACTTTTCACATGCCCAATTGCATTGCTGTAGCATAATGCTGTTGTGGCAAAAAGACCTCCACTTGAGTATCGAAGAGTGCAGTGCTAGAAAAACACAGCCAGTCAGGCAGCAGCCGAGGAGCAGGAGAATCGACATTTCAGGCGTAAGCCCTTCATCAGGAATGAGGCTTGTGAGCCAAGGGAGCCGAGAGATAAATGGGAGAGGGGTGGGGCTAGAAGTAAGCTCAGACTTTTATTGGAAAACATGTTCAAGGGAAGAGGCTAAGCCATACTCTCTGCTGCAAAATGTACCCCTCCCACATATAGTATATGCTATTCCCCTTGTGGGAGTGTTGAATCTTAAATTTGCTTGGATAAGTGCTCAGTATCTACTCAGTCACTAAGGACACCTCACCTGCACTAAAAGTAACAGTCACTTTCATTTCTTATAATTATTTCCTATCTCTCATTTGAGGGGGAACACAGCCCATAATAGGATGGTTTCTAAATGGGTACTGTCTGCCTGACAATCAGCTTCTTACCCTTTATGTGAAGAGTATCCTGATCCTGACCACCCAGAGCACCTGACCGAATTATTGTGTCCAAGCCCTTGAACTGGTATGGAGGCTGCCCGTGACTTACTGTGGTGGACCCTGTCCAAAGGTTATCTCCCTTGACTTGATAGATAGCTGCTGACACTATGTTTCCTGGTTCTGTGTCAGTGTTAGACAGCAAAGCGAACAAAGCAATAGGGACCTGATATCTCTTGCTGAGGAGGTAAGTGCAAAAGGCAAGGATTCTGTGAGCATCCAGGTAGGCTCAGAGTAAGTGGGCACAATGACAACAGTGAATTGTCTGGAGATACACCCTGGTCCAGTTGAACTGGGTACGTGTTCCTGAGCACAGTTATTATACCATAAGACCATAAGACATAGGAGTGGAAGTAAGGCCATTCGGCCCATCGAGTCCACTCCGCCATTTAATCATGGCTGATGGGCATTTCAACTCCACTTACCAGCATTCTCCCCGTAGCCCTTAATTCCTTGTGACATCAAGAATCTCTGCCTTGAAGACATTTTGCGTCCGGCCTCCAATGCACTCTGTGGCAATGAACTCCACAGGCCCACCACTCTCTGGCTGAAGAAATGTCTCCACATTTCTGTTCTGAATTGACCCTCTCTAATTCTAAGGCTGGGCCCATGGGTCCTAGTCTCCTCGTCTAACGGAAGCAATTTTTTTAGCATCCACCCTTTCCAGGGCATGTATTATCTTGTAAGTTTCTATTAGATCTCCCCTAAACCTTGTAAAGTCCAATGAGTACAATCCTAGGATCCTCAGCCGTTCCTCGTAAGTTAGACCTACCATTCCAGGGATCATCCGTGTGAATATCTGCTGGACACGCTCCAGTGCCAGTATGTCCCTCCTGAGGTGTCGGGCCCAAGACTGGACACAGTACTCCAAATGGGGCCTAACCAGAGCTTTATAAAGGCTCAGTAGCACATCGCTGCTTTTATATTCCAACCCTCTTGAGATAAATGACAACATTGCATTCGCTTTCTTAATCACGGATTCAACCTTCATGTTTACCTTTAGAGAATCCTCGACTAGCACTCCCAGATCCCTTTGTACTTTGGCTTTATGAATTTTCTCACCGTTTAGAAAGTAGTCCATGTTTGTATTCTTTTTTCCAAAGTGCAAGACCACGTATTTGCTCACATTGAACTTCATCAGCCATTTCCTGGACCACTCTCTCAAACTGTCTAGATCCTTCTGCAGCCTCCCCACTTGCTCAGTACTACCTGCCTGACCACCTATCTTTGTATCATCGGCAAACTTTGCTAGAATGCCCCCAGTTCCTTTATCCAGATCATTAATATATAACGTGAACAGCTGCGGGACACCTCTTGTCACCGGCTGCCATTTTGGAAAAAAAACTCTTATCCCAAATCTCTGCCTTCTATCAGACAGCCAATCCTCAAACCATGCCAGTAGCTTACCTCGAACACTATGGGCCCTCACCTTACTCAGCAGCCTCCCATGTGGCACCTTATCAAAGGCCTTTTGGAAGTCTAGATAGACCACATCCACTGGGTTTCCCTGGTCTAACCTACTTGTCACCTCTTCAAAGAATTCTAACACTGCAATGAAAACTGCTGTTGTACCCAATGAGCAACTTTGAAGTGCAAATGCATCCTGCAAATGGATTGGGGATATGCCATGAGGATTCATAGAGACTGGTAGATATTGAATACCAATACTGTTGACGTGGGGATGGTGGGGGCATGTGGCTAGTACTTATGGAGCCTGGTGGCACAGTGGTTAACGCTGCTGCCTCACAATGCTCAGCACCTCAGTTCAACTTCAGCCTTGGATGACTGTGTGGAGTTTGCATGTTCTCCCCGTGTCTATGTGAATTTCCTTTCGGTGTTCCGATTTCCTCCCACAGTCCAAAGATGTGCAAATTTGCTGGATTGGCCATGCTAAATTGTCCTGTAGTAGCCAGGGATGTGCCATCTAGGTGAATTAGCCATGGGACTGCAGGGTTGCAAGGGGTTGGGTCTGGGTGGGATGCTGTTTGGAGGGTCAATGAGGACCTGTTGAGGCTGAATAGCATGCTTCCACAAGGTAGAGATTCTATGATTCTACTCTAATTTCTTTCTCCCAATTGACCTAAATTAGGATTAAAGTCTCAGCATTGTGTTTCAGCACTTGATCTGGTGAATAATTCCCTTGTTGAGTGGGATAATTCATTCTTAAGTGGACCTTTTACTTTTATGACTGCGACCTCATGTGGGAAGCTTACTGCCACCACTAGTGTTTGAAATATCTATGTGCTTGATGTGTCCTCTGGTTTTATTCGTAGCTTCCAAGCCCATGCTACAACATAGGCAAACAGTATTCCAGAGATGTGTGAGCTATCCATATAAATAGTAGCATGCTTACCATCATACCACTTTCAACCCTCTGTGGGTACCACCAGTTTGGCTGCCTTGGCAAATAGTACTCCTTCTGGGGTGTCTTGTTTTACTATTTCTCCATTTAATTTTACTATAGTTCATGTGGGTTTGAGGTCCCTATCAAAATATCTTTTTGTCCCATTCACAGTTCTTACATTTCTCCTTCCACCTGAGCAATAACATTAGAGAGGATATGTTTCTGCAATATGTTAAGGATGGTTTCTGACAGTAGGATGTTTAGGACTAGGGGACAGATTTTCTCATTTTCAAACATACTGCAAAATTCTACCTTTTTGTGGTCACTCAAACCAAAAGATTTTTAGCCCCTTTTCATTACATAATTACAGAATATAGTGTTATTTCAATCTGAAGCAAGCAAGTTAAACTTATGCCTTTGTAATTTCATATATATATAAGGGACAAATTGACTGAGGTGGATTGGGAAATGCATTAAATGGTAGGACTGTGCATAGGCAATAGATAGTCTTATAAAAACTATTACAAGACTTATTCAGGTCCCAGAAATAGTCATAAATCTGAGAATTGGGTATTTTTTTTATATATAACACAGCAAAGGAGGCTCAGGAAACTGATAAGGAAAGGGATAGTAGAATTTGAATGCATCTAGCAAAAAAGATAAAGACAAATTTTAAAAGCTTTTAAGGTTATGTAAGAAAAGAAATGCTTGGCTGAGATGAATGGAAGCCCATTACATGCAGCATCAAGGAGTATTTATAATGGGAAACAGATAAATGGCAGAAAGCTGAGTGATTACTTTGTGTCCGTTTTCACTGAGGAAAGCGACAAGAAATCTCTCAGATATAGAGATCCAAGTGAATACGGAGAATAAAGAGTTGAAATAGATTTTTTGTAAGAAGGTTGTACTGGAGAAATTAATGTGACAGAAAGTTCTTAAGTCCTTGAGATACGTTTTCTACCTCCCAGAGCGTTGAAGAAGATGGTTTTGTGATAATCAATGCGTTGTTGATCATATTCCAAAAAACTATAGATTCTAGGATGACTCCTGCAGATTGGAATTTAGCAAATGAAAATATGGAGAGAGAAGAAAAAGCCAACTATAGACCTTTTGGCCTTATAACAGTGCTACACCTCACTGGTGTAGCATACTTGAAATCAAGCCCATCAAATCCCAGAGTTGTCATAAATGTTAAAGATTTTATACAAGTATGTAAAATTCCCCAATTTACCTGATTTTCAGAGCTAGGTTGTCAGAAAGCACAGACTCAGTTTCTGAACTGAGCAAGAATTCATATTTATTACAAGTAGATGAGATTACTTACAGTGTGGAAACAGGCCCTTCGGCCCAACAAGTCCACACCGACCCGCCGAAGCACAACCCACCCAGATCTATTCCCCTACATTTATCCCTTCACCTAACACCAAGGGCAACTTAGCATGGCCAATTCACCTAACCTGCACATTTTTGGACTGTGGGAGGAAACCAGAGCACCCGGAGAGGACCCACGTAGACACGGAGAGAATGTGCAAACTCCACACAGTCAGTCACCTGAGGCGGGAATTGGACCCAGGTTTCTGGCGCTGGGAGGCAGCAGTGCTAACCACTGTGCCACCGTGCTAACTCCAAATAAACAATTATGAACTGTTGGCAAATCATTTTCCTGGCTAAAACTCAAATTTTCTTCTAAACACCTCCTTACACTAAAAGACAGACATAGACAGTAAAAATAAAGTCTTATGGACAGAGGGAAAACAGTTCAGCCATCTCTGTTGGAAGATCTGTTGAGATGGTTCTTGTGCTGATCGCAATGCTGCTTCTTCGTCTTCCATCTCCAGGCACTTTAACTGATTTGTACAAAAGGTTTATAAAGGTTTCTGACTCATGACTTAAATGTCACAGCATAGAGCAATAGCTGAAGGAAAGATACTTTGTTTTCATGAAACTTAAGGAGGCTTTTATGGCAGAGAACAAAGAGAGAGAGAGAGAGAGACAGAGCTTCTGAGCTGGTGGAGTTCTAAAAACTTCTCACCATCTTTTTCATGCTGTTCAGTTGCCTGAGAATTATGTCACAGTTTTTGGAAGGCAGACAATCATTGCCATCAAGAACTGGTCACTAGCTCACAGACCAATCAACTCTTTCTTGTTTGCTGAAGCTCGACTTGTGCACACCCCTTGGCTCCAGCACATCTACAAACAATATTTCGATTGCTCTTGAAACAGCAGTTGTATAAACAGTACTTACAATGACTGTGAGGTGACTTGCTTTAAAAGACTGCAATAAAACTTCAACAACTCTTGATTTTGAAAGCTGTTCTTTTCCTGTTCTAGTGCACAAACAAAACTACGGAAAAATTAAAAATTCTTTACATCAATAGAAGGGAAAATACTGGGATCTGGATAAAAGGATTACATGTGATAAATATAATGGATAATAATGATCTGATCGGATAAAGTCAGCATGGATGTATGAGTGGAAAATCATGTTTGATGAACTTGGAGTTTAATATGAATATAAGTAACAAAACTTATGAAGGTGAGTCGATGGACATCATATATTTAGATTTGGAAAAGGCTTTTGATAATGCTCCCCACAGGAGTTTGGTTAGTAAAAGTTACACACCTGGGATGGGAGGTAGTGTACAGGAATTAAAGATAAGCCAACAGGCAGAAAACAGTAGGAATGAATGGATGAATCTTGTACTGGCAAGTTGTCACAAATTGAGTATGACAAGCATCAGTACATGGGCCCAAACTGTTCATAAAACACTTCAATGATTTTGTTGTGGAGACTAATTTCATTTGTCTAAATTTGTAATTGATACAAAGATCAGTGTTGAGGAAGTTGTAAAGTAGCTATAGGGGGATTTGGAAATGCTTAGACAATAGACAATAGGTGCAGGAGTAGGCCATTCTGCCCTTAGAGCCTGTACCGCCATTCAATATGATCATGGCTGATCATTCCTAATCGGTATCCGCTTCCTGCCTTATCTCCATAACCCTTGATTCCACTATCTTTGAGAGCTCTATCCAACTCTTTCTCAAATGAATCCAGAGACTGGGCCTCCACTGCCCTCTGGGGCAGAGCATTCCACACAGCCACCACTCTCTGGGTGAAGAAGTTTCTCCTCATCTCTGTCCTAAATGGTCTACCCCATATTTTTAAGCTGTGTCCTCTGGTTCGGCACTCACCCATCAGCGGAAACATGTTTCCTGCTGTCAGAGTGTCCAATCCTTTCATAATCTTATATGTCTCAATCAGATCCCCTCTCAGTCTTCTAAACTCAAGAGTATACAAGCCCAGTTGCTTCAGTCTTTCAGTGTAAGTAAGTGAATAAGTTAGTGAGTAAGTAAGGGTATGACAGATGGAATATAATGTGAAAAAAGTGAGATTGTCCACTTTAAAAAGAGAATGAAATGTGCAGAGTATCCTCTAAATGGTAAGAGTTTAGGGATGTGTAGATGTAGAAAGGGATCTAAGCATCCTTGTCAAGAAGCCACTAAAAGCTTACATGCAAATGCAGCAAGCTGTTTGGGTGGCTTACAGAACTTTTTTTAATCGCAAGACAACTTGAGTAAGGAAGTAAGTAGTTGAAACGTGTGATGCTGGAAAAACTCAGCAGGCCAGGCAGCATCCGAGGAGCAGGAGAATCGACGTTTCGTGCATAAGCCCTTCTTCAGGAATGAGGCTAGTGTGCCAAGCGGGCTGAGATAAAAGGTAGGGAGGAGGGAATTTGGGGGAGGGTTGCTGGGAATACATTAGGTGGAAGAAGGTGAGGGTGAGGGTGATAGGCCGGAGAAGGGGTGGAAGTGGAGAGGTCTTGAAGAAGATTGCAGGTCAAGAGGGCGGTGCTGAATCCGGGGGTTGGGACTGAGATAAGGTGGGGGGAGGGGAAATGAGGAAGCTGGAGAAATCTACATTCCTCCCATGTGATTGGAGGGTTCCTAGGCGGAAGATGAGGATGTCTGGCCTGCTGTGTTTTTCCAGCACCACGCTTTTCAACTCTGGTCTCCAGCATCTGCAGTCCTCACTTTTTCCTAAAGAATTAATGTAGTCTTGCTTCAGTTATATAGAAGCTTGGTTAGATTACTAGAATGCTTTGCCTAGTTTTGGTCTGCTTACAGCAGGAAGCATTATCACTATTGAGGGATAGCAACGACAGTTCGCCTAATTTGTTTGTGGGATGACGGGATTGTCCTATGAAGTAAAATTGTGTAAATTGGGTTTGTATCCTGTAGAACTTTGAAGAATGAGAGATGATCTCATTAAAAGCTTTTCAATACTAAAATGGTAGATGCAGGCAAGATAGATTCATTTGGAGAATCCAGAATCAGGGGCTCCATTTAAAAATAAAGGATTTACCACTTACGTCCAAGATGACTTGGCAACCTTCTTTGCTTTCAATCAATATTTCTCATTGATGGGCCTATCCCTCTGACAACATCTCTCTGAGATGTGCACATGCTGCTCTATTTGCACTGACATTTCTTCAAATTCAAAAACAACTGCCGCACAGATCTTCTGTTGTGTGATAACAATCTTAATTTGCCAGTGTTTACCATAGGTTGACTTCATCACTGTAAGATGTAGGATATTTCTGTATTATTTATCCACCAAGAATTTTTTGGTATTCTGAATATTGCTGCAATTTGAGTGGAGAAAGCCCAAGTACTATACTATAACTTGCATTTGTCTATTGTCTATTGTCTATTGTCTATTTCATCTGCGATGAAAGGCTTATGTATGACTGTAGATTAGGCCATGTTTTATCCAGATTGTTTGGATCAGTTATATGTCTCCATCATGCCTATATAGTTATTGTTTTGGCATGGTAAAGGGATGGATAAACAGACATCAATGAGCCCTTCTGAGGTCTCATTCTGGAGTGAAGCCTCCCACACATCTCTTCTTAATCATTCTATTATCCATATGCCAAAGAAGCTTTCTCTGATAAGCTCCCCAAGTCCACTTCACTCAAATCTGAGTCATACCAAGAGAGCAAGTGTCCTGATGAGATCCCAGCCTCCTTTCAATGAATGCGGGATACTATAACCTGAACCATTACTACTTTCTTTAATAGCTAGTACTGTATATCCATTTCTCGTGTTTGTTTACTGATCTCAGATTTGTCTGACGGACACACACCAAGCTAATACTGAAGTAAGACTATTGTTATCTTCCCTTTTGTATACTTTTCCTCCTGCTCCTTATATATATTTATGATCCATGAAGGAGCCCAGCATAACCTTAAGCATTTCTTTCAAAACCAATTGTTCTTATCTGTGAAATGTTATGATAAACACATTACATCCCTTCATTTGCTCCTGGTACATCATGAATGAATAATCCAGTCCATCCATTGGTTTCCCATAGAACGTGCACAAGTCCCCTCCCAATTCACCAACCTCAGCCAGTTTCACCTGAGAATTGTTCTCATCTCCTCCAGGAAACTGTGCCTTTCATTCAGTATATAGTTATTCTTTAATTTACCTAGTTTAATTTCAGAATAATACCATTCCCTTCTCTATCAAAGGAACCCAAATCCTCTTTAATCCCAGCAGGAAACAAATTGTCCATTTTGCCCTAAGTTCATTTCTTTAATTCACCTGACCTACCGACAGAACAATCCTATTCCCTTGTTTATTCAGAATAACTATGATTTGTGTTTTGTTTTATCTTTGGTACTTTACCCACAGACCTATTCCTTAGTTCAGATCCCTGTCAGATTCTTGTCCTGAAAATTGAACTTTTGATCTAGTAGATGTGAAAGAAAAGATTACACCCAAGTGTTATTGTCAGCACTCTCTATGTGGTACAGATGATCAAACTTCAGGAGTCTTGCTGACTATGGCAATCCTTGTGGTGAAATGAACACTTTCATTCTACAGCGTTCAACATATAAGCAAGAAATCACTCTGAAAACCTTACTCAACTCCACAAAATGTATAGTTTACATGTATATTATTTGATTCTTGCCCCTTATTGTATAGTTTCACAATTTCAAGGCTCATTAGTTGT
Source organism: Hemiscyllium ocellatum (assembly GCF_020745735.1). Classification (NCBI taxonomy): domain Eukaryota; kingdom Metazoa; phylum Chordata; class Chondrichthyes; order Orectolobiformes; family Hemiscylliidae; genus Hemiscyllium; species Hemiscyllium ocellatum. The sequence continues at coordinate 35,020,953 of NC_083411.1, read as the reverse complement.
CTGGCATCCTGTTTTTGGTACATCACACTCAACAAAACACATGCAATCTAACATATAACCTCATTTTACCTTTTCCCAATGTACCCCTACAGTTCTCTGAAATTGGTATAATTGAATATATTAAATACACATAGAATGTGGTTGCAACTTCTTAAAAATTTTACAAAAATACATAGTTTAAAATAAATACATGATCAGTATAGCAAAGCATATATGTTATGTACAGTGGCTACCAGTGTTAAACATTCAATAAATTTCATCATGTTCAGCATTCTTGAGAAGGTGGGACTACAGTTGTGTCCCGAATGCTTGGACAAAATTGTGAGGGCAGCATGGTGGCTCAGTGGTTAGCACTGCTGCCTCACAATGCCAGCCTTGGATGACTGTCTGTGTAGAGTTTGTCCATTCTCCCTGTGTCTGCGTGAGTTTCCTCTGGGTGCTGTGGTTTCCTCCCACAATCCAAAGATTAGGTTAGGTGAATTGGCCATGCAAAATTGTCCATAGTGTTCAGGGATGTGTGGGTTAAGTGCATTAGTCAGAAGTATATATAGGGTAGGGGAATGAGCCTGGGTGGGATACTTTTCAGAGTGTTGGTGTGGACTTATTGGGCCTAATGGCTTGTTTCCACACTCCAGGGATTCTCTGAAAATCATATTTTCATAATGTGCCTTCGACATTAGATTAACAAACTCTTCAGCATTTATCCTCAGTAATTAGCTTATTAATTGCTTGAGACTTATTTAAGAAGTCAGTATCATGGGTGAATGTAATTGTGGTTTTTATTACCGTGTTGCTTCAATTGGGAGCGAATAATGAAAGCAATAGAATTGCCACTTAATAACTTCTAATGGTGAGATTCGTAATTGCTCATTATACAGATCATTGCTCAAAACAAAGATCTTCTAGTTGCAGTACATTGATGTAAAAACAAATCCATTGGTTCCAAACATGACCTAATTTTTGCGGTGATAATTAACCTGGAAGCACTACAACATGGTTTTAATATTTAAATGGTTTTTCTTATGAAGAATGTTTGAAAAGGAACATTTAGGAGTTTACATCAATTGAAAAGAAACCAATTAAAATATTCTTGTATAATAAGCAATACTAGTCTATTTAATTTGATAACCCTTTGATCTGGAAGGAATATATTGGAAGCCAGATGTCAAAGAAGACCTGCTAGAGAAAGGAGAACAGAAAAGGCACATTTATAAGTAGCCGTGTGTGTATAATACAGTTATTAAGGACAGAAAGCTGCAAACAGGTTAGTCATGATTATGAATTATACAATTTTATCACTGTTGCATAAGTTTTGCTATCGTTGTTAGGCAGATTATTTAATAGGAGAAAGTGAGGACTGCAGATGCTGGAGATCAGAGCTGAAAATGTGTTGCTCAAAAAGCGCAGCAGGTCAGGCAACATCCAAGAGCAGGAGAATTGATGTTTCGGGCATAAGCCCTTCTTCAGGAATGTGGAGGATGTGCCAAGCAGGCTAAGATAAAAGGTAGGGAGGAGGGACTTGGGGGAGGGGTGTTGGGAATGCGATAGGTGGAAGGAGATTAAGGTGAGGGTGATAAGCCAGAGAGGGGGTGGGGGTGGAGAGGTTGGGAAGAAGATTACAGATCAATTATTTAATAGGGTTTTATTAACTTATTTAAATAAAGGTATCCCAGGGGAATCCATGCCATCAAGATTGTCATGAACCTAGCTAAGGAGATTTTTCAGTCTTGTGGCCATTTCCAGGTAAATTAGTTTAAATACGACTGTTGGTCAATGCAACATGAAGACCAGTTTAACAGACTGGGCATGTAAGAGGACCTGTAGCAGAGACTGAGTTAAAGAAAACTTGGGAGCTGTACATGGTGCCACATGTTTGCAGGCAGTAATGCAGATGTTTGTGGTTGTTTCAGATGTGTCTTTGTTGTGTTGAATTTGAGATACTTGAAACCAAACAACAAAGGTAGCAGCTGTGCAGATTACTGCTGGGTCAGACAGCCCTGTGGGTATTTGTCTCCATTTGAATCACTTCCCATGTGATCACTGCATTTGTTTCCCTTCTCCTTTTTTTAGAATGCTGTTGTTTTGATTGCTTGTCCCCAAAAATTCCAAAACAATGCATCAACTTATATTAGGGTAATGACTACTCCTAAAATTTTGAGGAAATCACCGGTAACCAGTGGTGTGCCACAAGGGTTGGTGCTTGCTCAACTGCTTTTTGTCATTTGTGTAAATGATTTGGATGTGAACGTAAGAGGTATGGTTAGTGTGTTTGCAGATGACACCAAAATTGGATATATATTGGACAGCAAAGAAGGTTACCTCCGAGTACCATGTGATCTTGCTCAGATGGTCCAATGGGCTGAGGAGTGGCAGATGGAATTTAATTTAGATGAAGGTGAGGTGCAGCATTTTGGAAAGGCAAATCAGAACAGGACTTGTACGCTTCATGGTAAGGTCCTGGGCAGTGTTGCTGAACAAAGTGAGCTTAGAGTGCAGGTTCATAGCTCTTTCAAAGATGAGTTGCAGGTAGATAGGATGGTGAAGAAGGTGCCTGGTATGCATGCCTTTATTGTTCAGTGCATTGAAATTGGGAATTGGAAGGTCATGTTATGGCTGTACAGAACATTAGTTAGGCCACTTCTGGAATATTGCATGCAATTCTGGTCTCCCTGTTATAGGACGAATATTGCGAGACTTGAAAGGGTTCAGAAAAGATTTACGAGAATGTTGTCAAGGTTGAAAGGATGAGATATAAGGAGAGGCTGAATTGTCTGGGGCTATTTTCCTGAAGTGTCGGAGACTGAGGGGTGATCTTACAGAGGTTTATAAAATCATGAAGGTAATGGATAGGTTAACCAGACAAGATAACTAAATAAGGTCTATTCCCCAGGGTGGAGGAGTCCAGAACTGGAAGGCATAGGTATAAAATGAGAGGGGAAAATATAAAAGAGAACTAATGGGCAACTGTTTCATGGGTAGTGTGCGTATGGAACGAGCTGCCGAGGATGTTTTGGATGCTAGTACAATTACAGGGGAACCTCGATAATCCGAACATGATAGGTGGGCACTATTTCATTCAGATAATCTATTATTCAGTTAATTGATTTAAATGCCTTTCCCCTGGAACTCGGAGTTTTTAAAGTCTGCTCCCCATTCAGGAGACTGCAAGAGCGCACAGCGTGCAAGGCCCCGCCCCCTGCCTCCAACCCCATCCAACACCGCCAAGCCCAACACCCCCCGCTCCCCCCCAACCCCGTCCAATTCTGCGCCCTGACCCCAACACTGCCTCTCTGCCCCAACCCTGTATACACCTGCCCCCTTTCCAGGGCAGCTGGTCTGGACACCAACAACAAGACTGGTGCAGTTGCCTTTGTGGGGTAAGTCTCCAAATAGCACTCTCACACACACACAAAAAAAAACCTTTTACTGCAACCTTTTGACAGGGTCCACCTTTGCCCTGTCCAGGACAATGTTGGAGAGATGATCGGGGGAAGGAGGGTTTAGGGTTCAGTCCTGTGTAGAACTCCAGGGAAAGTGTGGGGAGAGAGAGAGAGAGAGGGGGCGGGAAGAAAGTCATTTGAAGACTGTGCCTTTTTAATCACTGTAAACAAAAGATGCCATGACTGTTTGAAATGCGTCTTTGATGTAATGTTTCCATCAGGACCTCGAGATCTCCTTCGGATAATCCGATTTTTGGATAATTGGTATTTGGATAATCAAGGTTCCTCTGTATAATATCTACAAAGATCTGGAAGGGTATATGAACAGGAGTGCTTTCAAGGGATATGGACCAAATGGGACTAGATCTATTTCGGATATCATGGACGAGCTAGACTGAAGGGTCTGTTTCTGTGCTGTATATCTCTACAACTCTATGACTATGTTGTAACACAGTGCATTGAAAATCAAATTCCACTATTCACAAAGTCATCAACATGATCAAAATTTAACTAAACCATCAAATTGCCCAATTTTACCATACTAGTTCAGACTAAAAGAATGTGCATATATTTACATTAGCAAGAAAATAGCTATTTATTGTAATCATACTGTTTTTGTTAACCAATGACAAATAATAGATAAGTCGAGTTGGTCACCTATGTATCAATAACTTAAATTCTATCCATTTCATAAAATTCCCATGCATATATAAAAAGACAATAAAAGAATCAGAACAAGTAGGTAGGGAGGAAATAAAAAGTTGGAGAACTCTAGTTGTGGCACCAACTCAGATCTCAGAAATCAATATGCTGCTTTCATTCAGCTTACTTTCAATTACTTCCTATTCTTTGCTAATGACGTAAACTGATGAATTCACTGATTGTCACTCTTTCACCCAATGGCTGATCAGCTTTTTACTGCCACTGAAGGTGTTTTTCCTTATTTTCCTTTCAACAGGGATTTTTCAGACAGAACAATTTACAGAGAAAGCTGAGGGAGAGTAGCTGGCCACTCTTGTTTTCATTTACTTCTCCAAACTATAGGGAGAGGGCGAGGTGGATGCTTTCACCTTGCAGACTGAATATTTGTTTTTGCTGTATTGTCCATACCAAAGATTGTAGCGACTTGCCCACAAACAAATCAAATGTTTCTTTTTACTTCAGCCTGAGGCTACAATAACTGATCCACAGTGAAAAGCTAAATAAATGACTGACTCTGGACAATTAAATTGCTACACAGGTGGCACCATTCTATCTTTATTCTTTAAAAGGCAACTTTGTGGATATCAACATACATTGTGTTTCCAGTAAGTTGTTCCTAAAACTGGAATCACCATCTTTGAGAGTTTCCTTGATTTAAAGTTGTATCGCCTCCCATTTTTAATCCACAGTCCAAAAAGAAAGTGGTAAACATGGGGTTTACCTTTTTTATTTGAAGTATCATTTTTACATTAATTCACACTTAATTTTAATTGGGTCTGATTTATGTTGAACTAAACACTACAAAAAGTGAAATCTTGTGGTGGTTTCTTCATGTGGGGGTCATTTGATAAATTTGGTTGTTTTGATTGACAGAAATAGGGATCCCATTGCGTGAAGTAAGACCAATAAACCTCTGTCAATCATTAATTTCTACTTCTTTATGGTGCACTTTATGTATTTGTGATGCATTTGGGGCATTGCAGTTCCACAGGAAGAAAATGAAACTACAAAAATATTGATGCAACCTCCACACCTCAATTTTCCAATTGGAAGATTTGGTAAAGGTTAGATATTTGCCCATTTATTCCTGTACTCCATTCCTATGTCCATAAATAGTTGCTGATTTTAAGTTGTTGTTAACAAATGGTATAAACCTACATTCAAGAAGCAAGATGGACAGATAGGACAGGCCAAGAAGGGGTTGCTGAGTTGGAAGGTTGCATCTGGGATAAGGTGGGGGAAGGAGAAATAAGAAAACAAGTGAAATCCACATTGTTCCCTTGTGATTGGAGGATCTCAAGGTGGAAGATGAGGCGTTCTTCCTCCATGTGGCAGGTGGTAAAGGTTTGGTGATGGAGGAGGCCCAGGACCTGCATGTCCTTGGGAGAATGGGAGGGGGAGTTAAAGTGTTTGGCCGAGGGGGGTTGGGGTTGCATTGTGTGTCCCAGAGATGTTCTCTGAAGCATTCCACAAGTTTGCATCCTGTCTCCCCAACATAGAGGAAACCGAATTGGGAGCAATGGACACAGTAAACGACGTGTGTGAAAGTGCAAGTAAATCTCTGATAGATGTGGAAAGCTCCTTTGGGGCCTTGGATGGAGGTGAGGGGGGAGGTGTTGTAATTCTAGTGGGAGGTACCGGGAAGGGAGGGTTGGTTGATGGGGGCGAGGACCTGAAAGTGCCGGGAGGGGAGGATGGGTTAATGGGGGCGAGGACCTGACAAGAGAGTTGCAGAGAGAATAGTCTTTATGGAACTCAGGCAGAGATGATGAGGAAAATATATCACTGGTTGCGGGGTCTGTTTGGAGGTGGCAAAAATGGCAGAGGATGATGCGATGTATCCGGATGTTGGTTGGGCAGAAGCTGAGGACCAGGAGGGTTCTGTCCTTGTTGTAGTTTTAGGGGTGGGGTTTGAGGGCAGAGAGGCGGGAAGTGGATGAGATGCGCTGGGGGGCATCATCAACACATAGGGAAATTGCAGCCTTTGAAGAAGGAGGCGATCTGATGTGTTCTGTGGTGGAATTGGTCCTCCTGGGAACAGATGTGTTGTGTAGGTGGAGGAATTGGGAATAAGGAATAATGTTTTTACAGGAGGCAGGGTTGGAGGAGGTGTAGTCCAGGTAGTTGTGGGAGTCAGTGAATTTGTAGCAGATGTCTGTGTTGAGTTCATCACTATTGTTGGAAATTGAATGATCCAGAAAGGGGAGGGAGATGTCTGAGATGGTCCAAGTGAACTTAAGATCAGGGTGGAAAGTGTTGGTGAAGTTGGTGAACTCATCGTGGGAGCACAAGGTGGCACCGATACAGTCATCAAAGTAATGGAGGAAAGGGTGGAGGTTGGTGTCAGTATAGCTGCAGAAGATGGACTGTTCCATGAACCCGATGAACAGACAAGCATAGCTAGGGCCCATGCGGGTGACCATGGCTACCCCTTTGGTCTGGAATAAGTGGGAGAATTACTGTTTTGATCTACCTTTTCCATTGCCTTTTTGGTATTATTTGTGTCTTGTTTAAACAAATGGTAACAGAGTGGTAATGTTATTGGACTAGTAATCATGAACCCTAGCCTAATGATATAAGAAAGTAGATTTAAATCCTACCATACAAATTTCAAATTGAAAAATGAGTAGTCTAATGGTAACCAGACAACCACTGTCAATTATTGTAAGGAAAACCCATCTTGTTCATTGTCCTCGAGGAAGGAAATCTGCTATCTTTTACCTGGCATGGCATGCATGTGATTCCAGATGTACAGCAACACGGTTGACTCTTCACTGTCCTCTGGATTAGTAGAGGTCATTGCACAAATGAGTTTTAAGAAAAAGGATGGCTCAAAAACAGCTCACAAAGTTTTCCATGGAGAATTGATGTTGCATCTTAGTTTTGTTTAGAAGAAGGGAGAAATCAGTACATACAAGAGCTGTCAGGACAACACTGAGTGCAAATCAATCCAATAGACTGTGTAAGAGTGGACAGGTAGAGCTTTACATTATTATGCCTATGACAGTGTTTTCTATCGGGTTTCACTTTACACTGAAAGTTGTAATGAATTTTATCCATGCAATGTAATTGGACAGACAGATACCACAACAAGATCTCACTATTAGTTTCCAATAAGGTCATTACTCCCATACCAAGGCCTCAAAACAAATTTTACTGCAGATAGCTCAAATGCACTTTTTGAGATTTTATCTACCTTAGCTGCATGAAGGAAACATTGAACTAAGAGAGAAACTGAGACCCCTGTGAAAATACAGCATGTTCCTTTAAAAGAACATTACAAAGATATCTGCAGGGACAGCCTTATCCTGTTTCCAGGGATATGGATTTGGAAAGTGGGTATTGTTGATCTTCGATGGTAACCTTCACTGGATTTTATGATCCAATGGCAAAGGTGAACACCCAAGTATATTGCTTATCACATGGAAATTGACATTGTGTGATAATTAAAGCCTTACCCGATACCACAAACTGCAGTCAAACCAGTATCTGAAGTCCAAAGTAGGTGCATTCCACTTTCAACATCCTTAAACAGGAAAGCTGTGAATTTGTTGGCCAATACTTTTACCAATGCAGCAATTTATAAAATAAAAGAATATTTAAATATTGGATCTTGTATAAACTTAACTATATATTTATCTTTGTAATATTAGAAATCTGTCCATAACTATTAATGCACCTTGCCATTCTGAATTGTACATGACCACACCTATTGAAATGTGTCATCAGACGTATTTGAAAGTATGCAAAATTGCTTATACTGCACAGTGGTTAAATGGGGTTAGTTGAATATTCCTTATATCTTTGATTTCATAATATTTATAGTTGGTGTTTAATATGTTGCAATTTTACTAGTAATTTTAATTAAATAGGTTAATAACTGTCAGAAAAAAATGATTAAGTGACTGATTCTTTATGTAATTGCATAGCTAACCCACATACATTGAGAGCAGACAAATTGATACTTTCCTTAGATCTATTTCAAGAAACATTCAAACCATATCTTTTCCAGCTTACAAAAACCATTTTAAAATTATTTAAGATAAATTGAACATAACATTCTTATCACCATGGCCCAGTCTCCTCAACATTCCATGTCAGTTTATTAAAGTTTCAATTTATTCTCTGGAGTTTATTTCTTTCTAGATCATAAATAACAGAAATGGGTAGCCATTCTAATGCTGTGCTAGCTGAGATATAGACAGTACAGTGCATCATTGCATGCCAATAGGATCATTTCAAAAGGGTTTAGAAGCTTTTGTTGGTCTGAGCAAGTCATTACCCAGTGACTTCAAAAGATGGAGTTACACCAAATCTCTTTCAAACATTTTCCATTACAGAAGGAATAGATGTCAAAATGAGTTGGCACATGTTGTTTTAAAGGCTATCTTTCACCATCTTGTTTGAAAAGCCCAGGGTAAGTAGATAAATATCCCACTATTTAACTTTGACAAGTGAAGCAACAATTATAATCTCTGGCAGGCTGGCCCCACAGTCCAAAACATGAAGCCGAAGTCAGTTGAGATATAAATGAAAGAAAAGAATTGCTCGCATTTATAGAAAACTATCACATCCTACTATCATTCCAAAAAAAGTACAGTGCCAAAGAAATAGCTAGGAAGAGCAGTCACCACAATTTAGATATCTTGGGGCCCAAAAGCCATGTTTATATAATTAAGCAGATAAACTGTTTTAATGGTTCTTGTTGGGGAATTAATATATGGGCTTGAATATCATTGAAATGCTTCTGCTCTTGGTCAACTATGAACAGGCCTGAGCAGGTTAATACTTGATTGAATGCAGTAAACATGGAAAATTGATCATGTTACAGGGACATGTGAATCATAGAACCAAACTGAATGGAAACAGACCCTTCGGTCCAACTAGTCCATACCAACCATAATCCCAAACTAAACTAGTCCTACCTGCCTGCACCTGGCCCATACCCTTCCAAACATTTCTCATTCATATACTTGTCTAAATGCTTTTTAAATATTGTAACTATATCCACCTTCACCCCTTCCCCGGAAGTTATTTTCATACATGAAACACTGTTTAAAAACAAAATTCCTTTTTGTGTCTTTTCAAATCTTCCTCCTCTCACCTTTAAAAATATGCCTCTTAGTCTTAAATTCCGCAGCCTAGAGAAAAGACTTCTGCCATTCATTTTATCTATACTCGCATGATTTTATGAACCTCTATAAGGTCACTTCTCAACCTCCTATGTGCCAGTGAAAAAATGTTCCCAGTCTATTCAGCCTCTCCTTATAACTCAAACCCTCCAATCAGGGAAACTTCCTGGTAAAATGCTTCTGAACTTCTCCAGCTTCAGAATATCCTTTGTGATGATGCTGCTCCTTTAACAAGATTATCCTTAATTACTTTTTCAGAGGGGTCATAAAGTTATGGGTTCAGAAATGTCTGTGTTTATCTACTTGAAGATGCTTTAAAGGTTTAAATAAAACATTTGTACAATGAAGGAGGTGTGGCTAGTTCTTCCAGCTCAGCTTTATTCTGGTTTGTTTTGGTTTTAGCACTCTGGCTGTTCAGAACTGCTGGTCAGTTTAAGCTGGGAAATGCAAAGAAACAGTGACAGTGGAAGGAAGTTCCATGCTGAATCTCTCTACCCTCTCTCTCTCTCTCTAGTAAGAACCTGATGATTTTACCTTTTTTGCCAAGTGGGCGCTCAAGGGGACTGTTGCAGGCATTTGGAGCAGCATCATTAAGTTAGGATCATCTGTTGGGTTTTTGGATAGGTTAAAACCAATGTGTGCAGGATCATTTCCTGACACAGTATATGGACAAGCCAACATGGAGAGAGGCTACATTGGATTTAATACTGTTTAATTAACCTGGCCAGATGTTAGAATTGGTGATAGATGAGCACTTTGGTGATAGTGGCCACAATTTGGCTATGTATATGTTAGCGATGGAAAGGGAGAGGTATATACCGCAGGGCAAGAGCTGGAGGAAAGGCAATTGTGATGTGATCAGGCAAGATTTGGGATGCACAGGATTGGGAAAGAAACTTCAGGAGACGGGCACAACAGCACTATTCAGGCCCTTCGCCCCTCAATGTTGCGCCAACCCATAGAACAAATCTGAAGTCTATCTATCCTACGCTATTCCATTTTCATCCATATTTTATCTAATGACCATTTAAATGCCCTTGAAGTTGGCAAGTCAACTACTGTCACAGGCAATGCCTTCCACACCTTCACTACTCTGAGTAAAGAGACTATCTCTGACATTGAGGGGCGGCACGGTGGCACAGTGGTTAGCACTGCTGCCTCACAGCGCCTGTAGACCCGGGTTCAATTCCCGACTCAGGCGACTGACTGTGTGGAGTTTGCACGTTCTCCCCGTGTCTGCGTGGGTTTCCTCCGGGTGCTCCGGTTTCCTCCCACAGTCCAAAGATGTGCGGGTCAGGTGAATTGGCCAAGCTAAATTGTCCGTAGTGTTAGGTAAGGGGTAAATGTAGGGATATGGGTGGGTTGCGCTTCGGCGGGTCGGTGTGGACTTGTTGGGCCGAAGGGCCTGTTTCCACACTGTAAATCTAATCTAATCTAATCTGTCCTATATCTATCACCCCTCAATTTAAAGCTATGTCCCCTCATGCTAGCAATCACCATCGGAGGAAAAAGGTTCTCACTGTCCACCCTATCTAACTGTCTGATTGTCTTATATAGCTCAATTAAGTCACTTCTCAACATGGCAGCACAGTGGCTATGGCAGCACTGTGGCTCAGTGATTAGCTTTGCTGCCTCACAGCATCAGGGACCCAGATTAGATTCCTGCCCCAGGTGACTGTCTGTGTGGAGTTTGCACATTCTCCCTGTGTCCACACGAGTTTCCTCTGGGTGCTCCAGTTTCCTCCCACAATCCAAGGATGCACAGGTCAGGTGAATTGGCCATGCTAAATTGCCCATAGTATTAAGTGCAAGGGGCACATATAGAGTAGGGGGATGGGTCTGTGTGGTTTACTCTTTGGAAGGTTGTTGTGGACTTGTTGTGGGTCAAAGCCAAAGGCTCGGCAATCTCCTCCCTGGCTTCCTAGAGAATCCTCGGATAAATCCCATCTGGCCCAGGGGACTTGTCTATTTTCACACTTTCCAGAATTGCAAATACTTCCTGCTTGTGAAACTCAATCCCATCTGGTCTAGTAGCCTGTATCTTTGAATATTGTTTTACAACATTGTCATTTTCCAGTGTGAATACTGATATTCATTTCCTTCTATCTTAGATTCCACGCTCAACTTCCCACTACTATGCTTGATTGGCTGTAATCTTTCTCTAATCATTCTTTTATTCCTGATATACCTATAGAAAGCTTTATGGTTTTCCTTGATCCTATCTGCCAACATCTTTTCATGTCCCCTCCTGATTCTTCTTAGCTCTCTATTTTGGTCTTTCCTGGCTAACGTGTAACTCTCAAGCTCCCTAACTGAGTCTTCATGTCTCATCCTAACATAAGTCACCTTCTTCCTCTTGAAGAAAGACTTCTCTGGATCTATTTGAGGCCTATAGAAAACTCCCAACAGGGTGACCTCTCTTTTTTTGTTTCTAACCTCAGCCCATACCATCTTTAGTAAACCACTGCTCCCTCACTTGGCCACTTCCTCCTTGCCTGACAGGTACACGTTTATCATGTTCCTGGAATAAGCTCTACATTTCAATTCCACTGCAGTATCCTTCCCAATCCGATGCATTCTAAATCTTATTTAATTGCATCATAATTGCCTTTCCTCCAGCAATAACTCTTGCCCTGCAGTATATACCTATCCCTTTCCATCGCTAAAGTAAACATAACTAAATTGTGTTCAATACATTGTAATGCTGTGACCAGGCCGATTTGCCCATGGGGATTGATAGCCATCTCATTCATCAGAACTGACCTTAACTCAAGGGTTTTTGTTTGTTTTCTTAGCATTCACTCATTTGCTATCTAAATGGATGCTCACAAGAACACTACCTTGGCTTGCCTTTTGGGCTTTGCCACCTTGTTCAGAACATATCAGCTTACAGTACATAGAATATAGAACATAGAATAGTACAGGTCAGGAACAGGTCCTTCAGCCTACCATATCTGCACCAACTCTATGCTGTTCTTAGTTATTTCCACACTGGGAAAGAGACTGTGACTATTCATGCTAGTCATGCCTTTCATAATTTTATATACTTCTATCAGGTCGCCCCTCAGCCTCCCATGCTCTCCTTCCATCCCTTCTTAAACAAAGGCACAACGTTAACCACTCTCCAGTCATCCAGCATCTCACCTGTAGTTATAGATTGTACAAATATTTCTTTAGAGTAAAGAGAGAACTTGTAAGAAACAGATCTCAAGCAAAAACAATTCAAGTTTATCTAACCTCTACTTGTAGCTAATACGTTCTAATCCAGACAACATCCTGGTAAATCTCTTCAGCAACCTTTCCAAAGCTTCCATATCCTTCCTATAGTATGGCTAGCAGAACTGCACACAATACTCTAAATATGGCCTAACAAAATACTTATGCATCTGGAGCATGACTTGCTAATGTTTAGATTCAATGCCTCAACCAATGGAAGCAAGTATGCTGTATATCTCCTTTTGCCAAATTATCCAACTGTGTTGACATTTTCAGGGAGCTATGGACTTGCATCCTAAAATCCCTCTGTATACCAATGATTTGGAGATGCCGGTGTTTGACTGGGGTGTACAAAGTTAAAAATCACACAACACCAGGTTATAGTCCAACAGGTTTAATTGGAAGCACACTAGCTTTCAGACCGACGCTTTTGGAGCTTTCATCATCTGATGAAGGAGCATCACTCCGAAGGCTAGTGTGCTTCCAATTAAACCTGTTGGACTATAACCTGGTGTTGTGTGATTTTTAACTCTGTATACCAATGTTGTTAAAGGTCTTTCTGATGAAGGATTATGCCCGAAACATTGATTGTCCTGCTCCTTAGATGCTGCCTGACCTGCTGTGCTTTCCCAGCAACACACCCTTGACTGTTTACTCTCTACTTTCCTCTTGCAATTGACCTTGCAAAATGCATCATCTCACACTTGTCTGGAATCATCTCCATTTGCCATTTTTCCACCCAACTTTCCAGCTGATCTTTATTCTGTGTAATATTTTACTATCCTCCTTCAATATCTGCAACTCCACTAATTTTTGTGTCGTCAACAAACTTACTAATCAGGTCATCAACATGTTCACGTAAATCATTTCATAATATATCATAGACAACAGAGGTTGCAGAATATGACTGATTACAATCCTCCAGTCAGAAAAAACACTCCTTCACAAGGACATTCTGTCTTTTATCGCCAAGCCAATTCTGTATCCAACTTGCCAACTCACCATGGACTCCATGAAATTCAATCTTCTGGACCAGTGTACTATGAACGACCTTGTCAAATGTTTTACTGAAGTCTAGGTAGACAACATCTACTTCTTTACCTTCATCAAACATCTTCATCATTTCCTCAATCAAGTTTGTGAAACAATCAAGCTTGTATGAAGCCATGCTGACCGTCTCTACTGAGTCTATACTTCTCCAAATTCAAATAAATTCTGACCCCATGAACTTTCTCCAATAATTTCTCTTCCACTGATGTAGGACATACTGGCCTAGACTTTTGTGGAATTATAACTATAATTAAAATTATTATTAAATTAGTTATATGTTATAATTCTTGTTGCCCTTCCTAACAGAGGAACATTATTGGTTATTCTCCAGTCTTCTGGACCTCACCTGTGGCTAAAGAGGACACAAAAAAAGGCTCCAGAGATCTCCTGTCTTGCCTTCTTCAATATCCTGGGAGAAATCCCATCAGACCTAGAGACATATCTTCCTCAATGTTTTTCAAGACATCCAACAGCACCTGCTTCTTAATTTTGATATGCCCTGGAATTTCAACCTACTCCTTCTTAATCTTACCATTATTCATGTTTTTCTCCCATACTTTCCTAATCCTGTTGTATTAGCACCCCCCCCCCCCCCCCCCCCCCAGTTTAGCACTTTCAACAGAAAACCAGTCTTATCCTTTTCAATAACTATCTTAAAACTTATGGAATTATAATCATTGTTCCCAGAATGCTCCCCACTGAAACTTCAATCACCGGGCCAGAATCATTCCCCAAAACAAGGTCAGAAACAGACTCTTTCCTAGAATCCCTAGAGTGTGAGAACAGACCATTCAGCCCAACAAGTCCACACCAACTCTCCAAATAGCATTCTATCCAGATCCATTCCCTGACTCTCTTTCTCTGCATTTCCCATGGCTAATCCACCTAAGTTACACATCCCTGAACACTGTGGACAATTTAGCATGGCTAATATGCTGGATTTGCACAAATGTGGACTATGGGAGGAAACTGGAGCACCCAGAGGAAACCTATGCAGACACAGGGAGAATGTTCAAACTTCACCCAGACAGACAGTTGCCCAAGGCTAGCATTAAACCCTGGTGCCTAACACTGTGAAGCAGCAGTGCTAACCCTAAATGTTGTAGTTTGAATATCCACACATTATTTCAAGAGTTTCTCCTGGAAGCACCTAGCCCTAAGAAAGTCCCAGTGAATACTGGGGAAATTAAAATCACCCACTACTACAATCCCTGTTGTTTTTATATCTTTCCATGATCTGCTTACATATTTTCCTCTGGCTCCTGCTCATTATTGGGCGTGGGGTGGGGTGGGTTGGGGTGAGGGGGGTGGGGGTGTGTGGTGGGAGGTGGGCTGTGGTATAACCCCATCATGGTAATTGCACTTTTCTTGTTCTTGCATTCTACCCATATTGCTTCAGTGGATGACCCATCCCTGTCATGTACTCTATGTGCGGCTGTGATATTCTCCTTAATCAGTGCTTTTGTCTTGTCTTTTAATGTTGTCACAAAAACAGACAGTGTTTCATGGTTTTCAGCAATGATCTGTTAAGGTGGTGGATACACTACAGTACAGCACCGAACTAGGTCAGTGTCATGCCTCCAGCAGTTTGCTTGGCAAACACATTCAATGTGCTTTGACAGAATGGCCAGGTGCTGATGGTTCATTCTACATGCTGGCAGTCATGGAGTTTTAAAGATTTTGAGTCACTTTACACTCAGCTTTAAGTTGCACTTGCTGCAAACAGTCTAAAGCAGAGAAGGGCTGAACATTTAAGAATCTTCCAGAGAAAACCCACCTGGCAACAAGGAAAAAATTGCAGTCAATCACAAAAGCATTTCAGATCTGGTAAGAAGGAAAGTTATGAACTTCCTGGACAAAGAGAATTGGTTACTTCAAAGCAGATGCAGATTGTATCATATGGCAATTCTCTTCAGGAACATGCCCAAATCTGGCTTTAGCCTGAGAACCAGGAGACATTGGAATCTCTGCAAGTTAAGATTTCTGTTGGGCAAGGAAAATTTTTTTTTTTGGAAATTACACAGTATTACAAGCTGGACAGTGAAAGAGAAAGGACTTTGCTGGTGATGTTCAACTTGAGCTTATTGGATTCAAACACCATGACTACAGCAAAAAGAATCAGGGTCAACAAGAGCAACTTAAACCAAGATTGCAGACCCTGGGACATTGTGAATCAAAAGTAAAGTGACAAAGATGCAACTTAGAAGTCTAAGCAGCCCTGGTCTTGTGAAAGAAGCGTGTGTGAGGTTTTATTAACACCACAGAAAAAACAGGAGATTCTATATTGAAATAGAATTAAAGGCAGGAAACTTATTTAATCGATGGGAACAAGCATCATTAAGGAAAAAGGTTAAAAAAAGGTAAAAAAAAATCACTTTTAAGCCTGCAAACAGTAGGAATCATCCATTATGTCCACAAATCATCAATTCAGTGTTGTGATAATGCTGTCACTTTAAGAAGGTTTTTTTTGTCCTTGGTCTTTTTTGAAGAGAGGTTGTAAAAGTAGAAGTGTGAAAGTGCCGACTGAATTTGGCCTAAGTCAAAAGTTTAAGAGGCTTTTAGGAATTTATTTTAACAGTTGTAACAGTGGAAGGGGAGCAGCCAGTTCTCACAGACCAAGATTTCCAGTCTTTTAGCTGTATCAGCAGAAGCTGTTTGGGTCTCAGAAGAATTGGAGCTTCAATATATGATTCCTAACTCTGACTTTCTCTGAAATCTCTTTTAACATTGAACGGCATGCAAGAAACTGTGTCTGACTTTACCCTCTTGCCAAGGGGTGTATTTATGGGATGTAACTACATTGGAACAGTTATTTAGTAATGGGTACTGTATCTAATATTCAGTTAAGTTTTCCAATGGTTAAGTTGTTCTGAATTCCTCTTTCTTATTTGTATTTTAACTATAGTGTTTAAATAAATTGTGCTTCGCTTAATGTTGAGTAGTTTGACCAGTTACATCACATCTGGAACACATATCTCACATCTTGCCACACTATAGGTAATCTAATCTAATTTAACTTTAAAATAAAAAAACGATAGGGACTAGGCTACCTTCTTAAAATATGTTGGGGGGTGTGGAGGTGGGGGTGGGGTGGGTCTGGTCTGGTCTGGTCTGATCTATAATGGTATTACTGAAAAATTAAAAAAAACTTTTAAGAGCAAGGAAAATGAATAACATTTTGGGAAGAAATGTCAACAAAAATAATATGATTAGGAAAATTTGATTTCAGAGATGGACCAATTAGAACACATGATTGGATATCTTGAAGAAAACAATTCTTAAGCTACAGAACAACTTCCAAAATAGGTCCAAGTTAGAAGTTGAACAAATTGATTCATTTTTGTATATAGTTTGCAGAATGGCTGACTAATTTATCATTCACCAAGACATAAAAGATGCAACAGATACTTCAATTTCATGACAAATACAATTCTTAAAAAAAACAATACTTATAACCAAAGATAAGAATTCATGGGATCTTCAGATTTGGGGAGAAATTCAACAATGGAAATAAAAGTCAAAATTCATGAGAGAAATATCAAAATTCCTGATGAGCTTTATCATATTTATTACAATCAAAAGAAGATTTGATTTTAGAGAAAGGCATTTAGAAAATGAGTAGACCAGATGTCTAGAAGTAATATAGATCTATCTACAGAGCAGTAGGTCAACCTTGACAAAGGAGACCAGCACAGTCCATTCAATTCTTAAAGTACAATACCATAAATGACACGTATGAAAAACCAACACAGTATTAAAAGTATTAGACATGAAATGTTCTTATTGATCCTGAGGAGTGAAGAAGCATCTCAAGGACAGAGAGTATTCAACTACTAAAAATGAAAATGCTGCCACATCCAGTGAACGCGTAGTAGAGGACACAGTCATAGAAAACAAAAAATGTAATAAATATCAAAATAAATAGGTTTAGGAGGTAGAATAGACTACAATACAAGCAAATACCAAAATGTTCCTCACGAAAATATGGGATCCAGACCGAATCTTTTGGTACAACACTAATTATGTTAATGCTCGCCTGATGGGTTTTGAATAAAATATTAGGCAGATGTATTATTGCCAACTTAAGTGAGTTATAAGCAAGTTATTATCAGTCATGTTTTTTAAAAAAACATAATCTACAATCAGCAACAGTGCAGGCACATGCACAATGGGCTTTGTTCTTATGATGTTAGCTATGTGGCAATCTCCAGGCAAATAGGTACAAGGAATAAATACAGGACTAGCTAACAATGTGCATAACCCAAGAAAACATTTTTAAAATGAACTCTCCAACATAAGTAATGCCAGATGCAAGAAGACTTAAACATACTTTACAATAAAAAAAACACTCGAGTAGGAATGCATGCCTCACTCCCAACATTTTTCAAACATGGGAGAGGTTAAACAGGAAAATCTAGAGAGCACCTGTGAATAGGAATATAATTCTTATAATGATTGCATACTTTTATTTTTCGCTGTGTTTGATTATGGACTAAAATGGACTGTTTTGTGGAAGTAATTACTGCACTTGCATAAAGAGAGTTACGGAAATTCATTCAAAGTCATCTTTATAATGTTGCTTTGTTCAAGCACTGCAGGAAAATGTTTGTAGACAGGTGGGCACTGGGGGTGCAAACAAAGTGTTTGCAATAGGTTGCTGTTTGCTTTGTGAAGTTGTGATCAGTTATATGTGACAAAGGTTCCTGAGAAGTACCAAAGGATTAGAAAACTGCCAATGTGGCACCACTATTCAGAAAGGGAGACAGGCAAGAAGTGGGTAACCATAGGGCAATTAGCCTAGCATTTATTGTTGGAAAAATACTGTAATCAATTATTTAAGAACAATTAGCAAAACATTTGCAATATCATAATCTAATTAAGCAGTCAGAGTGGCTTTACAAAATGGAAATTATATCAGACTAATTTATTCGAAATTTTCAAGGAACTCTCAACCAAAGTGGAAAGAGGGATGTAAATGTCTTATTTCTGGATTTCCAGAAAGTATTTAACAAGATACCTCACAAAAGCTTAAGTCAAAAGATCAGAGACCACAGTGTTGAAGGTTGTATATTGGCATGGATAGAGAATTGGCAGGAAACAGTGAATGGGGCTTTTCTTTTCAAGTTATTGATCTGTGACCAGTGACGTTCACAGGAATCAATGATGGGATAACAAGCATTTACAACACACATGCTTTAGAAGGAAAAAAAAATCTACTTTAGCTAAATTTGCAGACAGCAGAAAAATAGATGAAAAGGCAAGTTGCAAGAAGGATTTTGATGGCCCATTGATATTATCATTGGGTTGTTAAGTCAGACACCCAAGTAATAT
The DNA here is from genome assembly GCF_020745735.1 of Hemiscyllium ocellatum. Lineage (NCBI taxonomy): Eukaryota > Metazoa > Chordata > Chondrichthyes > Orectolobiformes > Hemiscylliidae > Hemiscyllium > Hemiscyllium ocellatum. The sequence goes on along the minus strand of NC_083411.1, from coordinate 35,002,082 downwards.
TCAGGGGACATCGGTTGAATCCCGCCAACGATTTGAATTTGAATTCAATACAAATCTGGAATTGAGAGTTTGATGATGACCATGAAACCAATGTTGGAAAACCCACCTACTTCACCAATGATCTTTTTGGAAGGAAACTGTTATCTTTATCTGATCTGGCCTACATGTGACTCCAGACCCACAGCTAACTCTTAACTGCACTCTGGGATTGGCAATAAACATTGGCCTAGTCAGCAATGCCCTCATCCAATGAATTTTTAAGAAGTACAAACAGTTTACAGAGAGATATTAATAGGTTAAGTAAGTGGGCTACAAGTTGGCAAATGGAGTATAATGTTGTTTTGGAAGGGAGAACAAAAAAAACATTGTTTAAATGGAGATAAAGTGCAGGAAATGGAAACACAATGGACTTGGGGATACTTGCACAAGAAATGCAAAAAGCTAGCATACAGGTGCTTCAGTTAATCAGGAAGGTTATGGAACATCAACACTTATTTCAAGGGGATTGAAGTATATGATATAGAAGTCATACTGCAACTGAATAAGGTGGTGGTGAGATCACATCTGGAGTACAGTGAACAGTTTTGGTTTGTTTATCAAAGAAAATATAGTATTTTATTGGAGCCAGCTCAGAGAAAGTTGATAAGGGTGATCCTTGGTATGCAAGATTGTCTTTTGAGCAAAGGCTAGATAGATTGGGAACCTACTCACTGGAGTTTAGAAGAATTATAGTTAATTTGATTGAAATATATTGCATTCTTAAGGGGCTTGACAAGGTAAGTGCTGGGAGGATGATTTCCCTCATCAGAGAACCTGGTACCAGAGGCTATAATCACAAATTAAAGAGGTGCTAATTTAAGACTGAGATCAGGAGGAATTCCTTCTTTCAAGGGTTGAGATTTGGAATTCCTTAACTCAGAAGGCTGTGGTTACAGAGTCCTTTTCTATATTTAAGGCTGAGATTGGGAGATTCTTGATCAGGAGAGTAAGTAAGGGTTATGGGGCTAGGACAGGAAAGTGGATATGAGATGTGTCAAATTAACTATAATCCTGTTAAATAGTAAAGTAGACTCAAGAGGTCAACAGTCTACTGCTGTTCCTTTTTTTAATGTTCTTACAGTATTTTTATCATCAGCCGAAAAACCGTTAACTGATTGGCTATTGGTATCTGAACAGTTTGTGGCGTGAACCAAATTAACAGAAGCCTTTGGAGGGGGATTTGTTGCTCTGCGCGCTCTCTCTCTGCAAGGAAGATACCTGCAGTTTGAAGAAAGCCAGGTTTTTATGTTTCTCCATTAGTTACTGTATCCTATTGCTTCTAACCAATAATTTAGAGAATTTGTAATTCATGAAGTAATCACTGTGTGTCTCCTGTGAAGAAATAAGAGAAAGTAAGATTGAAGAACTTGGGGAAACAAAAGGAACACTTCAAAAAACTTTAAGGACTGATGATATTGAACAATTTCCCCAGCATTTTCTCCCTCCATCCATGAGCCTTTTCTTTTATGCATGTTTAAAGGGGCTTTGAGAGGAGGATTAGAGTTTTAACTAGTACAGTTCATGTCAGCAGTTCATAGCTGTTTAAATGTCCTGATATATGTCCTGACACTTGGACATATATCAAAGATGAACATATTTCTTTAAATTTGCAGTTTATCAAGCCAAATGGAATGTACAGGAAACCCATTGGAGAGTGTGATTTTGCAGAATACTGCACAGGTTCATAGCTGTTTATCTTAATGGTTAGAATCCATCAAGTTGTGCTCAATAATAGTTCTTGTTTAGTACAAAAATTTTGTCAATGTTTTATTTTAACCAGAGTCCATCTAATCGGTAAACTGGGGACTCTGTGTACTTGCTAAACTTTTAACTTCCATGGCAACTTTGGAAAGAGTGGGATTTGATTTCAGGTGAGCTACCCAATTGAGGTGTGACAATTATTTATTAGGTGATGGACGTTTAGTACTGAATATAACACAACTTTGAAGAAATATGCTAAACCATTTTATTACTAATTGCCCAAGAGATACCACATTATTTCATCCTTCCATATCCACCACAAATTCACCTGTACCTCCATACACATCATTTACTGCATCCGCTGCACCCGATGTGGCCTCCTCTATATTGGGGAGACAGGCCGCCTATTTGCGGAATGTTTCAGAGAACACCTCTGGGACACCGAACCAACCAACCCAACCACCCCGTGGCTCAACACTTCAACTCCCCCTCCCACTCCACCAAGGACATGCAGGTCCTTGGACTCCTCCATTGCCAGACCATAGCAACGCGACGGCTGGAGGAAGAGCGCCTCATCTTCTGCCTAGGAACCCTCCAACCACAAGGGATGAACTCAGATTTCTCCAGTTTCCTCATTTCCCTTCTCCCCACCTTGTCTCAGTCCCAACCCTCAAATTCAGCACCACCTTCCTAACCTGCAATCTTCTTCCTGATCTCTCCACCCCCACCCCCACTCCGGCCTATCATCCTCACCTTAACCTCCTTCCACCTATCGCATTTCCAACGTCCCTCCCCCAAGTCCTTCCTCCCTACCTTTTATCTTAGCCTGCTTGGCACACCCTCCTCATTCCTGTAGAAGGGCTCATGCCCGAAATGTCGATTCTCCTGCTCCTTGGATGCTGCCTGACCTGCTGCGCTTTTCCAGCAACACATTTTCAGCACATTATTTCATCAAACAAGTTGTGAAAAAACTTAAGAGATGATGAGATTCAATACTCTTTCTCTTGGATGGAAGTTTGGAGCTAAGCTGCAGATATCCTGCCAGGTGTGATATGAAAATCAGAACCTTAAAGTACCTACAAACAATATTTATTTTTAATCCAATATTTGTCATTTTTAAAATGAAGGCTGCAACAGAAAAAAAAAGCTACAGATTTAAATTCAGTGGTTTTTTTTGATAAAATCTTGTACAGACTGATGGGATGCAATTTCTAAAGATGACAAAGAAACTTCAGCCAGACTGGACTGTAATTTCTGATGGCACCAATGAATCAGTGGTTAGCACTGCTGCCTCACAGTACCATGGTCCCAGGTTCAATTCCAGCCTTGGGTGACTGTCTGTGTGTTCTCCCTGTGTCTGCTTGGGTTTCCTCCCACAGTCCAAAGATGTGCAGGTAAGGTGAATTGGCCATGCTACATTGCCCATAGGTTAGATGCGTTAGTCAGAGGGAAATGTGTCTGGGTGGGTTACTCTTCAGAGGGTCATTGTGGACTTGTTGGGCCATAGGACCTGTTTATACACTGTAGGGAATCTAAGCTATTCATAACAATGATATTCTTCTCTCAATAACAAGCCACACCTCCAGCTATTTTCAAAACTGCAGATATATTTGAATACAAAGGACAGGGGATAAGAAGGAAGACTGTGTACCAGCCTGAATTTGAACATTGGCACAGTCAGACTGTTACAATAAAAGAACTTTCTTCTAGTTACATCCATATTTCAAGTAAGGACCTCTCTAATTTCAAGTGTTGCAAACCAGGTAAAAAGCTACAAACAGCAAAACCAAATATGACAGAAGTGGAAGAGGAACCAGCAATGTCTCTTTATTGATTGACATAATGTCAAATATTGACCAGAACAAAGACTTGGGTTGACCAAGAAAATAACGTTTGAGCACAAATAGAGTTTTGAATCATGAATAACTTAGTCGTGCGTGATGAACAACTGATTGTTCTGGTTTCACTTTAAGAAGATGTCTACAACAGATACATTTGACAATAATGTATACAACCAGAACTCGGTCAGAAGTGTGGTATCCTGGGAATTCCAAGGAAATTGATGATTTCATAGCCAGTTGTGAAATTTGTGCTATTCATAGAGAGGAACAATAAGAACTGTTGATATACATCACGTTGTCTGCTAGACCATTGGAACAAAATAAAATAAAGAAGTCCAGATGCTAAAGATCTGAAACAAAACCAAAAATTTCGAGAGAAACTCAGCACATCTAGCAGCAACTGTGGACAGATAGCATTGTTAATGTTTGTGGTCCATCAAACCTTCAGCAGACCATTGGAACATATGAGTGCAAATCTATTCACTTATAATGAGTTATTTTGACATATTAACATAATGTCTATCCATCGTGAGATATAATTAAGATGTTGCATGCCATGGCTATGGATTCAGTGCTCAGAGCTTTAAATGGGATATCTGCATCACATGGTATCACTGAGGCGACCGTTTCAGACAATGGACCACAGTTTGCTCATGAGTGCTTTCACTAATTTGCAACCAGTTCAGATTTTGAACACACCACAAGTTCACCAAGATGCCCATAATCAAATGGGAAAACACAAAGTAAGATCAAGACAGCCAAATCTCTTTTGAATGAAAATGTTGACTTCTATGTCGTGATGGCAGTGGTAAATTAAAGATCTTATTTTAATATGCTCTTGCACCATCAAAACTTCTCACAGGCAGGAAGCAAAAGACTCAACTCCCTATCACAACAAAGAAATTGATTCTACATTTACCTCTAGGAGGTTATGAAAATGTATATAAGACAGAGCAGTCCTACCTACATGCATCCACAAACCATAAGGAGCATCGAAGGTGGGAGCAAAACCTGAGTCACAACATTGCCTTGTTTCCTCAGCAGTGGTGAAACCTGCAAGAGACAACCTTAACATCTTGATAAACAATGTTTTTTCCAAGTTGATTCTCCACCAGTGCTGGTTTCTGAGATAATAGAGAGGGAGAGAAGGGCTCCCAAAATATTTGCTGTTAGCAGTCCTTGTTGTTTTCTGAAATTGATATACAGTTCCTTTTTTGGATTCACTCTTGGCATCATAATTTCATTTCAAGCTGAATAGTTATATGCAACTTTTTATCTCTCATTAGTAACATTATCATGGAAGTAAAAGAAGAGATGAAAATTTCTTGGCACCTGCCTGAATTTCAGTATCTGTTTAATAAAGAACTAATTCTTATGCTGCTAGTTTGTATGTTGATTGTGGGTTTCCTGGGCTTGTCAGATGATCATTACAGCCAGTATTAGGTTAGTTGTGTGCTGATTAAAATCATTTTTAATCCATGAACTGCCTCAGGTGTGACAGCCAGATGATGGAAGTTGAATATTGATAGTTCATTTTCATATGCTATTTCTACCATAAAGAACAAACGTGAATGCTATTTCATCATTTTGTTTATGGAGACCATTCTATTTTAAGGTCAATTAAATAGAACAATGCAAAAAAGTTGGAATAACAACACATACGTCCCTCACACAAACACTCATCATTTAAAGCTGGATTCAAAATCTGCTCTGGTGCTAACATTGTGTACTGGATTCAGACATTTTTAAAAACTTGATTTTCAGGAACATGATGAGTGATAAACTGGGGATTGTCTCCTATAAGGTGTCTGGTCTTGCAACCTGCACCTGACACCCTCATAATTTATTTCAATAGTATTTAACTGCTTGAGGTCTGAAACTTTGTATTCCTTAGATGTCCCATGTTGATAATCATAGGTTTAAACATGAGTTTCACCCTGGCGGCTTCCATTAGTGTTTGCTGCAGCATCTGTTCCCTTCCCTTTTCCCTCTGTTTTGGGATGTTTTTTCCATAACCTGTTCCACTTTGCATCAAAACAATAACTATCAAGACTTCTGTTCTATGCCGCTATACTTCTTCCAATAAGTAAAACTTCATCTTCATATTCTCCTGGCTAATCATGTCACTTATGGCTAATAGCCTAGTTCCAGCCTTTTTGATGTCTTCCAAGTTTGTCTTTGCTTTTTCTAGCATTTCTGGTTTGACTTCATCCCAGTTTAATCCAGTGTCCCATCCTGAGCTATCCAAAATGCATGAGTTTTACTGTTTCCTGTAGGGCTTCCATGCATTAAAGTAAAATTATTAAATATTGAAAATCCATTTTCACTACAATTGTAGCAACTTCAAATATATTTTGTTACTGTTTAAATTTTTCAAATCAATAAAGAACATAATTTGTTTTAAAAATTATGTACTGATTTATGAATATAAAACTTTAAATTATTTCTAATGAATTTCAATGAAAAGTAAAAATAAATGCAGAATCTTTTACACAAAAGCTTTGCCACCTTATTAATTGTGTTTTTCAGGCCCATACACATTCAGTATGTATTGGATTGGATTGTGTTCCTTATTCTGGTCAGTTGCAAAAAAAGGACTTAATATGTTTTATCCACCCACTGTGAAGTCCCATGGTATGACTTGCTGTGCTTCCTTGTGCAATACTTCTTTCCAGTCTCTTTGTATTATTGTTAATAAAAGAACAGACTCTAAGCTTGAAGGGTGCACTAAAAGATCTAAATAGAGAGTACAGTGCCTGGGTACCCAGTGACATAAAATTTGTTAAAAAAAATGTCACTTTGGCATAGGTATAAATAAGGTCATTCCATCTGTCAAGGGAGCTCCAGCTGTGACTATTTATCGTCTTTGAATCATTGCATCCACGACCTTCCTTAGGACTTCTGCAGAAGTGTGTAAATAATTCATCACCGGAGTCTTTTTTTTAAAGATACACTCAGCTATCTTTCAAAACATTTTAAAGTATTTTTTCCAAACCATCTACAAATACTGATCTGTACAATCTGTTAAAAATTATAATGATTTCACTGCATGTAGTTTCACTGTACATTTTGTAGAAAAATTGAAGTTCTTTGGACAATGCTCTTCCTTCATGTTTTTTTTTCCCCAAGCTGCATATCATATATCAAGCTCCCTAAACACCATTTTGTTCTGCATTATTCTTAAATAGAATCCTTTTCATAATTCACTAAAGGTAGAGATGTATCTCCAGCTAGTCGAAAGATTCACTGGTCTGAGTAGTCATATCTTTAATCTGTTAATCACTCATGATAATCTTTGGCTTGAACATTAATTATTAAATGCTATTGGATATCTGTAATACGTGTATTTATTAATGGTATTGCATTTCTATAACTTTTGAACTTGTCAGTCATTCTTTCTGAATCAGATTAAAATGTATATCACATTTGTTCCCTGCATATCGTTTTGCAAAACCGCTGGAATAATAATGATTACATTGTAAGAATTTTTAGTTTGCTTTTATTTAAAAGATTAATAATTTAATACAAAAAAATTGAAATACCAGCAAATTAATAATTGAATAGTAAGAAGATTGAAATTCAGGGTCTGTTGTAACTAACACAGGGAGTTGTCAGTGCAGTTTTATACTTTCAAACTGAAATGATCCTATTGACTTTAGATGAAGATGACCCAAGCTGAATATAATTTCCCCAGAGCTTGTATTAAGAGCTGACCTGGAGCATTTTGTGCACTACTGAAGTGTCAAGTTACCAATCTACAGCACAGAATGAGTTTTAAGTTCTTGCTGTAATTTTTTAATCACTTTTTATCCGTAACTTTTTATCATAAATACAAAACTCAGCATCTGTGAAGTTAGAATAGAATCAATAAGCTGTGCTTAATGGTGACATCAGTGAGTCTATCCAATTCTGGAAAGCAGGTGGCAACCCAACTGTGGCCTTTTAGAGTCGCAGAGTCGTATGGATCTCAGCAAAGACAAAGGTCCTTCTTTCTGTGTTTGCCCACTTCTTTGAATTTTAACTGCATGAATTGCCATCAGGTGCCCAGTTGGTTAAAATTGGGACTCCATTTTATAGCAGGGCAAATATTCTAGCTCCAATTAAGGGCTGATAGCTGTTACATTTTAAATAACTTAGCGCAGATGTTTTGCAATTAATTTGCAGCTAAATACCAGACATAGTTTCAGATTTTTGTGCCTATTGTCATGCACTGTGCTTTGTCAGTGTTGGAAGTTAGGTGACTCTTTCCTGAGTCTTTAAAACTACAGAAGCAGTCCATGAATTGTGCATGGAAGCAACATCAGTTGAGGTTTCCTGATATTCATTGTTTTCCTTGCTCTTGAGAAATGCTTTCTTTCCCCAGATTACGCAGACCATTCCTACTTTCCACAACTGGGGACTTAAGATGCAGAAATAACACATGCCTCCTGTAACTGTGGGTGCCCTTGTTATACCTGTCTTGGATGAATAACACATTCCAAAAAAAAATTTATTGAGAAATAATAGATTGGGTTTTGTCACCCAGAGATGAAGTAATGATTGCCGTGGCTTCAAATGAAGTTGCCTACAAAGATCAAGTAATTTCTACACCTCAGGCTTTCCCTTTCCCAATATTGATTCAAACCTGGTACCAAGTTAGGGGGATCTCATAAAAAGGAAAACAGCCACTGATACTAAATTATTCTCTGAGGCAGCAACCAGGTGGTAAGATGTGCTCAATCCATTCATTTTTAATTTTTAAACAATACAGATAATGAAATAAAGAACTGTGTAGTGTTTTGCACACACTTCCCAGCTGTTGAGATTAAAGTTAATCCACTTAAAAGATTGGTTTTCAGGGTTTCCTTGAATGTTTTTGTTGCCTGTCATGTGACCTTTGACAGTCATTGATTTGAGAGTATAGAACATGCTTCAGGAGAGTATTCAGCTTTGTAATACAGTGATATATCCAGCTTAAATGCTGTGCAATAATGATTGCTTCTGTGGTCAGTATAGTATTAAGTTTTGTAAGGGATTATATTCAGGACTGTGCAAACAGCACCTCCCATTATGATGATGTATGAGAACACATAAGAGACTAACCTGAGGGACTTCATTACCTTCCAGAAGCTAGACTAACCATCATACTCAAAGAAACCCAAACATATGAATAGAAAGCAGAAATTTTCAGCATTGCTTTGCCTGAGACCCACGAAAGATGTTATCTAGTAGGGTAACAAAACGTCTGGAAATGAACCTTCCAGCTCAGCGAGCAAACCTACATCCAAAACCCCAACCTGAGCTACAAATCTTCTCAAAACTCGCTATAACCATCATAACGTATGGTGGCAACAATGATTTACACCAAAACATTGGGAACTCCACTTTGAAGAAGACTAACAGTCAGTCCTCTTAATAACACCAAAATCACAGAACTTGGCAAAAAAATGTTGACAAGCTCCAAAGCTGCTCCACATATAAAGTGGCCATAAGAGACAGAAAGTCAATTTTCAAAGCTATTCAAGGCTACAGCTCAACAGCATGGTGGCCTGTGAAGGGAATCCCAACACAATGAATACTGACTTTGATTTGGAGAATCAAGGAAAGATCATGGATTTTGTGAGCAACTCAAAAAGGGTGAAATCAATCTTAATAGTATAATACGCAGGTTGCTCTGGGAAAACCTGCTCTATGATAAGTGTGGTTTAAAATAAAAACTCTGCAGTTTGGAATCGAGGCAAACATCATTACATAAAGCAACTAAGAATCAGCACTGAATTAAAAACCAACAAAACATCTGTACATATGCAATACTCTGTTGGAAGGGAAATAAGAGATTATTGAAATAACTCAAACCAAAAGAAGTATTCAACAACTTTGCATCATTCAAGAAAGGAATGCAAAAAAAAGGTCTTGTAAACTACCTAAAAACTTCAAAAAGCCATGAGTCTGAAATTTATACTACCTTGAAACTTAGGCCACAGAAATCAAACCCAAACACTGTATACTTTGGAGGAAGAAAAATCTTGTAGATTTGAATTGCTTCAACATTGGACTTCAAATTGGACAGCAAAACAGGTTCAACATATCACATTAATCCATAAGAACAGTAGCAAATGATGATATTTGTACAAAATATTCCTGAAACTTCAGATAATTTTGAAGAGGTTTTAAAGGGCGTTGAACCTGAAGAGCAGTAAGCTTCTGGAAAGGTCCAAATTCAAGAAAAGATGCAGAAACAAGAGGGACTTGTAAATGTTTTAAATGATGGACCTTACAGACTGGTTGAAGGGTCATAAAGTGTGGTGCTGGAAAAGCCCAGTAGGTCAGGCAGTATCCGAGGAGCACGAGAATCGATGTTGCAGGCATCAGCCCTTAATCAGGCATTCAATCAAAATGAATGTACTTTCATGACAGAGTAGGTTTAAACTAAGGGTCACCCCATCTCAGGCGAGGGATGAAGTTGAGAAGGTGGGACCTTCATAGTGACCTCAGCTAGTGTGGAAATTGAACCTGCACTGTTGGCATCACCGTGCACCACAAACCAGCCATTGATCCCTCAACCAACAGCTCTACAATGCTGGACATTCCTGATAAAGAGCTTATGCTTGAAATGTCGATTCCGCTACTGCTCAGATGCTGCCTGACCTGCTGTGCTTTTCCAGTGCCACATGTTTTGACTCTTATCTCCAGCATCTAGAGTCCTCACTTTCTCCTAGACTGGTTGAAGGTGCAAGTATGGAGTTTTTAAAGCGGAATTAATATGAGATGTCTGGCAATCGATATTGTTGATGACATGAGTGAATTTCCATCCCAGATCCTCAATGAATCTTTGAAGTTGAAAGGGACGTCAGAACCATGAATTCCTATAAGACCGATTGCAATATAAGGAACACCTCACTTTAGTAAAAAAACATAGTTCAGCTAGTGAGGAAAATTGAGAGTTGTAAACAAAATAAAAAAACATTGAATGGTTGAGAAAAACCTTGCTTATGGCGTCTCCAATGATCATACTTAAGCACAGACATGTAAAAGTATATGTCAGGAAAGAAGGTCCAAATCAGATGCAAGAGTACAAATGCTATAAAATCCTGCCAGTTCCATTGTATCATAGACTCATAGGTCCAAACCATATCCTGCAAATGCAAAACACTTGCTGATCAGAAAAACTGGACATTTCAATGTTCCAAAGTCAAACCTCTCCTCTCATAGACTTCAAAGAAAAAGTTTTCCCATCCAAGAATATTAATCATGCCTTCTAGAATATCAATAAATATGTAAGTATAATAGCTTTATCAGACAAGGCACCATTGTTATTAATAACAGAATAACAGTCCGGAAGGGATCAAATTAAAAATCAATGGAAAATTGCACGTAACAATCCAGTACAAGGGCAAGCAAATTCTGGAAACATTGTCTCACAGAGTCAGAAGTTTTGTTTTGAAATAGAAGAGCATACATAAATCTCAATTTTGCAATGATGCTAACAAATGTTCATGGGTCCTTACCAGTGTGTTATGAAGGATCTCTCTAAATTGTTCTTCTAGTGCTTAATTCCATAGAGCTAACAGTAACATGTCCTTACTATTATGTTGAGCCAGATGTCTCACAAGAGACTATCATATATCTTGTATGTAATATAAGTAGCTATTAAGTATTATGTAACAAATCTATACACTTTATCAAAGCAAGCCTATTTACTGCCAAAGGTTTCATCTCAGCTCAATAAATCGGTAAACTAAACCAATACCATCAAGAAGAATTGGCAGCAGTGAATTTATCCAAGGCATCCCAGATAGTGAGGGGGAGTGGGAGGAGGAAGCCAGTGCAGGGACCCCCTGCGGTCATTCCCCTCAAGAACAAGTATACCGTTTTGGATACTTGTGGGGGGGATGACTTACCAGGGGCAAGCAACGAGGTTCAGGCCTCTGGCACGGAGCCTGGCCCCGTTGCTCAGAAGGGTAGGGTGGAGAAAGGTAGAGCAATAGTTCTTGGGGACTCGATAGTGAGGGGGACAGACAGACGGTTTTGTGGGGGCGACAGGGACTCACGTTTGGTATGTTGCCTCCCAGGTGCAAGGGTACGTGATGTCGCTGATCGTGTTTTCCGGGTCCTTAAGGGGGAGGGGGAGCAGCCCCAGATCGTGGTCCACATTGGCACCAACGATATAGGTAGGAAGAAGGGTGAGGATGTCAGACAGGCTTTCAGGGAGCTAGGTTGGAAGCTCAGAGTTAGAACAAACAGAGTTGTAGTCTCTGGTTTGTTACCCGTGCCACGTGATAGAGAGTCGAGGAATAGGGAGAGAGAGCAGTTAAATGCGTGGCTACAGGGATGGTGCAGGAGGGAGGGATTCCGGTTTTTGGACAACTGGGGTCCTTTCTGGGGAAGGTGGGACCTCTATAAAAAGGATGGGCTACACCTGAACCTGAGGGGCACCAGTGTCCTTGGGGGGAGGTTTGCTAGTGCTCTTTGGGAGGGTTTAAACTAACTCCGCGGGGGCATGGGAACCAGGACTGTAGCTTTAGGGTACAGGACCTTGAGTGTAGGGAGGTTAGGAATAATGCAGCGATCTCTAAGGAGGGTGCCTGTAACCAGAAAGGTGGATTGAAGTGTGTATACTTCAATGCCAGAAGTATAAGGAATAAGGTAGGTGAACTTGCAGCGTGGGTTGGTACCTGGGACTTCGATGTTGTGGCCATTACAGAGACGTGGGTAGAACAGGGACAAGAATGGCTGTTGCACGTTCCAGGGTTCAAATGTTTTAGTAGGATCAGACATGGGGGTAAAAAAGGGGGAGGCGTGGCATTACTTGTCAAAGACAGTATCACAGCAGTGGAATGGACGATGGAAGAGGACTTGCCATCTGAGGTAGTTTGGGCTGAGGTTAGAAATAGGAAAGGTGAGGTCACCCTGTTAGGCGTTTTCTACAGGCCTCCTAATAGTCCTAGAGAAGTAGAGGATAATATTGCGAGGATGATTCAGGAAAAGAGTGAAGGTAGCAGGGTGGTTGTTATGGGGGACTTTAACTTCCCAGATATTGACTGGGAGAGCTATAGCTCGAGTTCATTAGATGGGTCGGTGTTTGTACAATGTGTGCAGGAGGGTTTCCTGACACAATATGTCGACAGGCCAACAAGAGGGTAGGCTATATTGGATTTGGTTCTAGGTAATGAACCAGGCCAGGTGTTAGACTTGGAGGTAGGTGAGCACTTCGGGGACAGTGACCACAACTCGGTGACTTTTATTTTAGTGATGGAGAGGGATAATCGTGCGCCGCAGGGCAAGAGCTATAGCTGGGGGCAGGGAAATTATGATGCAGTGAGGCATGACTTAGGTTGTGTGGATTGGAAAAACAGGCTTCAAGAGAAGAACACTAATGAGATGTGGGGATTGTTCAAGGAGCAGCTACTGCGTGTCCTCGATAGGTATGTACCAGTCAGGCATGGTGTAAAGGGCCTTGTGAGGCAGCCGTGGTTTAGTAAGGAATTGGAGTCCCTTGTGAAAGGGAAGAAGGCGGCATATGTAAAGATGAGGCGTGAAGGTTCAGTAGGGGCGATTGAGAGTTATAAGGTAGCCAGGAAGGAGCTAAAGAGGGAGCTAAGAGAAGCGAGAAGGGGACATGAAAAGTCTTTAGCTGGTAGGATTAGGGAAAACCCAAAGGCTTTCTATAGGTATGTCAAGAATAAAAGGATGACTAGGGTAGGTATCGGTCCAGTCAAGGATAGTAGTGGGAAGTTGTGTGTGGAGGCGGAGGAGATTGGAGAGACATTAAATCAGTACTTTTCATCAGTATTCACTCAGGAACAGGACACTGTTGCTGATGTGAATATGGAATCACAAATAATTAGAATGGATGCCCTGGAAATATGCAGGGAAGAGGTTTTGGGAATATTGGAAAGGATGAATATAGATAAGTCTCCTGGGCCTGATGGCATTTACCCCAGGATCCTATGGGAAGCTAGGGAGGAGATAGCAGAGCCATTGGCCTGGATTTTTATGTCGTCATTGTCAACGGGAATAGTACCAGAGGACTGGAGGATAGCGAATGTGGTCCCATTGTTCAAGAAAGGGAGTAGGGATAGCCCTAGTAACTATAGGCCAGTGAGTCTGACTTCAGTGGTGGGCAAAGTCTTAGAGAGAATGGTAAGGGATAAGATTTATGAACATCTGGGTAGGAATAACGTGATCAGGGATAGCCAGCATGGTTTTGTGAAGGGCAGGTCGTGCCTCACAAACCTTGATGAGTTCTTTGAGAAGGTGACTAAGGAAGTGGATGAGGGTAAAGCAGTAGATGTTGTGTATATGGATTTTAGTAAGGCGTTCGATAAGGTTCCCCATGGTAGGCTAATGCTAAAACTTCGGAGGTATGGCATTGAGGATACATTAGAGGTTTGGATTAGGAATTGGCTGGCTGGAAGGAGACAGAGGGTAGTAGTTGATGGATTATGTTCATCTTGGAGCGCAGTTACTAGCGGTGTACCACAAGGATCTGTTTTGGGACCATTGCTTTTTGTTATCTTTATAAATGATCTAGAGGAAGGACTTGAAAGCTGGGTAAGCAAGTTTGCGGATGACACAAAAGTCGGTGGAGTTGTGGATAGTGAGGAAGGAAGTGGTAGGTTACAGCGGGATATAGATAAGTTGCAGAGCTGGGCGGAAATGTGGCAAATGGAATTCAATGTAGCTAAGTGCGAAGTCGTTCACTTTGGTAGGAATAACAAGATGATGGATTACTGGGCTAATGGTAGGCTACTTGGTAGTGTGGATGAGCAGAGGGATCTTGGTGTCTATGTGCACAGATCTCTGAAAGTTGCCACCCAGGTAAATAGTGCTGTGAGGAAGGCATATGGTGTACTGGGCTTTATTGGCAGAGGAATTGAGTTCCGGAGTCCTGAGGTCATGTTGCAGTTGTATAAGACTCTGGTGAGGCCTCATCTGGAGTATTGTGTGCAGTTTTGGTCGCCATACTATAGGAAGGATGTGGAAGCTTTAGAACGAGTGCAGAGGAGGTTTACCAGGATGTTGCCTGGAATGGTAGGAAAATCTTACGAGGAAAGGCTGAGGCACTTGGGGCTGTTCTCATTGGAGAAGAGAAGGTTTAGGGGAGATCTGATAGAAGTGTATAAGATGATTAGGGGTTTAGATAGGGTAGATACTAAGAACCTTTTACCGATGATGGAGTCAGGTGTTACTAGGGGACATAGCTTTAAATTAAGGGGTGGTAGGTATAGGACAGATGTTAGGGGTAGATTCTTCACACAGCGGGTTGTGAGTTCATGGAATGCCCTGCCCGTATCAGTGGTGAACTCTCCTTCTTTATGTTCATTTAAGCGGGCATTGGATAGGCATTTGGAAGTTATTGGGCTAGTATAGGTTAGGTAGGACTCGGTCGGCGCAACATCGAGGGCCGAAGGGCCTGTACTGCGCTGTATCCTTCTATGTTCTATGTTCTATAGTTCAGTTAGATGCAACTACGTCACTGACAATAGCAAAAATTTCAGACATGCAACAGACATGAGCCAATAGTGAATTTCCAGTTGATATTTCCATCTTAGATCCTTAATGAATCCCTGAAGCTGAAAAGGGCATCAGAACCATGAAAGCACTGTTAAAATTAACAAAGATAGAACTGGTGAAAGACAAAAATCTGAGAACTCAGCTCCGGAATAAAGAGGGAGCACATATGTAGATAATTTACTAAGGTGCATGAAATTAATAATAATTAATCATAACAGGGTAATTATACCAATAAATTTCAACTTCTCCAATATTATTTATGATGTTAAAAGTGTGTAGTGGAGGTGAATTTCTTGAAAGTTTTCAAGAGTGATTTTAATGTCAACACATAAAAAAATTCAATGAGACAATGTAGGAACCAATTCTAGGGAAAGAAGCTGGAAAGATGGCCAAGGTTGGAGTGAGGGATTGTTTTAGTGGCAGTGATCGCAGCTTAATACTGTTATCGATCAGACCAGACCCCCCTCAAAATATTTCAAGAAGGTAGCATAGACATGAACATTTTCTTATTTTAAAAGCAGATGTGGAGTGGATATTCCAGGTGTAATGCAACTGCAAAACCACTCTGCTTTAAGCGAAACAGAAATTATTTAAACACTATAGTTGAAACACAAACAAAAGCAAGTGGAATTTAGAATAGCTTTACTGGAAAACTTAACTGACTGATACAGTATCTATTACTAATCAACTGTTCCAATACAGTAACATGCCATAAACACATCCCTTGGCAAAAAGGTAAATTCAAACAGATTATTACAGGCAAGGTGGAACAACATCCAGGGAGGGACTTCAGAGAAAGTCCGAGGAATCCTTTACGGAAGCATTCAACTTTTTTGGGCTCACACATTTGTTACTGTTACAGCTGAAAATAAAACTAGAGAGCCAGAGCTGGCTCTCCCCTTTTTACTGTTAAACTGTTTTTAAAAAACCCAATGTCTTCTTAAAACCTAGATTCTTTGGCACCTCTACCTTTACAACCTCTCTTCAAGAAAATCAAGTACAAAATAACCTTTGTAGAATGATAGCATTGTCACAGTCCAGTCCAAATTTGTTATGGAAAAGGAAAAAAAAATGGTTTGCCAAAAAAAAACATTTTGGACAGGGGCAAAGCAAATTTAATTAAAATAAGGCGAACCTGACCAAAATAGATTGGGAACAGCTGCTTATTGGAAAATCTATAGCAGACCAGTGGGGAGGATGACAAAGTTAAAAAGGTTCATAGGTGTGCGGCATTCTATTATAATTAATTCATCTCTTGGGGCGGTTGAGAAATTAGATGGCTCTCATGTTTAGATTACTTACCGTGTGGAAGCAGGCCCTTCGGCCCAACAAGTCCATACCGACCCTCCGAAGGGCAACCCACCCAGACCCATTCTCCTACCTTTACTCCTTCACCTAACTTTATGGGCAATTTAGCGTAGCCAATTCATCTAACCTGCACATTTTTGGACTGTGGGAGGAAACCCACACAGACACAGGGCGAATGTACAAATTCCACACAGACAGTTGCCTGAGGCCGGAATTGAATCCAGGTCTCTGCTGCTGTGAAGCAACAGTGCTAACCACTGTGCCACCATGCTGCCCACTAGTTGTCCATCAGTTTTTCCTTGGGCTCATGGGGCATGACATCGGTCAGAGATTGAACGTGGAAGATCTGCCATGAAGACTGATCATGACCCTAGATCATAGACATACAACTTGTGTTTTTTTAAAAGAACATACAGCCAAAAGATGACTGCAGATGTAAATTCAGAGGTTTTCTGAAGGAAGCAACCCTGGAATGTCCCAGCAGTTTAGTTGTCAAGGATGTATCGAAAGGACGGGCTTTAAAGGGGTGAAATGCAGTCCAAACTGAAATGTTATCTCCTGGTCGTTATCTCAGATTATGAACATGATAAGAGAAAAGATAGTAGTTTGTGCAAGGAATATGTTTTATATCTTCCACCTTCAAAAGCTCACAAGAACAGTGGTTAAAAGCCAATTTAACCCTGTGCTGAACTAAAAATTGAGGAAGAGTCATACCAGACTCAAGACATTAACTCTGTTTATCTCTCTACAGATATTATCAGACCTACT
Source organism: Hemiscyllium ocellatum (assembly GCF_020745735.1). Lineage (NCBI taxonomy): Eukaryota > Metazoa > Chordata > Chondrichthyes > Orectolobiformes > Hemiscylliidae > Hemiscyllium > Hemiscyllium ocellatum. Next base: position 34,984,929 of record NC_083411.1, on the reverse strand, counting down.
GAGTTGCTCCAGCATTTTCTGTTTTTGTTTTAGAAACAGGCTTATCTATTTGTGAAGAGCACTGAGGCTCAGAGCAATTGTAAATCTTCTTCCAGAATATACAAGCAGCTGCCAGTGATCAATCACACAAAGAGTGAGTTTGCTAAGGCCTAAGTGTACTGAATTATCGAAGGCATGTAATGATTCAAGAACAAATGCTGCCCAGGGCTGCAAAGATGTAAGCAGTAGCATAGTCCTCGAACCCCAAACCAAAATAGGAAATCATGAGATTCTAGGGATGGTGTGTTCTACTGAACATTGGCCCAATATTTTAGCATAGTTATACCATTATCACAGCTACTGAAGGAAAAAGCAAAGCTAGTACAGACTGAGAAATGTCAGACAGATTTTGACGAGTTTAACAAATGAGTATGTGCTTGCAGCTCCAAATTTTAACCAAACCTTTAAAATAGTAATTGATGTGAATCTGGAGTGAGAAATGAGTAAAAATATATTTAATACCTGGAAATGAACATACTGGAGCGCTGTTACATAAAACAAGTAGGACCATTATTGATAATTTGTAAGTTTTACTTGTTTATCCAACTGGGAATGACATAGGGTAGGGAATTCTTGCTTTCAGGAAGATATATAATATCTTATAATAATATAAATAAATAGAGAGACCAATTTGGGACTTCTCCAAATACATCAGTAACAGTTGTCCACAGTTGTGGTTCATTACTGGTCTTCAAATACATTGAGATAAATGTTTAAAATTAGAAGAGAGGCTGAAGGTTGTGTTGTCAACAATCTTTTGTGGATCTGTTTAAGACACAGAACACTCTTTGTTTTTTTAGAAAAAAGATTGTTGGTATTTTATTCTTTCAGCCATAGAAAAACACCCATACTGTCAGGAAATCCAATATGATTGCAAATGCTCTGTACAGAACTTTGAGATATCTAGTTAGAATTGATGAGATGTTTTTGTCCAAAGCTGAAGTAATGAAAGTGTGTGTACAAATATGTTCCTGGTTTATATATTTTGTTCTTTTCATACTTTTTAATGAAAAGAGAACAGATCAGCAAGGGAGGTGTCATGATGATGGATCATAACCTGAGATCATTTAAAGGCAAATCCAATTTTAATCTAGACCATTTTTTAAAAAGTAAAGGACATGAAGCAAAAGGATGACTACTGATATAAGCTCAATGGTTGTATGGAGAGAAAGACCTTGAAATTTCAGAGTCATCCTATATCAGCCTATATGTCGGAAGCAACAAAGGGATGAACTTCAAAGGGAGTAATGCACTACCAGCTGAACTGTAAACTCCTGGGATTATCTCAGTGGTAAACAAGATTGGAGAAAAGACAGCAGTCTAATGAACAGTTATATTTTATGATTTCCTTTTCAAGAATACACAACAGGTGTCAAAAGTCAGTTCAACCCTGGTTTATATGTGCTAGTAGAGGAAGGTGTGCTTGTCTATTCCATTGGTATCAGTATTTACTTTTGCATCAGTATTTACTGTGGAAAAGGACATGGAAGGTATAGAATGTAGGGAAATTGATGGTGACATCTTGAAAAATGTCCATATTACAGAGGAGGAAATACTGGATGTCTTGAAATGCATAAAAGTGGATAAATCCCCAGGACCTGATCAGGTGTACCCTAGAACTCTGTGGGAAGCTGGAGAAGTGTTTGCTGGGCCTCTTAGTGAGATATCATCGATAGTCACAGGTGAGGTGCCGGAAGACTGGACGTTGACTAGCATGGTGTCAATGTTTAAGAAAGGTGATAAGGACAAGCCAGGGAACGAGAGACCAGTGAGCCTGACATCGCTGGTGGGAAAGTTGTTAGAGGGAATCCTGAGGGACAGGATGTACATTCATTTGGAAAGGCAAGGACTGATTAGGCATAGTCAACATGGCTTTATCCGTGAGAAATCATGTCTCACAAATTTGATTGAGTATTTTGATGAAGTAACAAAGAGGATTGATGAGGGCAGAATGGTAGATATGATCTATATGGACTTCAATAAGAAGTTTGACAAGGTTTCCCGTGTGAGACTGGTTAGCAAGATTAGATCGCATGGAATACAAGGAGAACTCGCCATTTGGATACAAAACTGGTTCAAAGGTAGAAGACGGAGGGTGGCGCTGGAGGGTTGTTTTTCAGACTGGAAACCTGTGGCCAGTGGAATGCCACAAGAATCGGTATTGGATCCATTACTTTTTGTCATTTATGTAAATTATTTAGAGGCGAGCATAAGATGTATATTTAGTAAGTTTGCTGATGACACCAAAATTGGAGGTGTAGTGGAAAGCAAAAAAGATTACCTCAGATTACAGTGGGATATTGATCAGATGGTTGAGAAGTGGCAGATGAATTTAATTTAGATAAATGCGAGGAGCAGCATTTTGGAAAAGCAAATTTTAGCAGGACTTACACACTTAATGGTAAAGTCCTAGGGGGTGTTGCTCAACAAAGAGACCTTGGAGTGCATGTTCATAGCTCCTTGAAAGTGAAGTCACAGGTAGATAGGATAGTGAAGAAGGTGTTTGGTATGCTTTCTTTTATTGGTCAGAGTATTGAGTACAGGAGTTGGGAAGTCATGTTGCGGCTGTACAGGACATTGATTAGGCCACTGTTAGAATACTGCATGCACTTCTGGTCTCTTTCCAATTGGAAAGCTGTTGTGAAAATTGAAAGGGTTCAGAAAAGATTTATAAGGATTTTGCCAGGGTATGTGGATTTGAGCTATAGGGAGAGGTTGAATAGGCTGGGACTGTATTCCCTGGACCATCGGAGGCTGAGGGATGACGTTATAGAGGTTTATAAAATCATGAGGGGAATGCATAGGATAAATAGACAAAGTCTTTTCCCTGTTGTGGGGGAATCCAGAACTAGAGGGCATAGGTTTAGGGTGAGAGGGGAAAAATGTAAAAGAGACCTAAGGGGCATCTTTTTCACTTAGAGGGTGGTATGTTTGTGGAATGAGCTGCCAGAAGAAGTGGCGGAGGCTAGTACAATTGCAACATTTAAAAGGCATCTGGATAGATAAATGAATAGGAAAGGTTTGGAGGGATATGGGCCAGATGCTGGCAGGTGGGACTAGAATGGGTTGGGATATCTGGTTGGCATGGACGAGTTGGACCGAAGGGTCTGTTTCCGTGCTGTACATCTCGATTACTCTGAGTCTATGGGACTTATATGTTGTACCTTGGATTGGAATGCTAGTGTGCTGTGATGGTCATAGTCAAAGAAAGCTGTTGCCACCCCTGCTTTATGGTAAAGAATATTTTGCACTGAGTGCTAAAAGCCATATAACCAGCAAGCCAGTCAAATGTAAGCAGGGCAACAGAAGAACTCTCTTGCTATGAGTGTAACCAGTTAGCCGCTGTCAACATGAAATAGGACCCAAAGATTGGAATTAGTTGCAATGTCAAGAATCCCAACAACAACTGTTTAACGGTTAGGTTTTACCATCAATTCTTCATGAATGATGCACTAAGATCAATCCACATATCTTCTAATATTTATCAATTTTCTGGACTCAATTCTCATTTCTAACCTGTCTATATGCATGCTATATTGTTATTTATTCTCATGTTTTGTAACTAACATACTTGTTAAGTCAAGGCAGCCTAGTTAAATTAGCTTCTTATAAAACATAAATTCATTTGGCATGGGAGAAAGGTATCTCCAAAGGAGTGAATCCTTCCTAAATTAACATAGTTGCAACCAATTGAGGCAATGAGTGAATAATGAAGGAGAAACAGTTTATTTGTTCTCATCCGAAGACTTCACCATTTGGGATATCATATCAGAAAATGCGATAGCTTGTGGAAACATCATCTGAGACTGGTCTTAATGAAACAATTGCAAAATTTAGAAGTATGACACTGAATTTATTCTAGAAAAATGGGGATCTGTAAGCTAAATCTCCTGCTTCGAATAGAATTGTCAGCTGACTGCAATGCATGTATCTTTTTTCCCTTTAATTTCCAGTTTCTTTCCATCACAATACTTTCAGCTCTCTTTGCAATGCTATTGTACTATTATAGATCATTGTTCCCTGCCATACAGTGGCACAGTGTTTAGCACTGCTGTCTCACAGCGCCAGAGACCTGGGTTCAATTCCCGATTCAGGCGACTGACTGAGTGGAGTTTGCACACTCTCCCTGTGTCTGCGTGGGTGTGCTCCAGTTTCCTCCCACAGTCCAAAGATATGCAGGTGAGGTCAATTGGCCATGCTAAATTGCCCGTAGTGTTAGGTAAAGGGGTAAATGTAGGGGAATAGGTGGGTTGCGCTTTGGAGGATCGGTGTGGACTTGTTGGGCCAAAAGGCCTGGTTCCACGCTGTAAGTAATCTAATCTAACCTCGTAGGTGCAAATATATTTAGGAACATAGTCTTCCATCCCCAAACCCACGGGGCAAACTTTTTCTTGGCAAGACACATTAACAGTTGCTCATTCTAATAATGTCCTTTTTCAGGACGTCAAAATTCATGGAACATCTTATTTAATTCCTCTAATTTAATTTCTTCATCCTTTAAACTTAATATATTTAAGGTCGAGTCTTCGCATTGCTGAAACTTTACTGACTGATATACCTCAGCTCTTACAATTTACAATCTTGGATCTTCATTTTGAATTTTCAATTAAAAGAAGTCATGAAATCGAGTCTGTTTGATTCCTCAGTTGAATATTCACTTCAAATTCACTTTCTTACAAGAATGGGCAACTTGATTTATAATGTATGCTGTTCAGGTGCAACTGCATAGAGCAGGAAATGTAATTATAAAAATATAACATAGTAGTTAGTCACAGACCTTAATTTTTCAATTATAAAATAATATTCTTGGAACATTAATGGTGTTGGGGATTTTTATAGAAACTGGAACAGATCATTTTCTCTATCACTAATGATAAATGTATTGTAATTTTTATCAGCTTCAATTAAAAATTAAAAACCTTAGCAGAACAGCATTGAGTTTCAGTAACATTCTTTCTTAGTTGCTTAAAGACTCATTAAGATAAAACAGTATCCATAGCATTCAATCCTCCTGGCATGAAGTGTGACTGACGTCATATTAGAAAAGGTGTTGGTGTGATTGCATATAACATCCTCTAGAAATACACAGCGCACTGTGTCATGAAATTATTCAGTTTGCAGTGTTGATTTGATACCAGTGCTGCTACATTTGAGTGCAACACTCCAATCTGCATCCTCTCTTCAACTCCCAAAGCTGCATATTTATGAATAAATGATCAAAGGCATGTAGCTTCCTCTCCCCTATCCAATCTCTATTGTGTTTTTAATTCGATCATTGACTACTTACAGGTCTGTTGTCAGATTATTTCTCTTGGATGTTGCTGTAATTCTCTTTACCAACTTTGATGTTTGTGCCTTTTTTTGGTGTACCAATCTCAATCTGTTGCCTTCAGAATATGTGCTGTTAAGAGGAGCCAAGAAAATAGTGCTAAAGGGTCTCAGCTGCAGGCCATATTTGCAGCTCGTCTTTAGGAAGTAAGTCCATAGATGATGCTGTGAAGTCCTGGAAGCCTCTTCCAAAAAAGTATCCAGACCCATGTTGACAGCAATCTGATTTGCTCACAGGAACACAATAACAGCCAATATGTATTTATCAACTTTAACAGAATAACACTTTTCTATATAACAGAGAAAGTTATTAATACAAAGCTTGAAACCAGGTCACAAAAGAAAATATTTTTTCAGATCAGCTAAAACTTGAACTGAAGAAGTAGATTTTAATGAAAATTTCAGAGAAGCACAGAGATTCCTAAAATAAGAAAGGCTTAAGTAAAGAATTTGAACCCTTAGAGTAGAGGCAGCTAAAGACATGACTGCCAATACAACAATTAATGTTGCAATGCTCAAGACCCAATGTTGGATGTCTACAAATATCTCTAAAAGCTATGGAGTTTGAGAGATGGCAGAAAAAGGGAGGGGTGAGCTAAAGGGAGGATTTGATAAAGGATGAGAGTTTTTTAAAAAAAAATTAAACATAGTCTAACCAGGAGACAATGAAAGCAGTGGACAGGGAAGGTGAATAAAAGTAAGAAAAACAGAATTTTTGACTACCATAATTTTACAGAGAGGGCCAGGGAATGTATTGGAGTAGTTAAAGGCATGATTAAAGCTTCAGCATCTGCTGAGCTGAGAAAGAAATGGAGGTGCATAATATTACTGAGGTGGAAATGGACATTTTCGATAAAGATGCATATATATGGTTGTAAGCTAGTCTTGGGTTCATATAATATCAACGTTGTGAAGATTATCGTGCTGTCTCAGTCAGTTACCAGAAAACGAGAGTTGGTGACTAGCAATTTGAATGTTACTGGGAAACAAAAGACAATGGCATCAATCTGTCCAATGCTTTATTTGAAAAAAAATCTTAGTCCAGTTTGAACTTTTAATAACCTGTATACCATGCTTTGTTTCTACATTAGCTTAGTTGGTAAAAGCTTTTTACAAGTGAGTTGAACAAAGTATTAGCTTTCAGGCTTGGCTCAGTATTAAAGAAAGAATGACGTTTTTCTGAAATATCTCAAAGCATTTCATAGACAATAAGTTTAAATGCAATGGGAATTGATATGTAGGCAAATATCCAAATAGATCAGTTACAGTATTAGTTAGTTACAGCTATCTTGTAACAAGATAAAATAAATTTTATTTCAGGTAGTGTATGGGACTAAGACATTCTGAGCTTTTTATTAAAAAATAAGGCTGAAGGGACTTCTAATATCTATCCTGACTTGTCAAACTGGCTCTTACTTGTTATTCCATCTGAAAAGTGGCACCATTATTAATGTAAAGTCTGTTCTATACTGTGCTCCAGTCAGCCAGGAAAGTCAACAGATGATTCTAAAATGTGATGTGAGATTTGGATCCATTCATCCCTGAGACAAGATACAGTTGTGATACAATTGTCCTTCCTCCTCACCTTTCTCAAATGTCAATTAATCATGTTTGAGGCTTTTTCAACAGTATATTTGCATGTCGTGGTTATGAAACTGATCTTAGTCCAGCTGTCACTTGCATCAATATCCTTCTACATTCTTGGAGAGGTTGCAATGTTGCTTCAAAACTGTGTGGTCATGAGTCAGCTCTGAAATTTCAATGTGGTTAATAGACTAAATAGCTTTTTTTTATAATAGTGTATGTGCATGGCCATACAAAAGGTTTAACTAGCCTGACAAATCAGTTGTGTCCATTCATTACTATTCAAGTCATTATCCACCTTAAATTTATTCAATTTCCCTGCAGCCACCATAATAGGTTAGTAATATCTCCTGATTTTTGTTTTAAGTCTGTTACTCCTTATCATAAAGCTATGATCTCTTGTTCTATATTACCCCATATGAGGAAACATCCCTTCTATACATATTTTGTCAATCCCCTTCAGCATCTTAGATACCTCAATTAGATCTCCTCTCAGACTTTCAAATTGCAGACGGTATCACCCTAAACCACTCAATCTGTCTTCATAAGAAAGACCCCTCATCTCTGTCATCAATCTAGTGAACTTCATAAGAATTTCCTCCATTACAGCGACATCCTGCTTCCAAATTGTTTGCAGTACTCCAGATGCAGTCTCACTAATGTCTTGTACAATTTCAGCAATGCTTCCCGATTCTTAGGCTCTTTTTCTTGAGCAACAATGCCAAAAATACCTGAAAGATCCATTAACACAGCCAGTTAATTCATTAACACAAATAGTCACTGACTTTAACACATTGGCTATAATGTGTACCATCTACAATTGAACTACAGAAACTTACAAATTCTTCTTCAACAACAACTCATAAATTTAAGAACATCAGGTATGAGGCAACACCACAACCTGCAAATTCTTTTCCAAGATGCAAATCGTCCTTACTTGGAAACATATCATCACTGCTCTGTTATGTCTTAAATACAGTATATCTTTAAGAGTTACAATATGTAAGTATAAATTTAAGAGATTTGTTCATGATATCATCAATGTGGCATAGTATGTGATCTGATCTTAATTGGGGCCCAACTTGAAAAATGACACACTGATAGAAGCATCTGGTTCACAATCAGTTGTTTAATGTTAGATCAGACATTAAAGTGCCCCCGAAAGTATTACTTATTGAGAAGTTACAAATATTTGTTGAATCGCTCAATACTATGTTATCAATTTCTAATTCTTATGTTACGATGAATAACATTGGCATTGCCGCATCACATAATATGTCCCGTTCGAGGCAAAATGCATATCAACCATTCCTTCATCATCGCTACGTTACCTAAAAGGACTGTGGGGTTACAGAGTAGTAACTTAAGAAGGTGGATTACAACTAAACTCTCAAGGGCAGTTAGAAATTGGCAGTGAGGCTACATTCCATGAAGAAATTTAAAAATCAACTTGTTTCTTCTAGTGCTGAGGTGTTATTCAATTTATGTTTGGCATTTTTCTCAGCCATTCAAAATTATTTGATTTATGTTTCTTCTTTCTCTCATGCTTAAAAATTGTGTTTGGAAGGACCCAGTGATACTTGTGCATGCCTGTATTTGTGCGATTGCTCATGGGTCTCCTTCATACCATGTTATATTTTTGCATAGAACACAAATTCCTTGCTGCTATGGGTACAACAGTGAATATAGCCACTTCAGAAGAAAATTAATGTAATTGTGTCTTGCAGCAAAACAACTCCCAAAATCTGCTGGTTTTGTCTCACACTGTGACATGAATGAAGGCTGTGCATGCTGGAATAAAAACTCTGAATCTAAAAATTGAAACAATCATTGCATGCTCATGCACCTGGCACCCTGGCATTAAAATTAGCATCAAGAGAAATGTATTAACATCTAAATCAGGTCTCAGTGTGAATTTTATACATCCTATTTTGCAATCCAGATTTATTTGAATTAAAATCGAATGAAACAGTGTTGTTTGCATATTGTTAATACACCAGACTAAAATGTAGGGTGGCACGGTGGCACAGTGGTTAGCACTGCTGCCTCACAGCACCAGAGACCTGGGTTCAATTCCCACCTCAGGCAACTGACTGTGTGGAGTTTGCACATTCTCCCTGTGTCTGCGGGGGTTTCCTCCGGGTGCTCCGGTTTCCTCCCACAGTCCAAAAATGTGCAGGTTAGGTGAATTGGCCGTGCTAAGTTGCCCGTAGTGTTAGGTGCAGGGGTAAATGTAGGGGAATGGGTCTGGGTGGGTGCGCTTCGGCGGGTCGGTGTGGACTTGTTGGGCCGAAGGGCCTGTTTCCACACTGTAAGTAATCTAATCTAATCTAAAAAACAGACGTGTGTGCTTTGTTGCAGTTGCTACAGGTAGCATGTAGGCAGTATGATTTTGATACTCCGATTTCATTCAGCATCAGAGAAATGCTTCAACCTATGCAGTGACTGTGCTTTTACCATCCCATATTATTCCCAATAGGAATCCACCATTAACACTGTACTGAAAGAGCAGAACAGTCCAGATCGAACTGGTCTGCTGTTTCTAGATTCACAATTTTATCATTGCACAAAATAGTAAACAGACAAATGCTCTAATGACCATCTAGAGCTTGTGTTACAGTAATGCAAAGATATCAAGTAAAAAGTTTTAAAAATCAACATTTTATTTCAACCATGTCAACATTTTTCTTGTTTGAAATATTGGACCAAGAATATTCAGCCGATGTTCAGACAAGCGCATTTTGTGGAGACCACTGGCCAATTAAATGAACAACTGCCTCTGAATTTGGGAACCCAGTGCATTTGTTTGGGATAGCCTTTCAATCACATTAGGGAGCTGTGGTACATGCCCAATTACTTCAGCCCTCCTGACTATCCAACACCTCAGACATATTATCCACGTGAAGCAGCGATTTACCTGCATTTCACTCAATCTAATCTACTGTATTTGCTGTTCACAGTGTGGTCGCCTCTGCATTGGGGAAATGAACACAGACTGGTTGCCACTTTGTTGTACACCTACATTCTGTCTGCAAAAATGATCCTGAGCTTCTGGTTGCCTGACACTTCAATATGGAGAAAGTGAGGACTGCAGATGCTGGAGATCAGAGCTGAAAAATGTGCTGCTAGAAAAGCGCAGCAGGTCAGGCAGCATCCAAGGAGCAGGAGATTCGACGTTTCGGGCAAAAACCTTTCTTCAGGAATGAGGAGAGTGTGCCAAGCAGGCTAAGATAAAAGGTAGCTGAAAATGTGTTGCTGGAAAAGCGCAGCAGGTCAGGCAGCATCCAAGGAACAGGAAATTCGCCGTTTCGGGCATAAGCCCTTCATCAGGAATCTTAACGTGGCTGAAGAGCTTCTGTGCAGAGGAAATGACCTGGGGGGTGCAGTGAGAGAGTGACTCACTGAAATCCTTGTAGAGGTAGGAAGAGAGCTTCTTCAAGGAAGGCATCCTTGCAAGAGGATTCACAGTAGATAAAAGGTAGGTAGGAGGGACTTGGGGGAGGGGGGTTGGGAATGCGATAGGTGGAAGGAGGTTAAGGTGAGGGTGATAAGCCGGAGGGGGGGTGGGGACGGAGAGGTCAGGAAGAAGATTGCAGGTCAAGAAGGCGGTGCCGAGTCCGAGGGTTGGGACTGAGATAAGGTGGGGGGAGGGGAAATGAGGAAGCTGGAGAAATCTGCATTCATCCCTTGTGGTTGGAGTGTTCCTAGGCAGAAGATGAGGTGCTGTTCTCCTGCTCCTTGGATGCTGGCTGACCTGCTGTGCTTTTCCAGCAACATATTTTTCAGCTTTGACCCTTCAATATGTCACCCTGTTCTCGGGCCAGCAGCTGTCTCGGGCCTGTTGTAGTACAACAGTGAGGGTCAGTGCAAACTGGAAGAACAGCATTTCATTTTCCACTTGAGAACTCTGCAATCTTCAGGACTCAATATCAAGTTCAATGCTTATAGTGCCTGAACACCATGTTTCATGTCCTTTAATTACCCCCACACCCCAGGCCCTGTCATCACATGGGTTACTTTCATTACAGCCAACCCATTTTCACCTATTGATGGTCCTTATAATTAGCTTTTCTTTCTCCCTGGCTCACTGTTATCCATAAGATCATAAGATATGGGAACAGAAGCAGGTCATTCAACCCATCAGGTTTGCTCTGCCATTTGGTCACAGCTGAAGTGTTTCTTGACTCCATTCTCTTGACTTCTTCCCATAACCTTAAATCCCCTTACTAATCAAGAAATCATTTCAATCTTAAATACACTCACGGGCATGGCCTCTGTGCCAATGAATTCCATAATTCACTACCCTCTGTTTAAAGAAATTTTTCCTCATTTCAGTTCTAAAGTGTAATCCCTTCGCTCTGAGGCTGTGTGCTTGGATCCTAGTCTCTCTGACTAGAGGAAGCATTTTCTCTGTGTCCATTCTATCAGGCCTCTCACTATTCTGTAAGTTTCAATCATACTCCCCATCATCTTTCTCAACTCCATTGAATACAGACCCAGAGTCCATTCATCATATGACAAGCCCTTCACCCCCAGGATCATCCGTCATTTTGTCTGCCTAACTGCTGTTCTCTGTCTCTGTGTTCCAATTCCATCAATCGCTTACCCCTCCCGACCATTTTTAAAACCTTCGGTCATCTGATTATATATCACCTTTTCTTACCCTTCTTCAGAACTGATGTTGGCTATCTCTCTCCACAGATATTGTCAGATCTGCTGGGTTCTCTAGTAATTTCTAGTTTTGAACTTATTGTCTGACATGATGATTGTGCTGCTCATGTTGTGCTCATGGAATTTGCAAAGGTTTGCACGCTCCCTGTACATGTTATCATACAACTCCTTCTTCAGCACAGAATGATGTTGCATTTAGCTTTCCTAGAAGATGGTCATGCTCTCATTGGAGGAACTCTTGCTTTCAAACCCCTCTTGCTTTCACAATAGTGACATGTGCACTTGGAATCTTCCAGTGTTTACCTATGACTCTGCAATGTTTCAAGCGTCTCACACATTCAGAAACACATCTGCCACTGATGTTCCTGAAAGACCTTCCTTACTTGGGACAACCAAGGGCCAGCATCTTTGCCCTGAGGCTCATAGCCATACCTGTCCATTGTCTCCTGTGATGGGTTGGCCTGAGCTGAACCTGCCACACTCCACTGCCTATTCACACAATTCTGCCCATTCCAATCGTGATTTCAGCCACATTGAGGTGAATCTGAATGCACCAGTGGAAAGGACACAGATAGAATTTGATTGTACTTGAAATCCTCATTGAATACGCTGGAAACAGCAGTACAGGGAGACACAGCTTGCCCCACCACCATAGGTTTTGAGGGAAACTACTGATAATATAAGTGAGAACTCACATTACTCAGTCGATCTATTGGCACTACTGACCCTTTGGCGTGACTGACCCCTTGTATAACAGTAGTAAAAGGGTCACTGAGTTTCCTTCCTGCCCTGAAGTCACTAACAACAAAGTTAATTAGGGACCAAACTTACCCATGTGTCAAGGAAGGCCTTTTAGGTTCAAATTGTGTTGCGTTACTGATTTAATGTGGGGTGAGGATGGGAAATGGACAAATATTTTGCTCATGATCCTGATTAAAAATCACCCCTTCAAAGAGAGAAAAGCAAAAAAGATAAAGTGGAAAAAGATTTTTGATACTAGTTTTTGGTGTTAAAAACAATTGTGCCAATATTTTAAATCTCAGGAGTGAGACTCCACATTTGTAAAAATACATTTTCAATCTCAGAGAGATTGTGTGACAATTAAGATTTTTAAAGTTTCACTTACACTGAAAAAACCAGCCCTAACTTCCTTCAGTATGTTCAGTGGTCACATATCATAAGCAGAAAGTTATGAGATATCTTAGTGTCTTGTATCTCTCATTGAGACTTGTAAATGAACAGGTCAAAATTTGAAAGTAATTTTGAGATGTTCTTGCTTAATACCATATGTATAGACCATGAAATTTAGTGTCCGATGTATTCCAGAACAACAGTGACTACCAGTAGCTTCAATGCTTTCTTCAAAGCAAATTCCAGACCATCATCTATAACTATGTTTCAATGCTTACGTTGCACATTTTGTATTCAAATGTGTTGCCATTTGCAGAGGAACCTTGATTATCTGAATATCAATTCTCCAAACTTCGGATTATCCAAAGAAGATTTCAAGGTCCCGATAGAAAATTACATCAAAGAGGTGTTTCAATAATGATCACGTCTTTTGTTTATAGTGATTAAAAATGAGCCTGGCTTACTAAAATGCTGCCCAGAACAGTCCTGGGCATCGATGGGAGCCCAAGCATTGTCTGCAAATGACTGACCTCCCGCCCTCTCTCACCCTACACACTTTCCCCGGAGTTCTACACAGGGGTGCACCCTAAATCCCACTTCCCCAGGTAATTTCTCCAACATTGTCCTGTACAGGGCAAAGGTGGAACTTGTCAACAAGTTGCAGTAAAATGTTGTGTGTGTGGCTGTGTGTGTGCGTGCGCTATTTTGAGACTCAACCCCCAAAGGCAGCAGCAGTCATGCTGTTGGTGTCCAGTCTGGCAGCCCCAGGGGGGCAGGGTTGGAGGCGGAGAGGGGAGGTCAGGGGCAGGGGTGGAGATGGACTGGGTGTGGTTGTGGAGTGGGCGCAAGCGGGGTGGGGGTAGAAGAGGGGCGGAGTGGGCCGGATGAGGGGCAGACAAGGGTGTGGCGGGGCCTCATGTGCAGTGTGCTGCTGGCGAGTCTCCTGAACAGGGAGCAGACTGAGCAAGTGCTTGCTGTGTCCATCCCATTAAACTGATGGCGGGGGCTGCTTTAGCAATACTGCAGATCCCTTGCACATAAGCGTGCGTCTGCTCAGAAACAAACCCTGAGACAGAGAGAGGGAGCAAGGCAGGCAGAGCGAGGAAAAAAGGAAACTTCAAAAATCTCTGAGCCCCAGAGGAGAGGCGTTGAATCAATTATATGGACAAATTTCTGCCCACCCATCTTGTTCGGATAATCGAGTTTCCTCTGTATTGGAAAGTAAATCAATATAAATAGCTGTGCCATTCATTATCAAGCTAAATATAAGACAGGAAAACATCCTAGACTTTTCGAGCAGGAATTGAAAGTGAAGTTCTGAACATGACACAAAAATCTGTTTCACTCTCAGTAGATACTGCCATACCTGTAGAGTTTCTCCAGTATTTAGCATGTTTATTCAAACTTTCAGGTCAGGAAACAGTATAGTCACAATCCTTTAGATAGTAAATTGACTTGAGGCATCTTTCTATATTAACTATTTTTTTGTTCCTCTTTGCATCTTATTCTTTTCTTCTTTTTCGGCGTTGTTATTGGAAGAAACGGGGAATGTGCACGCTACAAAGCCAAGATAAAAAAACTCAAAACACAATATCCTCTGTTAGATGTGTTTCTGCAATCAGAAAACATTTACTGACTAATTGAGAATGTGCTAAGAATTAGGCCGACAATTAAGTTAATGTTGTTTGTTGGGTTTACAATGCGGTAGTACTAGATGTGCTGGAAGCTGCATACAAAAGTCTTGCTCTTAGCAAACAGAAATACACATGTTCTACATCTCACACACACACACACACACACACACACACACACACACACACACACACACACAAAACCAACTTCTGGTCTGTTCCTGAGGAAAATACCTTGACCAATCAGAGCCAATCTCAAGGGCAACTAGGGTCAAATAGCCAGTGACACCCACATCCTATGAACGAATTCACAAAAATCCTGCCAGTTTAAATTTAAATAACTTGTTAACTGCTAGTTGTTCACTGCCAGTCAGCAGCTAACCATTGCATTTTCCACGGAAATGTCAACCAAGCAACACACCACTCAAACATTATCAAATGCTTCCCCTTTGTTTTGACATTGCTGCATATGTCTAGCCCAGTACAAGACAAAACATCTTGACAATTCAGTGGCATTCTAGTTCAGCCCAACCAAATGACTACAAGTGTTTTCTTTTATGCAGCATATGACACCTACAATGAGTTTCTCTTTATTCTACATACAAGCACAAACAAAAGCAGAAATTGCTGGAAAAGCTCAACAGGTCTGGCAGCATCTTTGGATAGAAATCAGAGTTAACGTATCAGGTCCAGTGACCCTTCCTCAGTACATTCGACCCAAAATGTTTAACTCTGATTTCTCTCCACAGATATTACACCTCCTGCTGAGCATTTCCAGCAATTTGTGCTTTTGTTTCTGATTTACAGTATCTGCTGTTCTTCCAATTTTTATTCCCTTTATTCCCATTGGTTTCAGTTTTGCTCATGTTCTTCGATGCCACTCTCTTCAAATAATGGCTTGATGTCAAATCCAGTTATGTTCTCTTCATTTTTGAAATTCAATTATTTTATCTATGTTTTGACCACGGTTATGATGAGTTGTGGAACTGAATGTACATGCTAAAACTTCTGAATTAAATATTGGAGAGTAAAACAGTAAGTGCTGCTTAGTGGCATTGTTGGCAACTCCTTCCAACACTTTGCACATTATTCAGTGGATGGGCATGACAGTAAATAACTAGATTATCTCAATTTTCAGCATGCATAGTTCTTTGTTTTATCTCATTATTGTTTTGTGGTGTCCAGCTGCCGACAGTTTGAGTTCATATTTCCCTGTACAACAATGGTGTGACTATAATTCCAAAGTATTAATTAGGTTTGTACACTTTGGAATACCCCAATGACATAGAATCATAGTGACCTAACATAATCAAGTAAAAAATAAATTGTATAAAGCAAAAATGCTTTTATTTATGTTTTTTTCAAATACAAAATACACATTTCTAAAATGAGAGGCAATCCATTCTTTAATTAAGCATTTTTTAAATATGTAATTCAAGTAATTTAAGCAGTTGAAAAAATTTAGTTCATTCTTACTTATGGTGACAATTGGGTTGGGGTTTTGCTTTTCTGAGGCTGATTGATACATGGTCTTGGTTTTCCTTGGGCAATTGATAAAGTTGTAGGGTTTTTTTTGCTACATCTAATTACCTACAATAACTAAACAAAAAAGAACTACCAAGGACAAGTAAAGTATTTTTTAAAAATTCAAATCTGAAGATCATTACCTCATCACCTCATTAGTTTAACAGAAGCAGTGTAATCTGACCTTTGAATTTAGCATTATATATTACAATTGCCAAAGGCTAATATTGCCCATTTCTCCTTTTGTGGTTTATTTTCCTCTGTTAGCATCCTTGAGCCTTTAAAATAGCTGATGCAGCTCTCTATGACTTTGAATATATTTGCGGATGTGAAATGTGTTTGAAATGCTTGGTTACAAAGGCAGTGCTTGGTGCAAAAATGGGCTGTAGTGGAAGGTCTTTGAAAACCCAAACTGATTCAAACATTGAAGCAACATTTGCAGTTCTAGAGATCAATAATTACCTTTTTAAATTCAAACCCACAAGCCGTTAATTAATGCATGTTTCCTTGCTTTCGGAAGTAACTTTTAAAATTGATTTGTACTTGGATACCAGATTATCCAGGTATTTTGTGGGCTACATAACTTGCCATCTGTAGATACTACCTTTGTGATCACAATTATTCTGCTTTTTGTACAGGCGTAACTTCTGTGGAAAGACAAAATGTAAAGGAGTGATATCAATGGAACTGAGTGTAGTCTAAAATAGTCATCTACATCGAAGGGAATTTATGTAGAATGTGCACAATATAGGTTGCCTCTGTGTCTGGATCCCCAATTTTGTTTGAGTTTGAGTTTTATGAAAACAGCACTTTCTTCCAATTATCTGCAATGTTTATATTTTTCCATTTTCACAGAACTACTATATTTGATTTAACATTTTAATTGACTGCATACTGTCCTGTTCTCATCCTAAGTAATTTTTTGACTACATTTGCCATATTTATTAGTCTCTGAATTCTCTTTTCCATGTCTGCATCAGGGCTAAGCCAATTATTTTTCCTTTCATAGCTTGCTCAAAGGAAAATGGAAGGTTGTAGTGATTTTATTAATAGGAAACAGCATTTAAGACTCTTCAATGGACGAAAAGTGTTGTATTGAAATGAACGATTTACACTAATTCCTTGAATAGAAGCAAGCAGGCCATGTAATCACATTGATGAACTTAATTGGATTTCTTTTTGTTTCAAATGCTTTGACAGAATTTTGTTGGATCTAATTTCTACAGGCACATCTCACCTCATGTTTTCTTAACAGTGATGTTTGCAATAGGCAACTGTGCGTTGTTGAGTACAGTATCTTCACATTCAACATTAATGATCTTCTTAGAATTATATTGACTGATTTTTACTTCAAGGATTCTAGCCTCAAACATCCAAATTTCTTGTTGGTATAATGCAATCTAGTAGGAATCACCTGCTTTCCCTGCTTATGTTCTTCCCGGTGGGAGGGATTACTGAGATTTTGTAAATAGCTTCCATTTTCTTGACAGCCTAAGAATGATAGATGGCATCTTCCACTACCTAATTTTTTAAAGACCTGTCACATGCTTGCTTTCAACCTGTGTAGCCTTGTTATTTGAAATTTGCTACTTGACTTTGATTCCTCTACCCTCTACTTAAAAATTAGTGTATGATCCAAAGTATTTATCCACATCATGAGTATGTTTAATTTCATCAATGAGAATGTAAGAGGTGAGGAACTAAATATTTGTTTGCAACTGCATAAATCAGGAGGCAATGGTGTAGTGGTCATGTCACTGGGCTAGTAACTCAGAAACTCAGGTCAAACATTCTGGGGATATAGGTTCAGATCTCAGATGGTGAAATTTGCGTTCAACAAAAAAAATCTGGAAATTAAAGCCAACTTAGTAATAGTCATGAAACAATTGTCACAAAATCCCATCTGGTACATTCATGTCCTTTAGGAGAAGGAAATCTGCCATCCACACCTGGTCTGGCCTACATGTGACTCCAGACTCCCAACAAGGTGATTGACTCTCCGATGCCTTTGAGGCAATGAGGGACTGACAATAAATACTGACCTAGCCAACAATGCCCATATCCAATAAATGAACACTAAAAGCTGAAACTGGAACCCTTAATAATTTAAGTGGATTCAAATTTAAAGATAACTCGGGGGCAATATGAACTGGATGGTAGTTTTTGTCTCCATCAGTTTCACTCTCAATTTACCAATACACCAAATCATTTGTAGAGGTCCCTAATTGAGTCAAGTTGTGCTGCCCTCCAGTGGATGATCATGTTTTGTGACACTATTAAATTCAACCGACCCGGGGGGAAAAAACAAAAATATAGAAGTTCAGACCTTGTAATAAAAGTAATGGTGAGACTATTGGCACTTCCTGTATATTAAAATAGAATAGCGGCTTAAATTGAATCTCAGAAAGTTGATGACCCAAATACCCTTTCCCTGTAATTCCATCTTAAATCTGACACAAATGTATGAAACAGCATAGGATGCTAAAGTTACACCTTAGCTACAAAATCAGAAAAGGTTTTACTTTAGCAATTGCAACTCTTTAATGGCACAATGAGCTTAAATAATGCCAATCAACTTCTCCAGGATTGAAAATCTGGCATCTCATTCTTGCACATCTTAATTATTGCTGGAAATGTTTTTTTCATGAAAGGAAATAGTTATGATTTACCTCATTTTTGCATTCCTTTATTTCACTTGCTATAAATTATTTGGCATGTGATTTAAATATTCAAATTTCCACTTCCTGATGCCTCAATACCAATTCTTCAATCTGATTCATTAAGCAGGCACACTGTTACGTACGCTGCTCAGATTCCAGATACCATTCAGACAGTGCCATCCTTGTGTAGGTTTTTAATCACAGTAGAGTGTAGGACAAGATGTTATAGAAAAATCTGTGGGTGGAAACAATCACTGGTCATCATGTTTTGTAAATAAAACATCCTCCACTTTTAATATAATTTATTTGGTTTGAAATCCTCAATTAATCTCAGATCACTAATATATTGAATATGAAATATGTAATTTTAGATCATGTCCACATTGATTTTCACTGTTTAGTGACAGTTTGATTTAGTTGGTGAACTAGCACTTCTGAAAAAGACATTCATAGCTTGAAGGTCTTGCCCAAGACATGAATATGTCACCCTATCTGGAAAACTGTTACAATGCCGAAAGAGTGTCTCAGTATAGCAGGAGTTATAATCTTTCAGGTGAGACTATTTAAACTGGTCTGGTCAGGTGAATGCAACATCGATGCACAAATAAGTGTTGTTAAAAACATGTATCAAAGCCTCAAAAAAGCTGTATATACCATATTTGCAAACATAATTGTCTTAACTAAAAGAAAAGTCAAGATTGATTTGATGACAATGACAATGAGCTTGCTTCTGACCACTATGTGTACTGCTCACCTCTGCACGATTCATGACATATTTTTGATAAAGAGCTGCATACCAGGAATTAAAGCAACAAGTTCAAACTATGGTTTGCCATCGAAGAAAAAAATGGAAGATGACAATGGCTCAAATACTGCAATCTGCACTGACAAAAAGGATAGAAAGGCTTTCTGTGGTGAACTCAAGGCTGTACAAAGTAGGTGGAACTGTCCTTATACTGTTGAAGTTGGCACAGAGTTACTAACTGATCCAACAAAAGTCTTGAAATATTGGGCCAGTCATTTCAACTCAACCCCAATTGTGCCTTTGTAGCATTTGCTGATAAGACAGAGATTGCCAAACCTATTTGCTGAATTTCCTCCTTTTGGTGATTCATACTTTAAATATGTTATTCCAAGATACAGTGGGTGGAATATTTATAGGGCTCAGAACAATGTGAACTATGGTGAGATTTGTGGGAAGATTGGATAGGAAGTCTGATGAGTCCTATCCTGTCATCCGGAAAATCTTGCTTCATGTTTTGTACCTCAGGTGAGGGGAGTTTCTTGAGAAGTGTGTTCACAGTTAAGGAGGTTTTCCAGCTTGTCAAATACTTTATTAATGCTGCATCTCAACTCATTAATATTCAGCTTCCTATCTTGTCAAATGTGCTGAATAAACTAGATGTCAATAAATCTCAACATGGCTACCTGGTGACTTCAGCTCACTTCTGACTGTGAGCAGCCTCCATGTAGCTCATTACCATGTCACGCCTCAGGGCACAATCTAGGGCACTGATTGTGACCACTATATGTACTGCTCACGTCTGCACGATTCATGACATATTTCTGACAGAGAGCTGCATACCAGGAATTAAAGCAGCAAGTTCAAACTATGGTTTGCCATTGAAGAAAAAATGGAAGATGACAAAGGCTCAAATACTGCAATCTGCACTGACAAAAAGGATAGAAAGGCTTTCTGTTATAAACTAAAGGCTGTACAAAGTAGGTGGAACTTGACCAAGGACATCGCCATCCAACATTTGTCATAACCACCATGCCATTTCTCTGATACCTGTGCATGCCACTCAGGAAATATACAACTGTACTGCAGGGCTCATTGGCATCTAGCATTGTAGGGCTGCAGCAGGGATATGTTATGTGCAGTGACAGGCAGCGAACTGACTAATTGAACCAGACTACTTCTTAGGGAGACCCGTTTGATATCTCAGCAATTTGGGTCTATCTGTATAGTTGCCTCTATCTGTATTCATGCCTCACCTTGCCTGTTAGCATATTGACATTTCAGCCACAACCAAAGGCTCTCAGTACTGCGTTATTGCTATGTTTTTTTTTCCACTGATACACAGACAGGCTGCTTGTCATACTCACTATTAGAAATCTCTGCCTCGCTGTGTAGTGCACTAAGAAATCAATTTCACATCTGCAGGATTTTCTGATTACCTGCACATTGCATATGTATTCAACCAAATAGCCATATCAGAATTTGGCTGGAGGTTGCTCGTCAGTCAGCCAAAGTCAAGTTGCTATCATTCAGGGGGGCTCACAGTCTGCACATGGCCCAGAGGCTTGGCTACCATCAGTAATCAAAAATATGTGACCCAGTAGAAATTTATCTGAGTGCAGTCCAAGGAGTGGGCAATAGGCCACCCTGTCAGGGCAGCAGCAACAGTCAGGGGACTTACATGCCATCAGTTGAACATCTACAAAGATTGAGGTTATGTGTCTGATCAGTCACGTTGAGGCATCTCTTGTAAAGTTGGTTAAAGATTGGGATGGATATAATCCTGGGGATCACTCTGTAAATCATTAAGCAGAGTGCAAGGGGGAGCGATGGGAGGGAGATCACTACCAAATGGGTTAGGGATGTCAATGCTTGGAGAGGGAAAGCGAAGACATTTGTGGAGTTGAGAACAAGCATATTGAAGGGGGAATGTCTATGGGGATATAAAGAATACTATTGGGGGACATATAAGGTTACAGAAAGGGGAGAAGTTATTGGTAGGGACCATCTCTTTGGCCTCCATAGAGGGAGCATAGAAGAACAGGGACCATCATTAAGGAGTCATGTTTGCTCTCTTGGGTAGGGAGGACAGTTGGAGATAAAGTGTAAAAGTGGGCAGGCTCCCCATATTGTCTGAACAAAGTGTGCCACAACATCCTGATGTACTGTGGTCTGGATAATGGCATGATACGGGGTTCCAGTGGGCAAGGGGCATTGGGGATAAATTAGTGATGACTAAACAAGGTGTTTGGATACGATGTAATAATAAACTGGTAAACTATGTGGCTTGGTTATTAAACAGTGACCAGGGTGTGAGACTGGGGTTGTATCTGCGAGGAATGTCAGCTATACTGGTTATGTGTTAAAGGCAGCATGACAATTTTGCTGCTGTGCCATGATACAAAGCTAATCTGGCATTGCCCAGTACTGGCAATATTTGTTCAGAAACACAACACAACAGCCCTTTAATGATGACACAGTGCAGGGGTTGCCAGTCTTTTGATGGATATTTGCTGAATGTCAAATTCATCCAAGAACAGTGCATGGTCAGATGAGGAGGAATCAGAAAGTAGGAGTGCTCAGGTGAGGGAAGGTTGTTAATTTGGTAAGACATGGTGAATAATTTTGTAGCAAAAGTCCCTCCAAAACCTTGACACAACTTGGATGTGGCCCAAAAAAGCCAGGTTCAGTCCAATATTGTTGGATAATAAATGTTTGCTTTGCTATAATTTCAATGCAAAACAACAAAACAAAAGAACTGACTTTACTGTATGACCTCAATAAGAAAACCCATGGGCCATGTTGAATGTTTTCAAACAATTGCTTTAGCTATCAAATTAAATCAATATAACTTAAATATGATTTAACAAGCAAATTACAGTAAATATAAACTACACGTTAAATGGCAAATACAACAAAATGAATTTCTTTGTAATTCACTGAGCATATATGGCACTAATTTTAGCAACAAAGTTATTCAAAGTACTAAAACTTTTCAGATAGAATTTCAGCTCCTATTCTTCAAGGATTTTGTCTCTGATACTTAACAGGACTAACCAATCTGAATTCCATATGTATGGTCATCATGAGAATGGCTCAGGTCTGCAGACTCTCCTTAGTTCTGCTCATATAGTAATTATCAGACTAGAACTATCTTTCTGAGATCCACCTGAAATATTTCTGTGGACTATATGGGTAGCTCTCATCAATCAATTCCTTTTTTATAATAAGTAAAACAGTGACTGTAATCTTATTTTCCTTATCTCCACTCCCAGGTTCAACTTTTCTGTCCATTCTATTGCCTGAGTTGCACGAATGGGTGATTTAAGTTCAAATGGATCTGTGCTTTTTTTCTGATTTTCAGTCAGCTTCGGTTCCCTGAAGCCTAATGCTGATATTTTATTTTCAGTTTTAATTTCAGATTCCTGGGAAATCTGAATGTTCAGTCATTCTTTTGGTAATGATCTGACTCAAAGAGAACAGCTTTGAAATCTCAGATTCTATCACACTGCAGATATAACTGGTAACTTGAAATGCTTTTGATTTGACACTCTATCTGTTTAAACTCCATTTCAAGTTTGGACTTTTATATGAAGTCCATCGTATCATTAGAACTCGGGGGCAACAAAGTTCCTTAGATCAGCTCCTATTTTGCTAAATTTAGTTTTTTTGGAAGCAAGCAGAAAAAGATTCTTGGAATTTTCTCGTCAAACAGTCAATTTCATAAACTTATTGAAGGGATAAAAGTTTGTCTCTGCTGTATTTGGGCTCAGGATGCTCTGGGGCCAAGATAAAAAATTCTTCACAGGAAAGATTATAACATACTTTTGTGCAGATTGTTTGGGAGTGAGACAGATAAGAAACAGTTGTGTATACCTTTTGTAGTAGGTAAACTGCACATTTAATTTGTTGTGTGCAGAGATCAAGGGCTCTTGACTCTGAGCTGAATTATGAATTTACATCTCAATTTAAGACCAAACGACAGTATAAAATCCAAGCAAATAACACGTGGCTTTTCAGAGATGAGTGAGAAAGCCTGGTTGGAAAATTACTTTATGGTAACAATGATATTTTAAAGTGGGGGTTATTTACAAACATCACAGAGACTTGGTAGCTCATGCAGACTTTGATGCAGGGGGAAAATAATTACATTCTGCAAAATTACAGAATTTGGGAGAAAAGTATTTTAATACATCCTCGAAGCATAATTGGAGAGACAAGGGGATAGCGGGACATTGACTGACAGCACAAAACCGTGGGGTTCATGACAAATTCCAAAAATGAATGTATACTGCTCTGAAATACCAACAGTTTTATATTGAAAATGAATGTGAGTTCTGCGGCAAGCAGGTTTGGAGACAGACAGGCCAGGAATCAGCCTGCAGATTGAGGGGAGTGCTATAGCACCACCAGTGGACAGAATATGTATTGCTGTTATTACCAGTATTGCAATGCAACCAGCATTCTCAATATGCCTCCCATGTTAGCCACGATGTGCCTCCCTGAGGGTTTCGGCCCACAATTTGACAACTTCTGTGTTAATGGTGTTCCATAGCTAACTGCTATCTGAAAAGGCTGAAATCCAAATTGAAATGAAGCAAATGCAGGTAGGGAAAAACTGATTCAAATGTCATCCTTGTTCTATAAATAAGGGGGCTACAAGCTTAAGCTTAAGTTACTTGCTATCCAAAATAAAATCTGGAAATTTGAAACTTTTCAGTATAATTTAAAATATGTAAGCGCCTCTATAACTGCAAAGGCAATTTCTCATGGGAAGTTTTACTTCTAAGAGTAACTGATAATTTTATCACCCGTAACATGCTCTGTCAGCTGAATGAACAATTAGTTCTCCTAGAAGACCAATATAGATTTTGGACTGAATATCTGACATGATTCTGTCAACCCATCAATTCCAGAATGTGTAGAAATGATACCAGAAATTGAGTATGGTATTTGATAAAGACATGTCAGTTTATGGACCATGATGTACTATGGGTTAGTCTTTCCAAAATTGGATGTCCTGTCAGATTTGCAAACATTGTTCAGAAATTGAACCTTGATACAGTAACCTAAGTATGGATCAAATTTACAGTATTTCAGATTCAAACTCACTGATAATATCGCACAACATTGTATGCTTATTCTGTATCCTTTTCAGTGCACATTTTGTGGTGACACTACATATGGTGACACTACATTCAAGAATTGAATGCATAAAATAGTCAAGATTCAATGAAATCTTGAACAGTTCTACATAGACATGATTTTGGCTAGCAGTATCATTAGAATCTGTTGCAACTAATTCTGCAGGTTAGAGTGCCTTCTCCTTTGACCTGCCCTCCAACTCAGTATTTAGTAATTCTCTACACATTTGTCCTCCTCCCTTTCTTCCTTAGTTTCTTTCTTTTTAAAAGTTTGTTTTTGTTTGTTTGTGCTTCTTGCCTTTACATAATGTGAGAAACTATCAGGAAAATAGGAGTGAGAGAAGTCAGGTGTTTTTTTTACATGAAGAATATTAAAGTTGTGGAACAAGTTACAGAAAAATCTATTGAAGTGAGCAATGTAAACGAGCTTTAGATAGTTGGATTTCAAAAGAGAAAGAATGGAAGGATGTGGTGTCTCTAATAAATAGAAGTCAGTTCTGAAACAATGATTCCATTGGTATGGTTGTTAAATGTTTTAGGAGGTGCTTGAAAAGTTTTATCCTTTCTTGCCACTATATTTCTACTTATTTATTATACTCCAATTCACTTCCTGTCTTCACTAAGTATAGGTTGCTGAACAGCGTGGCAAATAAACATGAACTCAATCTCCAGCATACCACTGACCTCTAATGGACTGGTGTTACACTAAGTTGCATTAAACTCAGCTCTATGGAAAAATAAAATGCCAAAATTGATACAATTACTCCAATTTTCTTAAGTTTTTTTTGGCTTGCAATAATAATGATTGATAGCTGACTTTGTTTTGACATTGATAATAATTGGTTACTGCCAAAGCATGAAATGCTGAACAACACATCACTAATGACCCTTCACCCCTCTATGGTTTGGCTAGTATCCTATCATTAGCTAGATATAATTCATACAGCATAATGAAATGAAATGGAAAGCATGTTGGCTAGAAACAATACATTTTCCATTTAACATTCAGACTCCTTTACATTACCCAGATAGATATTCTAATTGCCCATAACAACTATTACCTATTTGGTTATAGAATTGTAATCTGATTATTTTTCTGACCATTTAGCTCATAATTCATATGTTTTAAATGATAACTTGTTCAATTTTAGGAATGAAAATTTTAGCTGTAGATAAATCAAGGCATCTGATTGTGAAGCTGTTAGGCAATACTGAAGTAACTGAAAAATAAATAAGCTTAAAGTTAAAAAAAAGCTAACCTATGCTTATCTTCAAAGTCAGATTTAGGAGTATAAAACACTGAATAAAACCCATCCCTGGACCTCTAGTCTGGGTGTTTCTCAATATCCATAAAATAAGCTATAAAACTAAAAATTCTAAAAACTTTGTGAGAGTCTGTATTAAATAGAAATCATTCATTTTGGCTTCAGAATTAAAGAGTTATTTTGAATGTAAAATAGTTAGTTTGCATTTCTGGATCCGATGTCCTTGATGACCATAATATCACTGATATTGTTATTCAGTGTGGATCTCTGGTTAGAAGGTTCTTTCATTGATATATTTAAATGCATTTTTTGTCAGAAGTAGACAGTTCAGTTTGAGGATAGATAAATAGAGTTGTAGCTATGTGTTGGTGAGAACTGCATCTTGCCAGATTGTGAAGTGGTGTCAGTCAATTACATCTGCATTTCAAGGAGGCAGAATGTAAGCTTCATCTACAACATGTTGAATGAAGGTAGGTTTCCATGTCAGTTTGGATTTTTCTTTAGCTTACAATCTGTCAAAGAAGTTGACAGTGGTTCTCACAGTACCTTGTGATTAAGAAGTCAGCAGTGTTAGCTCGGAAAGTTGTGGGAAGGTGGTTGAATAAGAACAAGAGATGAGGCAACTGCCTTTGTGAGATCCATAAAGAGCAATGTGAGAGTCACATATCTAAAACGTAACTGGCAATATCTCCACAGAATTTGTGTCTCAACGAATGCTTGAAATGGTAAGATGTTTGCTGTAAAAATTCCATCTTGAGATTCATGCCTTTTGCCTACCTTCAGTGATAACTGATTGAAGTACTGCTGAACTCTAAGTGCTGGAGAGCATCCTGCTGTCCTTCAGCATTGAGAAGCCATGTACTGATCCTAATTGGTTGGGATTTGCTGAAGCAGCTACTTTATTGGTTACCTCCTCATAGACAGTTTCTAGGTTTCTGCCACCTGTTTTCTCCAGACAATGAAACTGGGATGTACAAATGAAAATCCAGCCCAAAAGGGCTGCATTCCTATAAATGCTCTTAATCAAAATAATATCATAGCTATACACAAACGTATCAAGATTTGCATTTGACTGAATCTGTAGGAAAGCGGTCAGACTGATAATAACCAATAAGCATTGTATGTTTTTCATATTGTCGCATGTGGAACTACACAGATTGTTCATCTTAGGGTGACAATAAATCATTCTCATTCTACAATCAGTCTTACAATAAAACTTTATTTGCATACTGTACTTTCAGCACTGTGGTGAAAAACGTCAGTGGGTCTCATTAGAACTGAAATTTCCATTTGTTACAATGTGACTTTCAATGATCAGGACTATCCTTAACTTCCTACATCACCAAGAGGGCAACTCAAAGTCCAGCAACAAACATCCAGTAAATAACATTCTATATCAGAAACATCAATTCACAAGGTAACAGTTTGCTTGTAATTATCTTATCTCTAATAGCAACTCTTTTTTTGATTGGAACAACCTATTTTTACATGAAGGATACACTATTCACTAGCAAAATGAATATAAGGTTTAAGGTTTTGTTCTGTCACATTTTGTATCTATTTTCCAAAGCTGAAAATTAATTCCTGCTTGTTGTTAGCAAACAAAGGTGAAGGCCCAAGAACTACATTAGAAGATGCTGTTGAAGCTGTGGATTTATAGACATGCACAAACTCCAGATTCAGGATTTAACTGAGTCATAAATCAGTAAGTAATGATTACCTGACATTAAGCTTAAGTTTTTAAAGCCTGCATGTCAAGTGTAAATTCCAATGCAGTTGTTGCGTAATAAATGAGCAGTATTTCAGATAAACTCTCAGATATTTTCACTTGGTTTTTAACTTCAACTTTGAAACAGTCACAACTGTTTCTTTTTCATCAGCTGAGCAAATAAACAGCATCTTGTTAAAAATCTGCAATTCAGCCTACTGGTCAATTTCAATGAATGAATAAGTAGTGAAATTGAGAATGATTCTAAACAAAGAAATTTGCAGCTTAGATGTGCTGTTCTGTGGAGTATCTACTATCCAGTTAGCTATTGACCAAAAGCATCAGTAATTCTTTTTTTGTTCCATTGCTGAGCTACTATTGTAGCACTGCTTGCTAAATAGGATATGCAATCCTATTCTTAGTAGATAATTATTTATCTTTGGCTCCCAAGAACAGTGCAAAATTGAAGGTGAGCAACTTCAGAACGATCCCAAAAACATGTTTAAACCTTGGGAATGAATCATTAATGGAGCAAATAGAAAATGTTCAATTGACAATGTGTTAACTATGTTCCTGAAAGTGTAACCTTCTCCATCTGGTTTTCCTAATCTGTTAAATCACTGCATTAAAAATAAGCTCAAACATAAGCTATAATTTTACCTGTGTATAGGTCCTGATAAGTTACACTCCAGATGGCTTTTATATGTATTGCAGCTTTCCTTGGTGTTTTTTAAAATTTCTTTTTGATTTACTGGAGTGATTGTCAAATCTGTTTGAAAACTTGCTATAGCCTTTCACACCTAAGCAGCTGTGGGTAATGAGGCTCAAACAAATCTTCAAAGCTCAGATTGCCACCACTCCTGCCTGTCCTCTTTCACTTCTGTTCCTATCTCCAAACTACTTCACTTCTGCTTTACTTCTGTTTCCATCTTGATCACCACGTCTAAGCCTCCTGCTCTTAACTTGCTTCTTTTACTATTCTCATCCAAAGGGATATGTTTGGCCTCGCTCTCCAAACATTGCTCTATTTTTTTGGCATATTTCTGTTTCAGATTTTTATTTTCCTTCAACACTTCACTTTCTGCCTTCCATTCAACCCCTTCACTTCAATTTCTCTCTTGTTCCTCAATTTAGGGAATGTTCTATTTAGATCATAAAATAACAATTAAAACTCTTTTATTCCAAAAAGGAGGGAGTAGTAAGCAAGAAAATACAGGACAGGTAACTTTGTATCTATCACAGTAAATGTGTAGAATATATTATTATAGATTTATAACCAGGCACTTTGAAAATGTTAAGGTAGTCAAGCAGTGTCAACATACTTTTGCAAAGGGAATTCTAATTTCACCAATTTATTGGATTATTTGAGGAAGCATTCTATTCTCAACCGGTGGATGCAGTGTACTTAGATTTTCAGAAGGCATGAAGTTCTATGTCAAAAAGTAATGTAGAGAATAGAGCTACATGGGGGGGTGGGGGGGTAGGTAGGGGGTAAATTTTAGCATGAATAGAAGATTGATTGGCTGACAGGAAACAGAGAGTAGGCATAGAAAGATCTGGTAAAATGGAATAAGTGTTGTGCCACAGGGATCAGAGCAAGGACCTCAACATTTTTCAATTCATCAACTGTCTCACAAGCCACTTTTTTTATGACCATGGGATGAAGTACAATTTGTCAGCCCTCAGCTCAAACAATTTTAGCAGTGCCACTTTTCTGATGTTTGTAATTTTCTTGAAATCTTCCCTCCTTTCCATTTCTTCATTTATAGCTTTATCTGAGCTGTCAGGTCGAGCTTTTACAATAAAGACTGATGCAAAATATTTATTCAGATCATTTGGCATTTGCTTCATTTTGTATTATGAATTTTTCAGATCCATTTTCTTTATGACCAATGATGTTTTCTTTATTAAAATATCAAAGTAAGCTCTTAATTTCTGTTTTCATATTTCTGGTTAACTTTCTAACATTCTCTAATTTCCCCTCCTATTTTGTCATTCTTTGCCATTTGTTATATTCCATCCAAACATCTGACCAGTTATCTTTGCACAACTGTCTGCTTTTCTTTTACGTTTGATACTATCTTGAATTGTTAAATTAAAACAAGAGATGGTGAGTCCTCCCCTTGGATAGACTTCATTTTATCTGAAATGTGTATTCTGAAATATCCTGCTAAATGTCAACCATTGTATATCTATTGACCTATTCCTTATCAGATTTGCCAGTTCACTTCAGATTAGATTATATTCCCTACAGTGTGGAAACAGGCCCTTCGGCCCAACAAGTCCACACCAACCCTCTGAAGAGCAATGCACCCAGAACCATTCCTCTACATTCACCCCTGACTAATGCACCTATCACTATGGGCAATTTAGCATGGCCATTTCACCTAACATGCACATCTTTGTGACTGTGGGAGAAAACCCATGCAGACACAGGGAGAATGTGCAAACTTCATTCAGACAGTCACCAGAGGCTGGAATTGAACCTCGGTCTCTGGCACTGTAAGGCTGCAGTGCTAACCATTGAGCCACCGTGCCACCCCAAAAGCTAGTTGTCCTTTCAGGTTCTTAAAACTAGCCTCACTTAAATTTAAAACACCAGTCATCCACCTGCTGTGATTCCTGATAATGTTACTAATGGACAATTGTGATCCCACGATGAAATCAGGCTTGGTAGATCATACTTCTTTGAATTTAATGTGATAACCCATCATTGAAGTGAAAGTATACAAGGCTTCATAGTTGGTTTTAACTATAAGACAGCAGTTTATTACACAAAATAAAGAAAAATAAAACCAACAAGACTATCCAAGTATAACAGGTTGAAAGATTTCAAAACACACTGCATAACAAAATCCAGCTATTCTTCAAAAACATCATTTTACAGTTAATCACAATTCAGACATTTTTCTTCCCTGTCCAAACAGAAAGTTTGATGGAATAGTTTCTGCTCAATTCCCATCCTAAGAGCTGTGAAGCCTTTTCACTGGCTTATGCACACAACTGACAGCCTCGACTTTCTCAATCTTTTAATATTCAGCAGAGTTCTATCAAAATACTCCTGATCTTGATGTTTTATATACTAATAAATTTCCCTTAAGTCAGCTAAATTCCTTTTCTAGGAAGATGTTACATTTTTCTGACCCCTGTCAGATCTTTTTCAAACTGAATCTATAAGCTTTTGAACTAAGTTTTAAAAAAACTTCATCCTAGCTTCTATAAAGCAAAATGCTTAATAATTTTATCCCTTTGTCATAAACTCCCACAGTATAAACAAACTTTGAAAGACTGACCTAATTAATTTTAAACATTTTCACAAAAATAAACCAATACTTATATGCTAGAAATTCAACTCTCAAAAAATAACAATATGTATTAATTGTATGGCTTTCATCTTACACTCACTCTTCTCTCCCTTCAACCCAATATAAAACTCAAAGCGTATCATGATTCCAGCTATCTTGAGGCATCTTCACTAAGAGGTCACTAATTAATTCTATCTTGTTGCACAATACCAAGTGTTAAACAGCCTTCTTTCATTACGGCCTGGAAATGTGCTGGTCTAAGAACATATCATGAAAACATTTTATATACTCCTTATTCTACTTTTCTGAAAAGCTCCCATTATTTCTTCCTTTACATGCCATCATGCATTATAGTTCTTGTGAGCAGGCCTGTGTGCCTCTCCCATGAATGGATTCTTGCCTTTGTCGTTTCACAACTCTACCAAAAGCCACCTCTCTCCTGGTTTCTTGAACTTAGATCTTCCTTTTCTATTGTGCTAATATCGTCATTAATTATCAGGCTGCTTAGAGAGTCAAACAATTAAAACGGAATGGAAAAAGACTCTTTGGTCCAACCAGTCCACACCATGTTTCCAAACTAAACTAGGCCCAATTGTCTATTTGACCCATATCCTTCCAATCCTTGCCTATTTATTTACTTATCCAAATGTCTTTTGATTGTTGTAACTGTACCTGCATCCATCACTTCTTCTGAAAGTTAATTCTATATATGAACCACTCTATGTATAAAAAAAGTTCTCCTCATGTCCTATTTAAAACTGTCTTCTCTCATCTTAAAAACATGCCCCCTAGTTTTGAGATCCCCTATTCAAAGGAAAAGACACTTACTATTCACCTTATTTATGCCCGTCATGATTTTATAAACCTCAATAAGGTCACCCCTCAAACTCCTGAAATCCAGTGAAGGAAGTCTCAGCTTATTTTCATAACTGAAATCCTCAATTCTCTGCAACATTGTGGTAAATCTTATTTGAACCGTCTGCAATTTAATAATATCCTTCTTATAGCAGGCCAACCAGAACTGGACATAGCATTCCAGAAGATGGCTCACCAACATCCTGTACAAGCTCAACATGACGTCTCAATTCCCATACGTAATGATCTGAGCAATGAAGGCAAGCATGCTAAATGCCTTTTTAA